>NC_055965.1:29835792-30193292 GCF_018492685.1 Alosa sapidissima
AGAGAGAAAGAGAAAGGGGGGGTTGTTGATTGGGTTTAGGAAACTTGTGATTATGTAATTCTGAACTGTGGTGATATTTAGTGCCCAGTTTAATTTAGACATTCCAGTGTCACGGTCCAGTTCCTCTAATTGTTTATTTCTAAAGTGTGTTTGTGCCCCTCAGAGATCAGTCAGTGGAGGGGAACGCAGCTGGTACTTTTCATACATGTACAGTACACATTTTAACCCCCCTCCCTCCCTCCCTCCCTCTCTCTCTCTCTCCCTCTCTGTCTCTCCCATCCCCATAACTTCTCTCCCTCTCTCCCCACCCCCTCTCTATCTTCTCTCTCCCTCCCCACACACTCTCTCTCCACACATCCTCTCTCTCTCTACACACTCTCTCTCTCCCCACACACCCCCCCTCTCTCTCTCTCTCCCTCCCCACACACTCTATCTCTCCACACATCCTCTCTCTCTCTCCCCACACCCTCTCTCTCTCTCACTCTCTCTCTCTCCCTCTCTCCCCACACCCTCTCTCTCTCTCTCTCTCCCTCTCTCCCCACCCCCTCTCTCCCTCCCCACACACTCTATCTCTCCACACATCCTCTCTCTCTCTCTACACTCTCTCTCTCTCCCACTCTCCCTCCCCACACACTCTATCTCTCCACACATCCTCTCTCTCTCTCCCCACACCCTCTCTCTCTCTCTCTCTCTCTCTCTGTCTCTCCCATCCCCATAACTTCTCTCTCTCTCCCTCCCCACACACTCTATCTCTCCACACATCCTCTCTCTCTCTCTACACTCTCTCTCTCTCCCACTCTCCCTCCCCACACACTCTATCTCTCCACACATCCTCTCTCTCTCTCCCCACACCCTCTCTCTCTCTCTCTCCCTCCCTCTCTCCCTCCCCACACACTCTATCTCTCCACACATCCTCTCTCTCTCTCCCCACCCCCCCCCCCTCTCTCTCTCTCTCCTCCCTCTCTCCCTCCCCACACACTCTATCTCTCCACACATCCTCTCTCTCTCTCCCCACCCCCTCTCTCTCTCTCTCACTCCCTCCCTCTCTCCCTCCCCACACACTCTATCTCTCCACACATCCTCTCTCTCTCTCTACACACTCTCTCTCTCCCCACACCCTCTCTCTCTCTCTCACTCCCTCCCTCTCTCCCTCCCCACACACTCTATCTCTCCACACATCCTCTCTCTCTCTCTACACACTCTCTCTCTCCCCACACCCTCTCTCTCTCTCTCACTCCCTCCCTCTCTCCCTCCCCACACACTCTATCTCTCCACACATCCTCTCTCTCTCTCTACACACTCTCTCTCTCCCCACACCCTCTCTCTCTCTCTCACTCCCTCCCTCTCTCCCTCCCCACACACTCTATCTCTCCACACATCCTCTCTCTCTCTACACACTCTCTCTCTCCCCACACCCTCTCTCTCTCTCTCTCTCCCTCCCTCTCTCCCTCCCCACACACTCTATCTCTCCACACATCCTCTCTCTCTCTCCCCACCCCCTCTCTCTCTCTCTCACTCCCTCCCTCCCCACACACTCTATCTCTCCACACATCCTCTCTCTCTCTCTACACACTCTCTCTCTCCCCACACCCTCTCTCTCTCTCTCACTCCCTCCCTCTCTCCCTCCCCACACACTCTATCTCTCCACACATCCTCTCTCTTCCTCCTCTCTCCCCACCCACCCTCTCTCTCTCTCTCTCTCTCTCTCTCTCTCTCTCTCTCTCTCTCTCTCTCTCTCTCTCTCTCTCTCTCTCTGTGTTCTCTCCATCTCAGGGAGTCCGCGTGCGTCTGCGTCGGCGCTGCCCTTTGGGTCTCCGTCTCTGCTGCAGCAGCCCAACCCCTACTTCCCCCACCCCAGCATCCGCTACCACCCCCCAGGACCCGCTCAAGGAGTTCGTCCAGTTCGTCTGCGCCGACGGCAGCCAGGCGTCCCAGGTACGGACGCACGCACACACACACATGCACACACACACACATACATATGCACAAACACACACACACACACATGCACAAACACACATACACACACACACACACAAACACACACACTCACACGTACACGCACAAACACAGACAAACTTCAGTAACTCTGCTGCTTAACTCCACCCCCCTTGGCCCACACCCAGATTAGATAAACACATAAACACACACACACACACACATATCAGATGAACACACACACACGGCAGATCAACACTGTCACTGTCTCACACCCTTGCAGAGCCTCTCTGATTCTGGAGCACACACGGCTGATCTGGGCCACTGTTGTTCCAGACCTGTCTGGTGTTCCTCATTTGTCTCTCTGTCTGCATGTCTCACTGTCTCTCTGCATGTCTATCTGCATATCTGTGTGTTTGCCTGACTGACTCATCTCATTTCTCTTTCTTACAATCTTCCTCTGTGTGTGTTTGTGTGTGTGTGTTTGTTTGTGGGTGTGCCCATGTGTGTGTGTGCGTTCCTGTGTGTGTGTGTGTGTGTGTGCGCGTGCGTTCCCATGTGTGTGTGTGCGTTCCCATGTGTGTGTGTGCGTTCCCATGTGTGTGTGTGCGCGTGCGTTCCCGTGTGTGTGTGCATTCCCATGTGTGTGTGTGTGTGTTCCCGTGTGTGTGTGTGCGTTCCCATGTGTGTGTGCAGTCCAACAGCAGTGGTCAGTCTAAGCCTCCAGGCTCCTACCTGCTCCCCCCACCACCCCCCTCGTTGGCACGCCCCGTGCCCCTCCCCCCGCCCGACTCTAAGGTGGGCTCTTCCGCCACCCACCAGGGCGACGCCAGCGTACCACTCACCCCCTGTAAGTCTCTCACACATGCCTGGATGGGCTGGTATGGCATGGTATAGAGGGAGGGATGGATGGATGAATGGATGGATGGATGGATAAATGTATGGATGGGCTGTATGATATAGAGGATGAGAGTATGGATAGATGGATGAGTGGATAGTTGGATGGAGAGATGGACAGATGGATGGATGGATGGATGGAAGGAAAGATGGATGGATGGATGGATTCTTATTTCATTCTTCTTTCATGCTGCTGATTCATGCCCTGATCCATCTCAGAATCAGATCTCTGGGTCCAGTCTGATGTCACTTCCTGTCCTGATCAGGGCTGGGTCTGTTTCAGGGATTGGCTGCTGTCTGGGTCCAGTCTTTTGTGTCTGTCAGTGATGTAATTTCCTGCCTTGGTTACCTCACCTTTGTCACTGTCACTCACTTTTACCTCTCTATCACTCATTCACTCTCACTCTCACACACACGAGCGAGACCTACAGACACATGCACACACGCACACACACGCACACACGCACACACGCACACGCGCACACACACACACACACACACACACACAGCTCACAGCGAGAGAGACACAGACACACACGTACACCTCACAGCGAAAGAGACCTACAGACACACACACACACACACCTCACAGCGAGAGAGACCTACAGACACATGCGTGCACACACACACACACCTCACAGTGAAAGAGACCTACAGACACATCACACACACCTCACAGCGAAAGAGACCTACAGACACACACACACACGCACCTCACAGCGAGAGAGACATACAGACACACACACACACACATTTCACAGCGAGAGAGACATACAGACACATACACACACACACACACACCTCACAGCGAGAGAGACGTACAGACACATGCACACTCCTCACAGCGAGAGACATACAGACCCATGCACACACACACATACTTGAGGCTTGTGTTATTATTATGTTACTAGACACAATATAAAACTCATAAAAGGTAATCCTAATTTTGTCCCTCCCAGCTACCTAAACTGAATAGTGAAACTGAATCATCACAACATCTCTTGATATATTTACATAGTGTTTATATTTAATATTAGAGTAATGCAGTGTTTCTTAACTGGACTGGCCTTGGGACCCTCAATTTCCCATGGTCAATACGTCGTGGCGCGGCCCATATTTTAGCGTTCAAGCCAACTGATAAAGTGAGGGAATCTACGTATGTGGGTAAGACGTGCAAAGTGCCTGTGGCCTACTTGTGTGGAACATACAAGTCAAGTCCTCCTGTGTCGCCTTTCAAAGTACTCGACAGGTTTGTCTTTGATAGTAGGGTGCTTTGTTTCCATGTGGCGTTTTAGTTTTGATGGTTTCATGCTCTCATGCGCCAGCATTTCACTGCACATGGTCCTCACACTTTTGGTCCTCTACACAAGTAAATGCCTTCTTTAGGTATTCAGGGTTGTTTTGCCATATTTTGTCATGCTAAAATGATGTCTAACATGGCCTGTCACATAAACATTGTCTATATCCATGGCAACGACTGGCATACGAATAAATTCTATCAAAGTAAAGGTCTGACATTAGATCTGATAGGGTAGGGAAGCATTTTAAATGGGCCATTCTTTAAAAAAAACAAAACACACGCCCCACAACCCACCCAGAACGGTTTCACACCATACCCACTTTTAGGTCCCTACCCACCAGTTAAGAGACACTGGAGTAATGACTCATTGCATATACTCATTATGAAAATGTGCTGTGTTATCTTTCTGCAAAAACCCTGTGCATGAACTAGACATGGCCCCAGGCTATCAGAGATGACATGCTTCAACTTATTAACCACACTTTATAATACGGATTAATATAATTCCTGTAATATAACTAAAGAGACTTACCTAGCGCGTTCTCATGAAATCATTTGACTTAATTTAAGAAAAGTTTGACTTATTTTAAGACATCTCATCCTGAAAACAAGCAAATTTGTCTGCCAGTGCGTTAAGCAAATTTGTCTCAAAAACAAGTCAAGGTCTTCTTAAATTAAGTCAAAATGATCTTACGGGAGAGCACTAGGTAAGTCTTTTTATACTAAAAACAATAGCAAATAGATTCTTTGATCTTAATAGAAGATTATTAACACTTGGTTAGATTTCATTTTTTGCAGTGATATAATGATAAATGTGAATGAAAAAGGACAATGATATACAGTGAGATTTGGTTTGATCATTCAACATTAGGCTTCCCAGCAGGTAGAGCTAAAAGAATGAGTGAATGTATGGGTGTATTCACATACAGTGTGTGTTTAAATACCTGTGAATGTGTGTGTGTATGTGTGTATGTGTGTGTGTGTGTGTGTGTGTGTCTCTGTGTGTCTCTCTCTGTGTGTGTGTGTGTGTGTGTGTGTGTCTCTGTGTGTGTGTATGTGTGTGTTTGTGTGTGTGTGTATGTGTGTG
This sequence comes from Alosa sapidissima, assembly GCF_018492685.1. NCBI lineage: Eukaryota > Metazoa > Chordata > Actinopteri > Clupeiformes > Clupeidae > Alosa > Alosa sapidissima. The sequence goes on from NC_055965.1 coordinate 29,841,015, forward strand.
TGTGTGTGTGTGTCTCTGTGTGTGTGTGTGTATGTGTAGCATACTCCCCGTCAGGGTCCTCAGCTCCCAGCCGGATTGTCGGCATCGGAGCACGGGACAACCTTCTGAGCATCTCACAACAAACACAGGTGAGGACACTCAACTCTACACAAACTCTACACAAACTTTACACAATTCCACATACCTCTACGCAAACTTTACAAAACTCCAGACAACTCTGCACAAACTCTACACAACTGTACACAATTCCACTCAATCTACACAAACTATACAAATTCTACACAACTTTACACAACTCTACATATCTACGCAACTCTACCCAACTCTTCAGATTCAACTTTGCTCACAAGTACACAACCCTATACACCTACAGAATTCTATTTACAATGAAACGATTCTGATGTCAGCTTCACATTTCTACACACAATTACTACCAGGGTCCCACGCTCATAGAATTGTATAATTTTTGGTGCAAATTTATAGAATATTGGGGAATTTTGTTGTAGCAGTTTAAAATGTACTTGTCAAAATACATGAATACAAATACATTTCCACACAGAATCAATATCTGCTTTACTGCTTGCTTGAGTAGTTGTGGTTAACCCAACTTTGTTTATTCAATGCCCATTTATTCAAATCTTTGGTCGGTACAATGTACCACTCATAGCAGGTCATGGAAAGTCTTTTTTTTTTTCTCAGGGAAAAGTTATGGAATTTGGTCAGAGAAAAGTTATGGAATTTGACATTTGACTTAGAGTGGAAACCTGCACTACTTACCCCAGCTTTCATTAGAGCTAATGAGCGAGCAGTTAAGATATTTGAATGGCCATATTCATATAGGCTTTCCAATTCTTGATAATAATGCATAATTAATCATTAATATTTGAATGAATAATTAATAATTTAACCTGCAGGCTTTCTATTGCTTGATAATAATTAAAGGTGATCTAAGCGATGTCAAGCGATGCGCGTTTAGGAGAGGTTCAGTTGCCCAGGAGGGAGGGGGAGGGATGGGCAAGCTAGCTCTGTTTTGCTTGAACGTCAACAGAAGTGACGTTACCCAACATTGCTTAGAGCACCTCTAATAATATTTTAATTAATAATTAATCATTGAATCTGCTGGACATAAGAGTTAACATAATAGTCAACCAACGCCCTCTACTGGACCGTAATCGTCCCTCAATGCAGAGATGGGGCACACAAAGAGACCCCAAGGGGTCATGAGGATAGAATACATAAGACAATAGAGAAGAACTATGATGGGACTCCAGAATCTGGTGAATATTCTGACTCTGATTCCCAACTCTTTCAGGGGGAGACCGTGAGTGGGGGGAGGGTTGGAAGAGTGTTGGAACTGTAGATCCAAGGGTGCTAAAGAGAGAGTTACAGAGAGAAGGATGGACAATTAGAGAGGAAGGGAAAGAAAGAGGGATAGAGAGTTAGAGAGGGAGTGATAGAGTTGGAGAGAGTGAACGAGAGAGGGATAGATAGAGATAGATTGAAAGAGAGACAAAGAGTGAGAGAGAGAGTGAAAGGGAGGAAGAGAAAGAGAGGTCTGTAGTGTGGTTGAGGAAGCGAGGTGCCTGGGCCAAGGGTCCTCAGTCACGTCCCAGCTGTCTGGTTGCTCTCGGCAACCAGACATGATGTAATAATAGCAGTAGAACACAAGGGGGACGCCAGAGGAGCGGACACACCACTGCCAAGAACCAGATAGACAGAGAGAGAGAGAGGGAGAGAGAGGGGGGGAGAAAGAGAGAGGAACAATGGGGGAGAGACAGAAAGAGAGAGAGAGGGAGGGAGGGAGAGAGAGAGGGGGGGGGGGGGCTGGTGAACGGGAAGAGAAGGGAGGTGAATGAAAGAATGAGAGGACAGTTGGAGAGAGAGGGAGAGAGAAAGAGAGAGAGAGCAAGAGAAGGACAGAGAGGGAAGGGGAGAGGAGGAGGGGGTAGAGAGCTGAGTGTTGCCAGAGGTTCCCGTCCCAATCTAAACTGGAGGCTGAACACTGATCTTTTCATGCTGACGCACTGGCTGGCAGCAATCTACAAACACAAAACATATTTTCATATACGCACACACACACCTACCTCTCTCTCTCTTTCTTTCTCACACACACACACACACCTACCTCTCTCTCTCTCTCTCTCTCTCTCACACACACACACACACACTCAATGGCCGATTCCTTTCTCTGATGCGCATATGCAGCAAATTCGCTTTAATAAGGAATATACGGATTGGCTTGGTGGACCAGTCATCAGCCCCGGATCAGGGTCAAGTCGGCCTTTTCCACACTAAGCCCTCTCAACTCCCAATCTGTTACACACACACGCACGTGCACACACACACGCACGCACACAAACATACACATACACATTTATTTACATTTTTTTTTTCTTTTTTTTTCATTAAGATTTTTCTTTTTTTTTTCATTTTATCCTATGCGGCTTACATATGTCAATCATATTAGGCCGCTGTCCCCGTAGCAACTTGGGGTTAAGTGGTTAAGTTAAGTGCCTTAGATAGATAGATAGATAGATAGATAGATAGATAGATACTTTATTGATCCCCAGGGGAAATTCAAGGGCACTTGCTCAAGGGCACAGCGGTGGAAGCCGGGAATTACACCCACAACTTTACAAGTTTGCTACAGAGTCAGCTCTGTTTTGTAGTAACACTGGCAGCAGAGGAGGGGCCTCTCTGACTCTCCATCTGAACGTGCAAATGGAGTGGATGCACACACACACACACACTCACACACACACAGACAGAAAGACACACACACACACACACACAGACAGACAGAGACACACACAGACACAAACACACACAGACAGACACATACACACACACAGACAGACACACACACACACACACGGAGTGGATGTGGGTAGGGAGAGGGGATAAAGGCTGGTATGGAAAAAGGCCCACATCACTAGAGTGGTTCTCTCACTCTCCACAGCTCAACACTGCCCCTTAGTGGTCACCCAGGGCAGTGTGAGAGAGAGAGAGAGAGAGAGAGAGAGAGAGAGAGAGAGAGAGAGAGAGAGAGAGAGAGAGAGAGAGAGAGAGAGAGAGAGAGAGAGAGAAGAGGGGACGCTGGGCCTTTAATGATGATGATGATGTATATCTCACCCCCCCTCTATGCTGAAGATACAGAGTACAGACAGACATACAGCTGTCTACTGGAAGTCAACGTTATCGTTAAATAACTGATGTTTAATGAATAATAAGTAATAAAGTAATTAAGGAACTATAATTATAATCTTCTCTTTCTCTGGCTCTCTCTTTCTCTCTCTCTCTCCAGTCCTGGTTCCTCTGACAGCTCCTGGTCACTGGATCACTCGACAGCAACCTTCTCCTCCCTCTTAGCCCCCAGAACCAGTCAGCAGTACAGAACCGATACAGTCTCCGTAGAAACGATCCCAACACAGAACGCCGAGAAACCAGAACCTAGTCTGGGACCTCACCCACCAACCCACAGCAGAACTCCCGGCTACATCCCCGGAACGTCATCATCATCATCATCACCATCACTTCCTTCTCCGCCCGTTTCGCCACTTCGAATATCAAAATCTCCAACATCGGGATCAGGATCACCATCGCCACCACCACCATCATGATCAGCATCGCCGTCAGCAACGTCTTCATCATCATCATCATCATCATCATCATCATCTCCGCCATCAGAGGGAAATGGCTCCATGGACACACACAGCAGGAGCGAGAACAGAACACTACTGGTGGGCGACGGTCATGTGACCAAGTCATGTGACCACCACCCATCAAGCAGGAAGCAAGAAGAAGAAGAAGGCTAAGAATGGCCTTCTAAAAAAAAAGAAAATAGTGTAAAAAAAAATATCCTCCTTGAAAAAAAAAATGACAAAAGCTGACAAAAACGGCCCTTCTCTCTTTTTATTATTATTGTTACTATTATTGTTGTTGTGTTTTATATATCTGTTGTCATATTGTAGCCATGCAGTTAGGCGATAGGACTCCTCTGTGCCCAAGTTTCCCACCAAATTGCAGTTCACAGTAATAGGGTTCTCTGTAGAAACAAAACCAGCTCACCAGGGTTGTAGGCCCACCCACCAGCCAGAGTTATGCACCCCATTGGTTAAGCCCAGATTCCACTGCCATCTGATTAGTTAAGCTCCCATGACCCTTTTGGATTGGTCAGTCATGATGACACTCCTTTGTTACTCACTAGTCACTCTTTGGCTGCCTGTTGGCATTGTTTACTAAGCAGGTTTGATTTACCTGCGTAAATCCAAATTTTTGAATTTGGACCGTGAATTTTTCATAATTCAACACGGGTTATAACTCTGTTGACTTTCTATTCACCTTCCCTGGCCTTTAGCTTCGAACAAATCATCACTGTGTGTACCAAAATCATCGTTAGTCTAGTCAGAGTCAACACTAAAGAACTGTAACACTATCAAAATCATGTGCAATCTCTTCCACTATCTTCGCTTGAACTGACAAAGCCAGACATCTGATGGAGGGAGAGAAAGAAAGAGAGAGAGAGAGATAGAGAGAGAGAGAATGGTGGATGGAGAGGTAATCATCTATGCAGATGGATGTGTAAATGCTCTGGTGTGGTGATCCTAGGTAAACAGCTCATTATGGGATAGATGCAGCTCTGGTTTGGCATTGATACATATGACAACACACAGACACACATTCACACACACACACACACACACACCATCAGGTGTGACCTCTCACAGTCAGTGTTAGATGAATGGCCCAGTCAACAGATAGTGACACTCAACCTTATGGAACCTGTCTGGAGGTCAGATTGTGACACTCAACCCTATGGAACCTGTGTCAGATCGTGATTAGATGTAGAGGACAGAGGAGGGGTATGTGAAGGTCTTGACTTTGTATTGAGTCTCTCTCTCTCTCTCTCTGTAGTTTTTGTAAAAAAAATCAAGTGTTAACGACGAGGAAGAACAAATGGTGGGGTGTGGAACCGCATGGAATCCCGCCAGGCACTCACATGGGGACGGACTCTGGGGAACAGAACCGGGTTATGATCCTGCACGGATCTGTAGCTGATCTGAACATGATCTGGCCCTCATATTGCCATAATAGTAATCTGGATCTATTGCTGATCTGGCCCTAATATGACTCCAATGTGGCCCGGGTCTGGGGGGTGTACTACGGAGCTGTAACCAAGGTTACTGGCTTTATACAGTTAACTTTGTTAGTAACTGCGTATCTCCAAAAATAATGCTTCTCTGCATATAATTGCTTTTTTTTTTTTTAAGAGACATTGTTTTGAGATCAGCGGGAACTCCCAAAAGTTACTTGGGTCAGCCAATAACCTTGCTTCGTAGTATACCCCTCAGAACTGATCTGGTTCTACCAACCCACCCCAGAGTTGGTCCTCCTGCTGAAAGCAGATTGAGCGTCAATGTGAGGGAGCCTAAGAACCATTTTTTTTTTTTTTTAATCTGAGAATTGTAATCTTATAATTTCCTTTTTGTTTTTGTTTATTATTTTTTTTTTAAATCCTGCAAAGTCCTTCAGCTCCAGGACTCTAAACTGAAAGGGGTGACTGGTTTGATTCCAGTTTTTACGTTTGAGGAGAAAATCAAAACAAAACAAACAAAAAAGTATTTGTTTATATTTGTTTACTTTTTTCCACTTGTTTGGAGTCTGTGTCATTGGCATTTGCAGTTGTCCCCTTTTAAAGGCATGTAGAGTTTGTACTAGCTGAATTTTGTAAGTGTGTGTGTGTGTGACTGTGTGTGTATGTGTGAAGGCTTAAGGAACCTATGCAGCAACGTGGTGGGTGGGTGTGTGTGTTGGGGTGGGGGGTGGGGGGGTTGGGTGGAAACAGGATCAGAAAGTAAAAATAGTTCTCTCTGTGATGTCATAGATGGACACTAGACTATCTGTGTTTACACAGTCTGAGGAGGTAGTTCTCTCTGTGATGTCATAGATGGACGCTAGACTGTCTGTGTTGTACACAAACAATGTTCCAATTTAAAAGTAAAAAAAAACATGTTGCACTACAGAAGCTCATCTGCCTGGCTGAAGAGTTGTTGGACTGATTAGAACCGTGCAGTTTAGCCAGAGGATGAAACCAATACACAGACTGCAAGTCTATAGATCTTTTACTCTCTGAAGCCTGGGTTTTCCACATATCCAAGGAGGGGGGGGCAGTGGGTGGGGTTGAGGGGAATTTACACGGGAAGGGGGGGGGGGGCACACACTGCTTGTGATGGAATATGACACTGGGGTGGGGTACGGGACCCCACCCTTCGGGGAGCAGAGGATTCTGGGCCGGCACCGCACCAGCTAGAACTGGACTGGATGTGGCCCAGAATGCTCTCTGCTCCCTGCGCCTTTAGCGGCTAAGCGGCGCTGGATTGGGATTTAGTGGCTAACCTGCTTGATTGAGTTCAGTTTCAACCTCCCCCATCAATAAATGTTACTGTGAAAGAGTGAATCCTTTGCTTCTCCATTTCCCCCACACACTTGGTCATATTTATTTGCTTTTCTTTTAATACTCTCAATTCACACCTCTCCCATTCTGAAACTGATGCCGTGTCCTCGAGCCATATCCAGCTCAAGATAGACAGTCTAGCAGACATTTGTTGGCACCATGGCCAGAGTTTATTAGGTTGTTAATATGATTATCATACAGGAATAAACACATAGAAGAGAATGGGTCGCTTGATCGAGCATTAAAGTGACAATATATGAATTACGCCTTTCGCCAACGCTTATCCTACTTGGATGCCCTTTATCTCTGAGGGAACACCCAAATTGTTTAAAACTGACACAAAGGGTCATGCGTCCCTGCATACCTACAACACCAATGTATAATGCAGTGCAGGCTTGGCAGAATCAGAGACTCAATCCACCATATTGTAAGTCAGTGTAGCAGCAAAGTAAAGTTGAAGCCGTTATTAAGGTGATATGAATACATTGTGTTGCTTTAAAAGGTGTCATTCACTTCAAGTGTTCACTACAGCTTTGGTGGAACGCTCGTGCATTAGGACATCACCACCCTTTTGGACGTCAGGTCCATGTACATAATTAGCAGACCAAGACACACAGACATGCACACACTTTCACACGCAGTGTGAGTATCGACTGCATCTGCCTTCACAACATTAACCGTGAATCTGGCCCGTAGCCTGCACTAAGCAATTAGCGGTCATAGACTGCACCCCAACTAGAGAGCACTAAATAATTAGTGGTCATAGACTGCACCCCAACTAGAGAGCACTAAATACCTAAATGGGCGGTGGTAGTGTAGTGGTTAAGGAGCTGGGCTAGCGTGCAGTAGCCTGAAAGTTGTCGGTTCAATTCCCGGCTTCCACCGTTGTGCCCTTGAGCAAGGCACTTAACCCCAAGTTGCTCTGGGGACAATGTGATCCCTTGTAATATAGCTGACATATGTAAGTCACTTTGGTCAAAAAGTGTCTGCTAAATGTAATGTAATGTAAATAATTAGCGGTCATAGACTGCTCCCCAACTAGAGAGCCTTAAAACAAAAGCTGTTTTATATTAAAAAAAAAGATAAACATAAACACAAGGTAAACAGAAACTGTATGTCGTGGTGTTTGAATGGGTCTTTGTTTGTGTAAGTGTGTACAATGTCCATCACTTCCTGTAAGATGGCTGTTGGTAGTGTCACTAGACCCACAACTATACAGGTACAGTCATAAATAAACTGCTGTCAAAGGGGCAGCAGGTGCCAGTTAAAAACCTTAACTTATTTACTGGGGCACATCAGTTCAATACTGGGCACATGCCCAGGGGCAGTCGTGGGCTTTGGGCTTGTAACCAAAGGGTTGCCAGTTTGATCCCTGACCAGTAGGAATGGCTGAAGTGCCCATGAGCACAGAAAATAGGCATCAAAGTAAACTGAATTGGATATTTTAATATATCATTCATCATACTCCATATCCAAAATAATTTCATAACATCAATGAAGAAACAGGATTAACTTATGTTCCATTTAACATTAGTTCAGTTCTCGTACGAATTCAGTCTATATCCATTGTTTTCAAAGAGAGTGAGATAAAGGGCCCTATTTTCGCAAAACCCGGCAAAAGCGTATTATTATCCCGACGCAAAACCTTTTTCCTATCTTACACTTCACTTTTATTAAACAATGCGCCTAGAGGTGTGCCAATTATCCACATAAGGTGTGGTCTGGCACATGATCTAAAAATCGCCATCTTACACCATCTAAAAAGCATTACCAAGAAAACTGGTGTATAGGCGCATATGAAGCACAGCTGAAGACACACTGTAACGAGATGTAAGCAAGCAGTTTTTTTATTTATTCGAACATTATTGGGGTAAGTGTTGCTTTTTTCAGGCTACAGTATATTTTCGCTGGTAACCCATTGTCAATCAATAGTGAAAGTAATTAACTTGTGTATAACTGTTTTTGTTGTTGATTATGACCACGGTGAAGTTAGTTTCACTTTATCTATGAGTTCAAATAATAGACGAGTGCAGATGCGTGTAGCCTATACTATGCTAGTTTTTAGTAAAGCATAGTTTAGTGGGATACCTGTTCCATACGGTCTTGCGTGCAAGCAGATTCCTTTAAATGTCCCGCTGACGATCAAAACACCGATGTGCTGTTTGAAGTTGCGCTGCTTGCTGTTAAAGGGAATTACAGATTTCATTCTCATTGGTTTAAAGGATGTCAGGCCCAAACCACACCCATGACTGATTAAGAAACGTAAGAGCCGCCTTAAGAAACATAAGAACCGTTTGATAACAAAACCACCCTGAATGTGGACTGGACAAACCCCTGAATGTATTAACGCTATCTGCTAGTGACCATGCATTTTAGATCGCTACAATAGGGCCCAAAGTGTGTGTGTAAGAGACAATAACCGTTAAAGAGTGCGTATGATCATTTCCTAACAACCAACCAACAGCAGGATCTGCGTTCACATGCGCTCTGTGGCGAGACACGTTTTCCTTGTTTGTTAGTGGAATCTATTGGGGGACAAGAAGTATACTTTATTTATAATACATGTATTTATATTATGTATTTATAATTTATACATACTATTTACATACATCATAAAAATATTAAAATTAATTATGAGAAGTTTAAATTTAAAATATACATGTATGTACATGTATACATGAAATGTCAAAAATCGCTTAAATTACAATCTACTGAAACCATTTTAAAGCTACTGTTCATGCTAAACAGTTAGTCACTATTTAACTTATAAAACTAATATAATTGGCACCTAAAATTACATACACTTGGCCCTGAATCTGATCAAACTGGTCTCAAACAGAAAGGAGTCAAATGGTGTAACCGGTTACACCATTTGACATTTCTATTTAAAAGCAACAGTTGCAGGCATTATATGGACAATTATGTACACACTTGACCTTTATGTGAATATTCAAACACAGTTTTTACATTAAATTCAATATTTTATGATAATTATGATTTATCAATATTTTCAGGTCATACCATTTGACATGTAACCTAAGCTTGCCTGACCATGGCATAAAACACTGTTATGCTACTTTTTAAGATAGTTACTAACCTTGACTCATAGCAGGGATCTTCAAGGATGCTTCTCTGTGACAGAATTTCCTGAATGATCCTTTTACAAAATGGCTCCTTAAATGTTGGTTACACCACTTGACATTTCAAGTGGTTGATGTGACAGACATGATTCCCCATATTAATTAAAATATTCAGAACAATGGGGTTTAATTACTTGTATTAAATACATAAAAGTTCTTGTGCAAGATCATGCCAGATTATTTTAGAAGAGATTTTGGAGAGAATTTCACATTTTTTTCAGCAAGTGTAATTATTTGGTTCATGTTTTTGTGGTTACACCGTATTGACATTGACATTTTTACCCAAATTCAGTTAATTCTCTCTCAAAATTAAATAAATCCAAAACTTTAAGATTAGGGTTTAATGAAAATTATGTTTGAAAATAATTTATCAAATTATTTTCAATTTTTAACAATTTTAAATGTATCTAACCCATATTTCCCCCAAAAAATGAGCGTCACGTCATTGACCCATTTACAGTAAAAGGGGTCTAGGGACATCCCTGGCTGTTGGTTGATTCCAGACATGTGGACTCGAGTCACATGACTTGGACTCAAGTCAGACTCGAGTCATGATTTTAATGACTTCAGACTTGACTTGATAAAATTCGGCATGACTTGCGACTCGACTTGGACTTGAATACTATTCACTCGAGACTTGACTCGGACTTTGCCTCTTTGACTTGTGACGACTTGACATGTCGAGTCAAAAACTACATTTCCTGATCGTTGACCAGTCACCCCAGAGATGCTTTCTCTGCGGCCAGTCCAGAGCACAGTTCAGTGCTGCCGCTACCCCCACATGCGTTACGCACTGTGTGTAGGGCACCAAGAGACAGAGAAACGACCAACATTTAGCCAATAACTAGTAGCTTTACTGCAAACTGATTTGCACTCTTGTTAGAGAACGTTTACAATGTCAAAATGCACCAACAGCATGTTACATAAAGATGATACTTTTCGAGTCCTCTCCATTAAGATCCAACTTGAACTTATGCTAGCCTACTGCATTTAATTGAGAACCCCATCTAAGCACGCACGAGAGGGAGAGAAAACGAGTGACAGGTTCCAGCTGGCTTGTCATTGGTGATGGTGATTGATATTTTCTTTTAAATATAAGAAACGTATAAAAGGAAATCATGAAGGCAACAAATATGAGATTAGGGGAAATTGCGGATTTATCCGGTTCTCACTACTGTTATAAACTATAAGATCCAGGTCACTATGACATAGGCTGCACTCACAAGAATATGAAGAGTTGTCTTTGCCTTTGTGTAATGGAACTGGTGAGTCTTGAAGTATTCAATAATTTGTTTACATGAAGCACATTGATATGCCGATTGAAACGCATTCCACTCAGCTAGCTAGGTGGCTACTGGCTACCAGGCTCATAATTCACATTTAATTGCAAACAGAAAATGTCAAGCAAGCATCATGTCATACATGCATCTATTTCCAAAGGAATGAAAGCTGTTTGTGCCAACTTAATATCATGCTTATCATTGTTAATATTGTGCTATACATGTGGCACAAACAATGTTTGAGTTTGTGGACTAGCCATAGGAATGGAGCTGGTAAAAAAAAGATCATTATGAGAATGTGTGGACAGTGGCACACAATGGGCTTAAAGTGACAGTGTACCATTTACAAATGAGATAAACAGCATCAAATGTGTAGTATTTCTTAAGAAATTAATACTTTAAAACAAAATTACTGTGTCATTATTATCATTTAAATAATATAAAAGTTCCCTTATGAGTCGCCACTGGCAGACAGCCTAATAAATTGTTTGCAGGCAAATCTGTGGCCTAGCGCAGTGAAATGCCATCAGTCAAATTATTACTCATACTTACAGTGGGCTCCGCAATTTGGAAAAACAATATATATATTTGTCATGTAGCTTTCCGTTTTGTACAGATTACTCAGGTATGCACATGTGTATATTGTATGCGCATGCATATATCGTAAAAGATTTCAAGACAGAAACATTGAACATATTTTAATCTGTATTTATAAAAAAAAAATCTGTGGATTAGATGGAAGTGTTAAAATTATGATCGATAGTCTAATAATGCCATTATTAAGTGAAGAGTACCTGATGACTTGTTCAGGACTTGAAAAAGATTGGGACTTGGACTTGGCTTGGCTTTGATGTGACTTGGACTTGGACTCGACTTGCCCTTCTCTGTATTTACTTGGGGCTTGACTTGGACTTGAGTGCTAAGACTTGGGACTTACTTGTGACTTGCCAAACAGTGACTTGGTCCCACCTCTGGTTGATTCTTACTCTAGGATCAGGCTCAGGCCAGACTTGGAGTCATTTCAGGCACAGCTACAGCAACACACAGACACACACACAAACCCCTTTGTTAATAACTACCCCTCCTTGTATTTGTTTGTGGTGTCGCTTGTGCAATTCCCCCCCCCATTTCGAAAGTCGGCCCTAAACAAAAGTGCCTTTTGACCCTTGACCCCCTTTTTGACCTTTGACCCATGCCCCCCCCCCCCCTACTATCTTTCTAAGCACCTTTGCTGTTTTGGGAGAGGAGACGACGGTTGAGTCTCGCTGGATTCCACGCCACGTCTGACCCACAGTGGTTGGAACAGCGCACACACAGGTCTTCTCTTCCACTCGTGTTAGGCCCCGCCCATCTCGCCACTGAGAACTCAAAACTACACCTCGACATTTCAAGTGAAAGTTCCGCAGCCTTGTGCAGTCAGCAAGTACACAAATCTGCCCGAGCTACTGCCACAGGTTGGGACTACCGATTGAAGTTAAATGTAAACAAACTTTTTCTCATTTAGTTTGTAAAACTTGAACATAGGCCATGACACAGTGACACATAACACACAGCAGATATTCACAGAGTGAAACATGCACAAACACATGAATAATTCCATTTGGCCCTATTTATATAAAAAAACTTTTCAAACATTTCCAAAAATATACTTAATTTCATGACTTTTTCCAAATTGGTAAATTGGACATTTCTATTTATAATTCTATAACATTCTCAGGATTTCCATGATCCTGTGTACTTTGTCACCCCACCGATGTCAGTAAACATTAAGGAAATACTTCTGTATTATAAGTGTAATTCTTAAGACCCATAGGCAATGAACACGCCATTCCAAACGGCTTAACGGCACACACAAACCCAGTTAGCAGCTCGCGCTCTAGAGCTGCCGTGTAGGTTTTTGAACATTCTAACATAAGATTCCGTTCCGCAACAATTGAAGGTCCTAAAATTCTGTTGAATTCAATGAACCCAGATATTCTTTAGAACGTTCATTTCCCAACATTACAGTCACATACTCCTTTAAAGGTTAAGAAGTTATTCAAGGTCATTAGATGGGCAAGGTGCTGATTGGTCGGTGGCTTACAGGAAGAATCATGATCTAACCCCTCCCCCCCTCCTAAATAGATCTACAGTACAGTAAAGTAACTACAGGAAGTTGGTGTGATTTTAGATCTTTTTACTGTTCAATGCTGATTAAAGAGAAGTTCATGCAGTAGGTGTTGGTCTTTGTTTGTCTGACTTCTCTTTTCCTCACAAACTCTTTCTTCACTCTTTGTAGGATTGTCAGGAGGCGATTGATCACCATAGATCGTCAATTCTGTTCGTTGAATATGAACACCTCGTTTTGTTTTGTGCATGCAACATTCTACTATTATCACAGAACAGTACAACCCCTTAGGAGGTCTGAAGAATAGACCTCTGAGGAAAATGGACCCAATGCTGCCATCTTTGCCCAAATAAGGAGATCCAGATCTGCTTATATGGTCAAGGATGGTACCCAGATCTCCTTATTTGGGCAAAGATGGCACCTTTTAAGTCATTTTTGTAGTCAAACTTCAGAGATCTATGCCCACATGAATGTCACCGGCCACTCACTCACGCCTATTTGGTATGTAGTACATTCAGTCAACACACACAGTCAAGGAAATGTCAATTCCTTCTGCTTTAATGCAAGCATTGATAGACATAAAAAAAAAAAAGAAACACATCGGCTAGGGTGTGCAGACATATATGTATGTATGTATATATATATATATATATAATTTAAAATAATATTTATGTACAGTTACAAAATAATAAAAACAAAAACAAAACAAACTCAGTCAAACTCTCGTTGCTCCAGTTTTATGAGGCCTTTGGATTTCTTCAGCCCAAGGAGTAAGAGAGACAAGGGAGTCAGACGGGATTGGACCCTACACGTCTGCGGTACCACTCCGGACCCAACCCAATCCATCCCATCGTCTACTGGGTAGGTCTGGGTAGAGCGCACACGCAGCACCTCAAACAGCAGCAGAAGTCTAGAACAGCGGTTCTCAACCAGTGTGCCGAGGAATTTTAAGGAACCCAATGCGCTATTATACAGGCTTGTGAAACAGGCTTAATTTTAAACGCATCGATGACACAAGCTCTTAATTAAAACGGCTTCAAGTAGCCGTAAAGTAGTTGTTACAGATCTATTACGCAGCTCAGTCAACAGCATGTGAGCACATCACTGTGGTGTCTCAGTTCATGAACACGGAGTAGAAAAACTGGAAATGAGAATGAGCGCCCCTGTTATCGCCTATAGACCCTTTGAAGAGAGTTCCATTATCAGCATCATAGTTGGCCCCACAAGGCTTCCGTTTTAACATTCCATATGTTATCTTAATGCAGAGGAAGTAGATTGGGAACCAAATAGAACGTTCAAGCATTGTTTTTGTTTTTATTGTTGAAAGGGTCTATAACAATGCGTGCAATACTTCATAATCAGACTAGAAGTTGGTGTGTCTTTCCGTTTTTGGTTTGACCTTTGGTGTGCCTTAGGTTGAGAACTTCTGATCTAGAACATGGTGGGTAGATCAAGTGTGTGGTTCAGTGATAAACGTGGACATGCCAACTCTGGATAAGCAGTAAACCTCCTAAATGTTGAGCCCCTCACCTTTGTTTTGGTAAATGAAACCCCAGGGTTCTTCTATTAAGTGGTTTACCTCTAAGGGCCCTAATATAATGCCGGGCAAAGCCTCACGTCTAAGTAAAGCTTGCTTTAAAAACAGTTATAATTTTAATACCGTGAGGAAGATCCTAAGCACAAACAAAGGAGGGTCAGCTGAAAGCTCCCTCATGTCACATGATGTTGCTGGTTCATGCAGAAAAACTAGACAGGCTTTGCCCAGCATGTAAGTTAGGGCCCACAGTCTGAGCAAACTCATCCAGGTAGCTGGGCCAACTAAACTCATCCAGGTAGCTGGGCCAACAAAACTCATCCAGGTAGCTGGGCCAACTAAACCACATACTTGGAATTACACGCCCAAAACAAATGGTCAGCCAGAGGCAGTAGCTCTGTGAACCTTCCATCCAATCAGAAGGGATTCTGGGAACCTTCCATCCAATCAGAAGGGATTCTGGGAACCTTCCATCAAATCAGAAGTGATACTGGTATACGTGTCACAGTCTACTATTAGGGTTTCACCTCCCAGTGCACTCTATCCAAAAGTGTGAATTCTTCATAGAAAAAAAAAACAAAAAAACAAATAAACAAACAATAAAAAAAAACACCTAAAATGTTGGTTAGGCATGTCTGTTAACACTTCACTTCCATACTATGGAGAGTAACATCTGTCTCTTTAGTTTTTAACACTCACTATTTTTGGAATACTCGCATTTTGGAGGTGGGGGGAAACAAGCGCCATCAGCGTGACCGCTCTTACTGTGCATTCTGAAGTGACAAGTCAAAAAGGGGATCAAATTAGGATTGGACTCATACAATGACTTCTTAAAGGGAAACTTTAAGCAGGATTTCCCCCTCTGCTGGAGAAATTGTGCATTATGCGATTTCAAACTGTGGGAAAAGGTAACGATAAAGCACATGGATTTGTTTACAAGCTAGCGAACGGTTAGCATAAGTTTGGCAGAACTATGTGGATGTTACAAGGTTAGAAACACGATTTAAAACGAGTTTCTTGTTTCTCACTTCTCTTTCCGGGACGGTAGCCTCAATGTTGCAAGGTTGGTTTTCCGCCTGGGGACGCTATACCTATATAGGCGCCATTTTCACCGGAACAGGTCATTTAACCATCCAAATGATTTCTAAACGGGTTTATTACGTTGGAATAGTTGCCAAGTTCCCTTTAAGTAACACTGACCCCTTGACCTTTGTATGTATGATACAATTGAAGCCCCCCCCCCCCCCCCAACCTCTGATTTACTCCAAAGCGCCACCTCTGGTGAGAAGAGAACACCTCTGCATTCTGCCAGATAAGAACCCGGTTCCCTGATAGCAATGGACGCATGCACCTACGGATGTTCTCTACAGATTCATCTTTCCAACTTTTGTTTTTTCTGTGTGTTTCTCGAACATGCTCGTAATGTGAACACACATGCAGTGCTGCTAAGATGTTAAGGGGAGCTGTCCACGTTAACAATTTTGAAATCAGGTGACGTTACGTCACAACTGCCTTGAAATTCAGAATAACATGGTAACTGACTTATGCAGATGTCCAAGTTTCTTTATTTTCATATTTCATATGACCATTCCCTGCCACACAAAGACATAACTAACGTTAGCCTAATTGTTTAAGATTAGATTGTTCCGCAGTTTTCATATTTGTTTGTTACATGAGGTGTGAACATATTAGACGCAATAGTGTTTTGGAGTGTCGCTAAAGACGAAATTTGAAGACGAGGAAAAGGTTGAGTAAGATCGTAAAGAAATGTGTAAATAATATAGACGTTGATTCAGGTTGTGTAAGGTAAGCCACATTTTCCTCACTCTCTTACCCTTTTTCATTTGATAACTGTACCAGACCAACTTTGTCTAGTTCCTTAACATAATCACATTTGCCCGTTTTCACATTTTTATGAACATGAAATTTATGGGATTTTCTTTTCAAGCTAAAAGGTGATTTATTACAACTAAATAGAGCAATTCTTAAGATCTCGGGATCACTCGTAAATCTTGCGAGTTCTTGTTTTCACAACATTCTTAAACAACGACCATCTCAGGAAATGGTCTGAAAATTGAAAGATGTTCATAAGAGGGACTTTATGAACTACTTAGGTTAACGATGCTTTCGGAAAGCTGGGCCCAGGACCAGACAAGAGGCAGATCAGAACAAGACCAGAGCCATGAGAGCCGTTCACACAGAGAACGAAAACTATAACGACAACAAAATATTGTTCTAGCTAATATGAATGATGACGTCTACACGTAAACTATAACAAACATTATCGTTATAGTTATCTTTATGGTTATTGTTCCTGGTGTGAATGGCCCTTCGATCTTGGCTGGAACACTTTTTCTTTAACATAATTTAAACAACAGTGGAGAGCACCTTCTCTCACCAGAGGAAAGGTTCACGGGGTGTTGACACGAGAGGGTGAACATGTGTGTATCAGATAAACATTGCAGTGTAGCACTGCCATTTCAGTCAAAACACACACACACAAATCCAACCAATGAAAATCACTGGCACCACACTCCACTCCACTCTGTGAGGAGCACTGTGGTTTAACATTAATCATTGAATGCCAAGCTGTTTTCGGGAGCTTTTTTCCTAGAGTGCCAGCAATCTAGACCATTGTTGATGATTTTTGTACAGCCACAGCATATTCTGTGTTATAGCTATGAACACATACAATGGCTCGATTAAAAGGTGAGACTTTAAGCTCTCGGTGGGTGCAAACCGTGTATTTCAACACGCCTCTGTTCCTGAGAAATCCCAAGCTAAACAGTGGCTAGTTTCCATCAAAATCGCTGTTTTTTTTCTAGAAACATAACATCTTTCATGAAATATGAAGTGTTGCCTGTTACTTACTTGTGTAAACTTTCCGGGTAGTGATCAGCGAGACCTGGCGAGACTGCCACCTAGTGATAGACCTACGAAAATGGCCTGGTTTTGACCTGACGTGCATGCGTCACTGATTCGACCCAAAGCGGCAACCGAGTTATGATAAAATGTCCAGATAAAATGTCCAGATTGTGCGTTTTCATGAGTTTTCGATCGTCATAAATTTCATTTCCATTCATCACAGAGTTTCAAAATCACATATAAGGTGTGTTAGAGTGTCTAGTTTCGTAATATTACATGGGAAGGAAAAACGTAATATTACGTTTTTGGCACTCAATGAGTTAACACAACTGGCTCTTTGGGGATTATTAACATTAACACAACTGGCTCTAACTGGGATTAGTTATGTGGTTCAGGGGTCAAAGTTCATCTCCAGATTTCAGGAGATTTTAGAGTCCTTTTTCTTTCCTATGGCTAAGATTAACAAATCAAAAGCATACTTTGATTTTTCTTCTATACTTACTTATATATTTAAATAATTTTGTAAAAATTATATGAAAATGTACATACCGTCTTATATAGACATGCAGGCGCTCATCAACACACACACACCTTGTTTCTTTACTCAGTGATGAAGCCTTATTGATATTTGCAGTAAATTATTACTGCTTTCCCCCTAAAAACGACGCTTACACAAACACACACACACTGCCTCTCAAGTGCATACAAAAAAATGAATTCCACTGAAATGTTTGAGTTTTTTTTAGGATCTATCTTTTACGCCTCCAACACATTTCAATACACCTGTACTCCACTTAGTAGTGTCCAGAAGTGTGTACGTCAGTCAGAGAGAGAGTGTGTGTGTGTGTGTGTTTAGTGTGCTTGACTTCATATGTTTTTCTATGTGTGTGTATATATATGTGTATATGTGTGCATGCATAAGTGTGTGTGTGTGTGTGTGTGTGTGTGTGTGTCTGTGTGTATATACATAAGTCCACGTTAAGCTGTTTGTTGGAGGGTAAACGGACAAGGACACTCACTCGTTCTCTCTCTCTCTCTCTCACACACACACACATACACACAAACGTGTGTTGTCTCATTGGCTCAGTCGTCGTCAAAGTTCTGGTTGAGGAGGAAGTTGGCAGCGAGGTTCTCGTTCTTCTCACAGGCAAAGTAGGCCTGGACCACCAGTGCCTCAGGGAAGCCCAACGCTTTTAACTATAGAGAGAGAGAGAGAGAGAGAGGGGAGGGGGGATTTATTGAATCAATCAAACCATGGTGTCATCGCCCCATCGAAACACATGATACATGGCTAGTGCATATCTGTTTTTGTAGTAGTTTTGTACTACTGTACAAATGTACTAGTGTACATTTTTGTTAAATAACCATTGATCTATGCTATGTGTGTGTGTGTGTGTGTGCACGTGTGTTCATCGTGTGCGTGCGTGTGTGTGCGTGTGTGCGTGTGTGTGTGCAGCGTGTGTGTGTTCAGCGTGTGTGTGCGTGTGTGCGTGTGTGTGTGTGCAGCGTGTGTGTGTTCATCGTGCGTGTGCGTGTGTGTGTTCATCGTGCGTGTGTTCATCGTGCGTGTGCGTGTGTGTGTGTTCATCGTGCGTGTGCGTGTGTGTGTTCATCGTGCGTGTGTTCATCGTGTGTGCGTGTGTATCCTCTCACCCTCTCAATGGCCTCCTTCTCCTGGGCCGTGACCTGGATGTAGTTGCTGGAGGCGAGGTCGTCCACCATGGCGCCCAGGTCGCCGGGCTCCGAGGGGTCGGCCGTGTCCAGCCCCTCCCCCAGGTCCCCCCCCTCACCCTGCGGCTCGTTCAGCATCTGGATGAACTGCTCCTGGTGCTGGCTGATTTGCTGGAGGGAGAGACGGGGACAGGGTGTGTGTGTGTGTGTGTGTATTCATTTATGTGTCTATGTCTATGTGTGTGTGTGGGTGTGCGTGCGCATGTGTGTGTTCATCGTGTGTGTTCATTGTGTGTATGTATGTATGTATGTGCGTGTTCATCGTGCGTGTTCATCGTGCGTGCGTGCATGTGTTCATCGTGTGCGCGCATGTGTGTGTGTTCGTAGTGTGTGTGTGTTCGTAGTGTGCGTGTGTGCGTGTGTGTGTGCGTGTTTGTGTATGTGTGTGTTTGTGTTTATTAGTGCTGTCAAACGACTAAAATTTTGAATCACGATTAATCGCTGAATTCCTATAGTTAATCACGATTAATAGCATATTTTATTATATGATTAAAATTCTATTATTTTGCATTTCTGAACTTTCCAGGAGTCCATATTAACAATAAAGCAATTATTGTTTATCTTGATTGGGATTCAAATGAATTATTTCAAATCAAATTTCAAAAGATGTGCAGCAGACCTCAGGCAAAACAATATATTCTTCAGAAATATAGCTGATATAAACTGAAATAAATGCTACTGCAGAAGTGTATGCACAAAATGTAGGCCTACACACATTATAAAGGGCATAACAAACAGAAAATATGATATTCATACTATATTCATTATCTTTGAGTTCAGTTGAAAATAAGGAACTTTTCAACATGAGTGCATTGCCATTTTATAGGTCTACAGTCTATGGTGCACTGTCACTTGCCACACTCATCAACGCCGAAGTTTTTAACAGGCAAACACTGGATGAACAATGGATTTTATGGAGCAGCGACCAAATATAATTGAATTTACACGGCTGCAAAGTGCGATGCTGGTGTGCGGAGTTGTATTGAAAAGAATGGAATCTAATGTAAATGAATGTCGAAAGCACAAGTGACGGTGAAAAAATCTTTGGCGGCACACAACTAATGAGTCAGCCTAGGCTACTACTCTTTGGCAAGCTCGTTATCCCAACCAAGTGTGTGCAGCATGCCTTTACGTAGCCTACTAACGGCGCATCATCATAAAGATACATTTGATCTGCATCACGCCCTATTTTAGCGGAAAACATGTTAACATTATATAATTGAAAGACAGCTAGTAATCACACGTTGACATCACATCTAGTTATTAATTCACAGGACATTCAATCATTTTACTAACACGGCAGTTATGAAGAATTGTGTTTATGTAACTTACTCATGTCGAAACGATGTACATTACCAACCTTATTCGTTTGCAATACCCCATGTATTATACAAATTTAGCATGTACACTTAAGTCCCAATATCCCATGCAAAACGGTTAGCTTGCTAGCTAGCTAACTGTGGAACTTCAGTATAACATAGCCAATTATCTCACCTAGTTGTAGGAAATAGGCTACGTTCATATTACAAGTGATAGAATGAATGTGTGACTTATGTTTAGTTGATGTTATGACATGTAAAGTTAAGCTTGCTGAACTTAATTAGTCAGCCACGGGCAGTTTGACTGTGCCTATCGATACATTCGTGACACTCCTGTTAGTAAACTGGAGAGAGCAAAACATAGGAACATGGTCACATTAATCCCATAAACACACAGATAACTCTTACACCAACCTTATTTTGTGCCTTTTATTCATGTTTGTGTCAAGATTTAGTAAGTTTACTATAAGCACGTTTCGCTCTCCACTTTGATGCAGCATAGATTTCCATTATATCAGTCATCTTCCCCCTAAAAGGGGGCGTGTATGCAGCACATACAACGTTCTGTTCCATTCCATTCCTCAGTGCGTATTGTTTAGTTTCCGGTCTGGCTAGATCGGTGTGGTGTTGTAGTTGTTCTAACGTTACTACTTGTTGCAACAGCATGTAAAAAAACTACAAAAGTTTGTTACACCAAAATGAACGTTAATCTCGCGATAAAAAAACTGACGCCGTTAAAATAGGTTTCCGTTAACGCCATTAATAACGCGTTTAACTGACAGCACTAGTGTTTATATGTGTTCATTGTGAGCTTGTGTGTGTGTTACCTGCAGTAGCGCTGGGTTGTGTGTGTGTGTGTGTGTGTTACCTGCAGTAGCGCTGGGTTTTGTGTGTGTGTGTGTGTGTGTGTGTGTGTGTGTTACCTGCAGTAGCGCTGGGTTGTGTGTGTGTGCGTGTGTGTGTGTTACCTGCAGTAGCGCTGGGTTGTGTGGTTGTGTGTGTGTGTGTGTGTGTGTGTGTGTGTTACCTGCAGTAGCGCTGGGTTGTGGTTGTGTGTGTGTCTGTGTGTGTGTTACCTGCAGTAGCGCTGGGTTGTGTGTGTGTGTGTGTGTGTTACCTGCAGTAGCGCTGGGTTGTGTGTGTGTGTTACCTGCAGTAGCGCTGGGTTGTGTGTGTGTGTGTGTGTGTGTGTGTGTGTGTGTGTGTGTGTGTGTGTTACCTGCAGTAGCGCTGGGTTGTGTGTGTGTGTGTGTGTGTGTTACCTGCAGTAGCGCTGGGTTGTGTGTGTGTGTGTGCGTGTGTTACCTGCAGTAGCGCTGGGTTGTGTGTGTGTGTGTGTGTGTGTGTGTGTGTTACCTGCAGTAGCGCTGGGTTGTCCTGCCCCAGCTGCTGGAGGAGGGCGGGCAGCAGAGAGGGATTCTGTTGGATCACCTGCCGCATGCTCTGGAACTGGGCCTGAGAACGCAGGAACTCCAGAGGGTTCTCACCTACAGACACGCAGAGAGAGAGCATGAGGGAGAGAGAGAGAGAGAGAGAGAGGGGGGGGGGGGGAGAGAGAAAGAAAGAAAGAAAGAAAGAAAGAAAAGAAAAGAAAAGAAAAGAGTGTGAGGTGGTTTTAATACATGTTTATTGAATCAGTTATTGCCTCACTGACACACATGATACATGGCAACAGTACATGCATTACATCCACAGATTGAAGGAATATAACAACTTTAATAACAATTAACTTAATAATAACTTGGTTATTATTAAGTTAAGAAACACTTGGTCACCTTCACACAGCATTAGCATTGGATTATGTAATCATTTCATTAAAGTGTTAAAGTCATCGTTCCTGTGCGACTAAAAAACAAAAATTCACACATAGATATTTGCACTCGCAAATGTGAGCAAAATTTTGCCTCGGTTTGAGCTCAGGTCTGTGTGTGTGTGTGTGCACCTACCTTCTGACGAGTGTGTCTCTGAGGACAGGTTTGCTGTGGGTGGGCTCGTCTCTTGCACTGGGACGGTCGTTGGGATTCCCTGCAAGTGAGTAGAATGCCATTAACAAACAAACAAACACACACACACACAACAAGTCAATGCACAGCTGCTATACTAATCCAATTTAATTTAATTTCCATGAGCAACAGAAAACACTCCGCAGCAGTCGTACATTCAAGTTGACGATCGAGTTGACGATCTTACTCAAAATTAGGAGAAATTGAATATGACCGTCAACTCATTGGAATGGCACTCAGCTTCAGCTGTCAGCCGCACTGGTTGAAGCCAGGAAATTTTGTGTAAACAAAGTAGCCTGATTGGACAGCTTATCAGTCTACTGGTTGGACTGTTCACGTGTGTTCAAGTTTCAAACAAATACTTTTTCTCCTTGGGACAGGCCGTTTTAAATCTGGGAAAATACTTTTACTTGAATGCAACGGTCTTGAACAAAACAAATGTATGCAGCGTGCTAATGATGCTAACCGGATTAAATAGCAATTTAGCCAGTTGTCTTCTATGTGCCAACAACAGTCCTTGTTTGCACAATTGTGAATGTTTGGATTTATGAGCGCAGAGAGAGAAAAAGAGAGAGAGAACTCATGGTGGGGAGAGAAGGAGAGTGTGTGTGTGTGTGTGCGTGCTCGTGTGTGTGTGATGCTCACAGTGAGGAGGTACTCCACAGCGCGGTCAGGGTTGTTGAAGCTGGCTCTCAGGGCCGCCTCCACACGATCCCGCTCATAACCCATCGACATGATCTCAGTCACCATCGCCTCGTACGCCGGGCCCGTCACTACAACACACACACACGTCAGAAGTTGTCACACATATGTATGAAGTAACTCATACAACAACAAGCTCTTTCACCTTGGGTAGTGGTTGTGTAATAAAGCAATATCTCTACATATGATAAATTGATTAAACCTAGCACTACTAACCATCCTAAGGAAGGAGAGGGCTGAACAAACTGACATGGAAGGTAGGGTATTTGACGAGAGAAAGAGCAGTATATGATTGCAGTACATGATGTACTTGTTTGCTCATCAGTAGGTAAAATAAAGGAGTAGATCACCACACAACACTCTGATACCCCTGCAGAACAATGACAACAACCAATCCGAACCCCTGTGTAATGAGCTTGACACCCCTGGGACGGACAGACAGACTGTATGGAACTCACCCAGAGCTGATAATGCCAGATGACCAAAACCTTCTGTCGATGGAGCCGGCCTGCTGGAGAGAATAGAAAGAGTGAGAGAGAGTGAGAGAGAGAGATAGGAGAGAAGAGAGAGAGATAGGAGAGAAAGAGAAGAGAGAAGAAAGAGAAGAGAGAGAGATAGGAGAGAAAGAGAGAAGAGAGCGAGAGAGAGAGAGAGAAAGAGAGAAGAGAGCGAGATAGGAGAGAGAGAGAGAGAGAGAGAAAGAGAGAAAGAGCGAGATAGGAGAGAGAGAGAGAGAGAGAGAGAGAGAGAGAGAGAGAGAGAGAGAGAAGAGAGAAGAGAGCGAGATAGGAGAGAGAGAGAGAGAGAGAGAGAGAGAGAGAGAGAGAGAGAGAGAGAGAAGAGAGATGAAATAATGTTAATGTTCTGATTGTTTTGTTCCAAATGTAAATAGTGTTTGTTATTTTTGCCAATAATCATGCAGAATTACTACGCAAATAAGACCGATGATGATGGTTGCCCTTTTCCACAGCAACCATTTTGCCATTAGAAAGTAGGGCAAGCACAGGTGTTATACCGGAGTGGGGTCTGTTCAGTTCATGTGTAGCAGAATCAGAACCTTAATTAATGTCATTAGTAATAGTAGTGAACGTTCTAAAGAATATCTGGGTTTATTAAATTCAACATAGAATTTTAGAACCTTCAATTGTTGCGGAAGGGAATCTTATGTTGGAATGTTCAAAAACCCACACCTTTAAGGGTTAATTAATGTCATTAGTAACACCTGGGTCTGCCATAAATTTCAGTTCAAAATTGGCTGCTGTGGAAAAAGGTCCATAGTCACGTGGTAGCCAGAGTTGAGCTCTCATCCAGCCTTACCCCTGAGAGACTGGCGTCGTTGGCGTCGGCGTCGTCTGTGGCGGCGGTTGGGTGGCGGGCCGGTCCTCATCGGGGATGGGGATGGTGGCGTGGACGGGGCGTGAAGGGGGTGGCGTTGCCGTGGGACCCGTTGCCGTGGGACCCGCTGCCGCTGCTGCAGTGGCTGCCGCCCCTGCTGATGCTGACGCAGACGCCTCACTCTTGGGGGGTTCAGGGGGAGATGAGGGAGCAGGAGGAGGTTTGGCCTACGCAGAACAGAGACAGAACTTTAGAGGTTTGGCCTACGCAGAACAGAGACAGAACTTTAGAGGTTTGGCCTACGCAGAACAGAGAAATGGAGAGTGAACTTCAGATTGTGTTGTTTTCTATATTTGTAGAAAGTGTAGCAACACCATTTCCATTTAAATGGCCACACCAATAAAGTGCATTGAGGATTGTTTGTTTGTGTGTGTGTGTGTGTGTGTGTGTGTGTGTGGGGGGGGGGGGTCCTCTCAAGTGTAATGCTTTACTGCCATCAGAAATGACATCATAAGTCTTTCACAAAGAAAGAGGTGACAGAATATAACTCAGAGATGCAGAATGGAAAAGAAAAACATTGTGCAGGTGCACAGATAATTCCAGGACAGAGACAGAAAGGGAGTGTGATTGATTGAGTGTCGATGAAAACATAATTATTTGTATTTATTCAAATCCTTATTGGATTGGCTTTTCATCCAGAGGTCGCCAGTCTTCCTGGGGTTCATTCAAAAGTACAAACTTAAACATGAAGACAAATGTTTTGCAGTAAACTCAGTGGGTCAGGGTCACTTCCAAAATGGTGACTGGGTCAAGCTACAGCTACAAACAGGATGGCTCTACCAACCTTAGACACCATCACCACCACAAAGTTCTTCTCGTCGATCTTATACTCTTTGATGGGGGTGTCATCTTGCAAGATCTTGCCTGCATAAATGAGCTTCAGTCCCGTGACGGGAAAGTTATCCTTGCCTTTCTCCGCCTCGATTCGCTCCTTCAGAACCTTCACCTGCAGGAAAGAAACACCAAGCAGTCGAAAGATGTAACTGAAGCATACATGTAGCTTGGCTATGGAACGACAGAAAGACCGCGGGCAGGATGGTCGGATATATATTTTAGCGTAATGTTAGTTCCCTTCCTGTCGACAAGAATCAAATAAATGGCTGTTCGTCTAAGCCACACATTCGATGACAGCTCGTATTTGCTGCTCTGTTCCACAGTGGTCAATTGTATGTTATGTCTGAGGAGTTAGCCTGTGCCTTTCAAATAACGCCAATTCACTGCTTGGTTTAGTCGCTGTGTCATTCACGTGGCCTAGATAATGCCACCTAATTTACGATAGAATAAAACTATACTCAGCTACAGACAAATACACTTCGTTGTGTAAATGCAGAAGGCTGGCGGTAATATCAGAGACGTATAAAACATTCATAGTCACGCTGTTTTAATATGCCTTTTGCCCCTGGAAGTGCGTCCATCTGCTAGCACGGATGCTAGTTAGCGTGCTACTATTAGCTATTTAGCATGTTGGGTAACGTTAACATCGCCAAAAATGGAAAAAATCATTCCCAGTTACTGCTTTTCTAATTTCTTAATTCACAATACCCCAACATGCAATGCCCATTGTCGGTATTTTAATGATGGAAACAAACATGTTAATCGGTTCGTCTGTTTGCTAGCTAACATGATGACAGATGTTTCAGTGCCAATAATATTCCAGCTAGCTGACGTTAACGTCAGTAGCTTGCTAGCTAGTTTGACATAGTGGTCGCTAGCAGTTCTTATAAGCATGCTGATATCCACTGCATTCCTGTAAACTAACGAAATAAATAACATTAGATGTCACTACATAAACCAAGTCAGCGACCTAAACTAGACAGACACACACGTGAACACAGGTATAACTACGTCGCTAACGTTACTCGCTTACTGTTAGGTCTTCATTGATTTCAATTTGGAAAGTTTGTTGTTGCAGCGTCTTTAGCGTGATCTGCATCTTTCCGTCTGCTTGTGGTAACACTTCACCGATGTGAAATGACACTTCTCTCCAAACTCTCAGCTATCCTCAGCACCAACGTACAGACTGACAAATTACCACTTAAGACTCCAGGTAACGGCAGTCGATGGGATAACGACAAGATTATACACGCTTAACAACGAAGTTTTTGGCTCGTGGGAGACAACATACGCCTGGCCCACTTCTTCTACTGTTCGCTTTGAACATTGCAATCTCATGAAGCTCACCACTGCCATCTACAGCCAGTCTTTTCCTCATTCTCGTATTTTCTTTTTGGAAGTATCATATTTTTCACAAAGCCCGATCACGCAATCCCATATAACTTCAGACAATGTGTATAAATGTGATACAAACAACAACTTTGAGATACTTGACAATGTTCGATAAACGTACACAATCAACGTATGAAAAAGTCATAAATCCGCTCTAACTACATATCCCAGAGTGCACCACGACGCCACATCCGCTCCAAGAGTTTGTAAACACAGCGAAAGGAGAGATGGAGTCGTCAAGAGGTCTTACCTAAAAATATTAGACAGCTGTTTGCAAGGCACAATACACATGTCAAATGCATGTTGTACAACGTTGCTCACAGTGGCAACCCGCTGACATTGCTTTGAAAACGTAGTAGGCTATCTTTGATACATGGCGATTAGCTTACAAGCTAATGCAACAGTCGGGGTAACATTAGTTTTTACTTAACGCCAGGCTAGCATTAAAAAACGTAGCTTGTTATTCTAAACCATAGCCAGCTAGTAACATATTTATATATCAAATTGGCAACGGCTTACGTGGATTTCGTTTCATTTCACTCCTGCCTTGTCCGACTCCGAGGTTTGGTGGAACTGTCCTTCGTCGCTCCTGGTTCATTTTCAATGGGGAATTGTCTGTCGTCGCAGAGTGCAGATGACCTGTCTCTTCTGAACGACTCCGAAGGAGCCAGTCTACCAGGAGAACCGCCACCGCCTTACCAGGTGCTGACGTGAAGTAGGGCTCTCAAAGAGGTCCAGGGGCTACTGTAGATTCACAAGACAGAGCAAGCTAAAGTAGCATACTGCTGAACAAGGGACTGTTTGGAAAAGAAAGTGTGTCATTTTATGAAAGTTCCAGAGTAGGCCTACTTGGATTTCTTGAAACTAGACTACTCCAAAAGTTCAACCTCTAGACTTTTGTGATACCGCGTGTTGTGTTGCAATCATAGGGTTGCAACAGAGTTCTCGTGCATTCTCTGCAGCTGGAAGCAGTGGAAACTTGATATGTATGAAGCAAAAGTGATACAGCCTGTGTGTAGGCTATATGATATATTAGATATAGGCTACAAGAAACTTAAGTCGCCTTGCAAGGAATGATATATCATTTACTCTTTTAACAGGGTCAGTTCTGCTAGTTAGACAGAATCTCAAGGAAACATTTAAGAAACACTCATAGCCTACTCATGTTCCATATCCTACTGAAAACAGAAGTTCTTCACAGCAGAGATGCTTTGTCAGAGAGAGAGAGAGAGAGAGAGAGAGAGAGAGAGAGAGAGAGAGAGAGAGAGAGATTCTGTTGAAGCAGGCAGGCGCTCCTCTTAAGTGACCTGGTACAGCCTTCATCTTGGGTTCTCAGGACTGGATTTATAAAAAGTCCTGGACTAAAACAGAACTTTTTTGTCATTTTTAAGAGCTTTTCATGTAAAATGTGGCTCAATCCATGTCCAGTTGGAAACAGTAATATATATGTCTTTGTTTCGCATGTCCTATGATCCAGAAACAGTAGCCTAAACCCTGTAGCCTTTTTGTGAAAAAAAAAAAAAAACCTCATTAGCCTTTATTCCCACTGTTAGAAAGCAATGCTGTGTAGCTAGATAATCTTCTCTGTACACCGGAGCAATAGCTGATGGTTATCGTAGTGAAGTGCTCTAAAAATAGAATGCTGCTGAGCGTGTGCCCTATCAGACATTTCCCACGGTGCCGGGCTAAGAGACGGGAGAGTGCTCAGGAGCCCTTCACCCAACCAACACGTCTGGTGACTCACACAAGACGTCTGCCTTTCCAGACGGTCTAATCTAGTTGCCTAATGCAGTACAGGCTGGGTTTTCTACGGCAAAATGAATAGTTTTGTCTAAATGGAACTTATTGGAGGTTGTGGTTAAATGATGATCTACTAAACTGCAGTAGTCTCTCTCTCTGCTGTATGCAATAGATTGATTATATGAACTGTCTTCTTGACATGTTAGTTGAGCTAGTTAAAGTGTTAAACAACATGACTTTTAATCTGGGTTGATTTCAGCATGACAATGGATTCTAGAATGATTATAGGAATGTTTAACTGCTTTCTAGAAGGCGTTGCATAGATATGCCTTGTAGATTAATATATATATATATATATATATATATATATATATATATATATATATATATATATATATATATATATATATGTTTGTGTCGTCTGAGTACATCATACTCCATGCATGTGTGGGAACTGTTTTCATCATACACTGTGTGTGTGTGTGCGTGTCGCTGCATCAGGAGCGTGCTGCTCAGCATGTCCCGGTGTTCCAGCCGTTGGGCGGTCATCCGCCCCAGCTGAGCGAGGAGGAGCAGGTCAGATTGGCCCTGCGGATCGGCCTCATCCAGCACCTGCCCCGCGGCATCTACCAGCCCTCACAACAGCACCCCGACAAGAGGAACAAAGAGTACGTACCTCTGTGTGTGTGTGTGTGTGTGTGCGCGCGCGCACTGTGTGTGTGAGTGTGTGTGCGTGCATACGTGCGTGCGTGCGTGCATGCATGCAGGGGCGTAGCCAGGATTATTTTATAGGGGGGGCCAGCTGGGTCCAGACTTTTTATTGGGGTGGCACTTGGGAATCAAAACTACTCAAACAGTTTTGAAGATTAGGATAGCCTATTTTTAATAATGGCAATAAATTGTGTAAAGCCAACACTGATACACAGGTCAGTTTGTTGTCCATTCCAACACATTTTCCATAAATAGGCCAATGCTATAAAAAAGTACATTATGATAATGAACCTTACTTAATCAGTCTTATTCAAATGATGTTAAAGAACAATACTAAACTACTACAAATATTGTATGCAGATATTTAATCTTATACTGATGGCCAAACTATATTTCTTTCTGATATCCACTCCAAGTACTTGGCTGTAAGTAACATGGCTCTGAAATAAGAAATTAACCCTTAGAACCCTAGACTGTTTTAAGGGCTTTTTCACTACCTTTAGTTAGAAGCATTTATCCTGGTCAATGTAAGTGTCATACACACATGCTATACATTGTTTTTTTCATTATTAATACATGCATTGATTTAATTTTGTAATGAATAAAAATACAAAAAGTGTATTATAAAAATTCTTATATTTTGACATGTATCTCACCACTGCAAACTGTCAGCTGGCACATGTGTGTGTACTGTAGGGCAGACTGTCCTGAATCTGGCAATATCATTGCCATGGTGGAGGGATTCTCTGGGGCTGAGCAAATGTGAAAAATATGTGGTGTGTGCCTTACGGAAATAAACGCCATTTGTTTTTATTTAGCCCTATGAGCCCTACTCTATTTTTGGCCATTCTCACTACCTTTAGTTATAAGCATTTATCCTGGTCATTGTAAGTGCCATTTACACATGCTATATTTTTTCCAGAACTGTCTAGGCTACCCAGATCTGCCACCAATTCATATTAATACTTGCATTGATTTGGTTTTGATTTTTAAATAATACAAAGACAAAAAGCTTATTATACCATTCTTATTTTGAAAAGTAGCCTATCTCTGTCAACTGGATATGACTGTGTCAGCTGGGTATGACTGTGTAGGGCAGACTGTCCTGAATCTGGCAATATAAGAACCATGGTGGAGGGGGGCTTTGGGGCTGACAATTTACAGACATGTGGTGTGCGCCTTACAGAAATAAATGCCATTTTTTTTATTTAGTAATGAAAAATGACCTTTCTGCGTTCCATATCTGTGACACGAACTGATCTTACCTGACTGAACCCGAGTTTGCGTGTTCTGTGTGTACACTCATGATGATTCTAAAACAACTTTTTACTGCATTGTCATGAACAAAGTGAAGGCAAAAAGGTGTTTCTTTGTCGAATAAATTGGGATG
Organism: Alosa sapidissima; assembly: GCF_018492685.1. Classification (NCBI taxonomy): domain Eukaryota; kingdom Metazoa; phylum Chordata; class Actinopteri; order Clupeiformes; family Clupeidae; genus Alosa; species Alosa sapidissima. The sequence continues at coordinate 29,871,612 of NC_055965.1, forward strand.
CAATGTGAGTCTCGAATTAGATGCCATGCAGAAATTTGCTGGGATCTCAAAACCGGATTATGAACATACTTTGCCATAGAGAAACACATGATAGCATTGGATTATGAACATGCTTACAAAAACGTACAAAAACGTGGGGTAAGTCGAGCTATATGAAGTTATTATTTTGATGTCATTTTGTCTGTTTTTTTAACCCAGAATTATGTACTTGGTATCAAATGATAGCTCCGTGCCTCCTCTTTCATCTGACATGCGTGGCATAGGCCTATCTATCCGATCGGATCACGGGTTCGTGAGTAGAGCCTAATTCAAACGAGAGTAATGGGTGTGCAGCGTTGGGTTTTGTACATGATGTTCTTTGTACCAATCTTTGTACCAATACATAGCCCTGTGTCTCCTCTTTCTTCTGATATGCTTGCCATATCTATGCGATCACGGGTTCGTGAGTAATTCAAACGAGAGTAATGGGTGCGCAGGTGAACTGTAAATATGAATCAATTTGATTTTTAAAAAAAAAATTCATACTTGATCGCACAGACAAGTGTTTAGTCTCGTTGGAAAGCCCCACTTCTGCTCTGTCACGCATTTAAGGTTTCATCTCGCTGCGATGAACAGTTCTGGAGCAATGTAACAAAGAACTCCGGCAAAGCAGCCTGCCTCTGCCTGACCAGCTATGGCAAGAACCACGCAGTCAGCAAATTATGTTTTTTATAAAGTAGCCTAGGCTAGGCCCTATTAGACTACTTTTATTGGAGCCATCCGGAGATATGTGCCTAATATGCTTGCATTTCACCCAAATTTTATCGAAATATTTTTGTAACAGCGTTACCGCGGGCATCCGATTATTTCTGATCAGCCCCACAAGTCAATGTCAGAGCCTACCTAACAAGGACAGCCTAACGCAGCTCACTTGGCTATGATTCGTGACACATTCTAACATCTTATTAGCATTAATGTTCCAACTCATCATCAACTCACCTGTTGTTACTGAGGTTTAGTAGTAGGCTACTGTCAAGTGTTTTTAACAGATGACTTGAATTGTCCCGCTGCTGCTGCTGCTACACTAGGCCTACTCACGATTTGATCAGAACCGTAGGCTACACTTGCCTGACTAGGCCAATGGTCGTAGATAGAGTGCAGTAATTGGTTCAGTCCCTGCTTTGCAAAGTGTTGTCGAAAACGGCAGCAATTCTTTTTTCTTTTTTACTTTTCACAGAACGGAGCTGGGGGGGCCAGCAGGGCCCCCCCCCCCCAAAATTCAAAGTGACATATGACGTACTGAAGCAGTTTCTCACGCCTCACGAACCGATCGTGCTGCCACTGCCACGGCCTCATTTCTAGTCTGAATTGTAGCGCGCTCAGTAGGCTAATGCACAACATTGCGTTTGGTTCGTAGCCTCTACTGTGACAAGCATTAGTTTGTTCGTATTGATTTATTTTTATTACTATGGAAGCATAGGAAGAGAGAGATGTGGGAAAACTTTATTCTGATTGCTCCTGATCAATCTTTATTTGTAAAAAAAAATATATCCCATTCTTATTCATGTAAAGCTTCCTGTCCACTATCTAGCCGGGATAATTTAGATGCAGCCTTGGCACTTCACCAGGAGAGGTCGCTGTTACTGAAGCTTCGAGTAATGAACCCATTTTCGAATCAACTGTTCTAAGTGGTTCAATGCTTCACCAAAGCTTCTTTTGCCTGACCTGCAGCACCTACCAGCCTTCAAAGCAACAATATGCGTGTGTGTGTGTGTGTGTGTGTGTGTGTGAGAGTGCACGTGTGTGTGTGTGTGTGTGTGTGTGTGTGTGTGTGTGAGAGAGCGCACGTGTGTATGTGTGTGTAACTGACCTGTATTCTGTATTCTGCCTCTCTCTCTCTCTCTCTCTCTCTCTCTCTCTCTCTCTCTCTCTCTCTCTCTCTCTCCTCCAGGTGTGTGATCTGCATGATGGACTTTGAGCTGGGTGATGCAGTGCGCTACCTGCCGTGTCTGCACACCTACCACGTGGACTGCATCGACGCCTGGCTGATGCGCTCCTTCACCTGTCCCTCCTGCCTGGAGCCCGTGGACGCAGCCCTGCTCTGCTCCTACCAGACAAACTGACCTTTCAACCATGACCTTCGACCCTTCTAGCTCCTTCACCTGCCCCTCCTGCCGTGAGCCCATGGACGCCGCCCTGCTCTGCTCCTACCAGACCAACCCTGACCTTTCAACCCCTAACCTTTGACCCTTCACTTTTATCTCCAGACCCTCCTGAGCCCTCGACTGTTCTCTTCGATGCCTTGACCACATGACGCATCTCATCATCTCTTCCTTACAGCCTGAAGCTGACCTTTCAACCCTGACCTTTGACGTTCGACTGCAGAGAGCCCTGTGTTCTGTCCTAGACCACTCAAATTTGACCTCCCAACCTGTTGACCCCATACCCATGACTGCCCTACGTCAGACAGGACGACCTGTAACCTCTTTTCATCTGACCTTTCACCTTTCCCTGTAACCTAGACAAAGATCACCACTGTTACACTCTGCTTCCAAAAACAATTTCCAAAGCGGTCATCTCCGCTCATCTCGGTCCCAAAAAAACAGTTACTGGACATCGAGGAAGAAAATTAGATCTGTTGCTCAACAAGTCCAAATAGGAGATGGATCTGCTATAATATCAGAATCAGCTACCCAATGACTGGAACATTTCAAAACACATCAGCCATTCAGGAATTGTTGTTGCACAGTTGAGCGAATGACACAGGGGGCCCAACAATGAAAAACTGTAATGACTAAGAGCAGTGCCAACATGGAATAGCCAATCAGGGCATCCGTTATTGGGTGGTGCTTGTTTGATGGTGGATATGAGCTTTTCTGCTCCAACATCAGAGTCAGCCTCAGGGGGCTGAAGAAGAGGGGTAGATGAAGGAGGAAAGTGTGCCAGAGTATCCCACAGGGCTTCAACCACCCATTATAAACCAATGACTGGAGCCGTTCAAAACACAACAGCCAATCAGAGGTTGTGTTGTTGCTTAGTATTAGTTTGACTGAGGATATGTTTAGTTTTGTTGATTTCTGAGTGGCTGGAGCCTTAGTCAGTGGGGTAATGACTGACAATGGAAATGAGATCATTAGGGCCAGTGGTGTGTGTTTTTCTTTGGTACTGTAGTATAGAGTATAGACTGACGAAGAAGACAGGATATGTTCTCTTTTTTTGGGGGGGGGGGGGTAAAATGGTTTGTGATTTGAGGGAGATGGATACGTGTGTTGGCTGGACAGTGGAGAAGACGCTAGAAGGAGCAATTCTACTGAATTCTGCTCGAGTCCCACTCTGTGTTTATTATTATGGGCTATCGAACTTTCAAAGAACAGAAGCACCCCGACTGGCTTGCATTGACTCTGATGCAAGGCCATACGCTATCACTTTACTCGGTTGGTTCCAGCATTCTATCTGCATGGTTCCATCCTGTGTCATCCCCATGGTGACCAAATGTGCAATATCGGTAGCATGATTAAGATGCTTACAGCACCCTAATTGGGTGAGTTTCACTTCCTCGTTACCCAAGTCGGCCAATTAGCCGTCCCCTATTGTTAAGCACAGTGGATGCTGATTGGCTCCCACACCACACCTCTTTGTTTCCAAATGGCTGTGAATGTCATTAAATCTAAAAGCACAGGGCTCTTTAAACTCGAATGCAATGTCTTTATAATAAAAAAAAGTGATCTAGAGATCTTTTGTAGATATATGTGACATGCGCCCTCCCTGTACAGGTGTGTGTGGGGGGGGGGGGGGGGGGGGGATGATGATAACACCTTCAAGTGTGGCTGACTCTGAAGTGACATCAAGGCCTGAGCTGTTTGTTGTTGTTTAGAATCTTCCTATATTTGTTTACATGGTTTTCATTGTTTTGGTTTCATATACCGTGCTTTGTTTGTGTGTCTTCTCTTGTTGTGTTCAATATTGTTGCCTTTTCTTTCCTTCCAGGCCTTGATTTTGTATGAGCTGTAAGCTGGAGAGACCTATGCGGTCTATATATATATATATATAATGCTATATTAAGTAAGTAATAAGTAATGCTGTATGTATATAGCATAGTGGGATTGATTTGTGCCTGTCACTGGCTCTCCTTATTCAGAGAAAATGAACTGATGCAATCATACGTAAAAAGTATTTGTGCACCTTTTCAACAACGTGTCAGGATAAGTAGACTGACTGACAGTAACAGCTTTATGAGTACTTTTCTCTCTCTCTCTCTCTCTCTCTCTCTCTCTCCCCATTCTGAAAAGGTATAGCAAATTAGAAATTAGCTATACTGAACACACTGCTGTTGCCTGAACTGCTGCACATGACAACAGCCAATTTGTTAACTCTTTTGAGAACACTTTACGTGTTCCGTGTGTGTGTGTGTGTGTGCATGACAGATTGTCTGGTCTGAGATATATATATATATATCAACTAATCATGATGTCATTTTCATTTCCTGTTGATGTTATATGGTGTGTGGGTTTAATTTGGATAAGAAAAAGGGCTTACAGTATAGTCCAGGTTCCTCATATTGTTGTCTTATGGTGTCTTCTCCCGCGGGCTACAGACTGCCAAGCCTGGCATCGGTCAAACACGGCTCAGATTGGGCTCTGATACGGCTTCTGTCTGGTAGTCAGACAGGTTGAACTGTGATTACTAGTGTTTACTGACTGAATGGTGCCAATGGAATGCCAAACGGGATTATAAGAAATGTATTCTACTGTGTGATCATCAGTAGCACAATGTCCTTCTAGTGTGCAAAGCATAGGGCTAAAGGCCCATTCACACCAAGAACGATAACGATAACTATAACTATAAATACATTGTTGTTGTTAATATGAATGACGACGTTCACACATAAACTATAACGGTAACAACAAGAAGAACGATATCGAGGGGGATCACTTTCAGAGCGATTTTCAGAACGATAAAAAGCTAATAGCCAATCAGAACCCATCGAATTTTAACCGTCACATTCATTAACACAAGGAGAGACTTTGTTTATCGTTGTTCAGTGTGAACGCTTTTATCGTTATGGTTATAGTTATCGTTATCGTTATCGTTCTTGGTGTGAATAGGCCTTAAGTGTGACTTAGTGTGAAAGTAGTTAAAAGTGTTGTTAGGATTTCAGTGTGCTGTACAGAGAGACCCTGACTCTAGATGAGCCAGATGCATGAAGATGTGAGCATTAGTTTAGGGTTGTGGGAAATGTATTCCTTAACATAATATCAAAACAGGGGACATAGTTGTTTGATGGCTTAAGTGTATGATTTGTTATAGAATCTATAGGTTAATGTAGTCATCGTTTTTCCCTCTTCTTAATGCAAACATAGGCCTAATTTAAGGAGTAACATGAATGGGGAAAAACTGATCTAGAGGGATTTAAAAAAATATATATTTATATATATCTAGCTTGACAATGACAATCTAGATATAGTAAGTGGGTTATAATTAAAGAAAAATAAACCTACAAAGTGTTGCTTTTATGGTGTCACTTGGTCAATTCTGTGCCATCGCTACACAGACATGGCTTGTCTGTGTCACTCCAGTGATTCCTTAATGTTATGTTACATTCGCAGTACTTTCTCATCAGCAGCTGAGCTAACCATAGGCACTGCTGTTAAGGACAATCAGAACTTTCTTTTATGTTTGACCTCAGTGACCTTTCTGAATTTTGACCTCTTCGGACAGATGGATTGTGATCCAGATCGAGTTCAGAAACTTTTAAGTGTGTGTCAAAAAAGACTTTGATTCAAGGTCAAACTTGCATTTGCTGGCTGAGAGTTGTGTTGATTTAGGATGGGTTGGATTAGACTGTAGGCCTAATGATCTAATCTGGATTAGAAGCTGAATTGAAGATGACCAGCGCTCATCATTGGAGGTTTTGATGTTTTGATCTCTTCATACTACTTACAGCTGCTGTTTCAATCATTAATTTGTGTCTTTTTTTTTAGTTTCTGTTGATTTATTTGTTTTCCCAACTGTGTGTGTGTGGTCTTTTGTGGGTGTATGGGTGAGTAGTATGTGTGCATCAACACCACATGCAGCTTGTAGGACACTAAACCACAATAAAAGTGGATGCCAAAATGATCAAACAAGTGTCTGCTTTTGTGTGTGTGTGTGTGTTCAGGGTGTATAGGTGAGTAGTATGTATGAGATCCCTCCCACGTTCATCAACTTTTCGGTTTCCAACAAGTTTGTATGGATTTATTAGCGACAATAAATGATTAGTAGATAGTCCAAGCAAATATTGTTATATTGTAGGTCAGTGTTTCTCAAACTTTTTCAGACGAAGGACCACTTAACCAATAAAAAATAAATGCACGGACCACCTAGCTAAAAAAAAAAAAAAAATTAGACCAATGTAACAGTATATTAGCCTACACAATAGGCCTACTCACTGAACCACCTTGCTTATTGTCTTTGTACTTTGCTTATTGTGTCAGAGGATTCATATGATTTAAACTGGCATATCTTAAATAGACAGTGTTGCAGAACTGTTTGGATTTACATTCAAGTTGGATCAATATTGCAAACAACTCATCTTATATTTTACCACGTCTGCTCGTGGACCACTTGGGATAGCTTGCGGACCACCAGTCCGGACACTATACACGGGTAGTTTCACAATCAGGGTGTGCACTTGACATTGTTCACACACAGGCCTTTGCACCCATAAATTGGTGTCCTTAAATATTAATCATTTTCTTGGGTGTAAGATTAGAACAAGCCTTGCATTGAGCTTTGTATGGCACAAGACAGGGGCCTTTAGACTTTAGACCTCCGAGAGATAATATTTAATATTTAGCCTTACATTTAGTCCAAGCTTGAGTATGAGCAGGCCTACAGCATTGCAGAAAGGACTGTAGAGGAGACACAGACGTCGATGTCACAGGGCCCGACATTCAGGACCCAACAGTGACTGGACGGACCATAGACTGTATAGAACGGTACGGATAATTGACCCTTTTCAGACTCTCGATCAGGTCAGTCGATGCTGCTACGCTTCAGGTTGCCACTTCATAATTTTTCTTTTCAACTTCAGCTGAATCCCATTACTGGCAATACCTCCAATTCTAATGCAAATATATGGGGGTGTTGTGAACTATGGTGCCAATTGTGCAGTGGTCAAATAGACTTGCACGAAAGGCTCTCGGTGAACTTATTTGTTTCATGTGGAGCCAGGTGTGTTTGAACCTGCCGCTATTCTGAATGTAATTAACACCTTTCCGGCAATTTTATTTGTGTTTCATAATGATAGCCAAACAAATTAGCTTTCTAGGACAGTTGGGGAAAATTAGGATATTCTCGACTAGGTGTTACAACAGAGATGTTGTAACAGACAGAGACAATGATTTGGTTCGCCAACATTTTATTGTGACATCAAAATAGAGTCACCTGCCAAAAAAGGTTGGGAACCCCTGGCCTATAGTAAAATGGTGTTTGAGGTGTGTAGATTCATAATTTAAAAACTCACTGTTAAGAAAGAAAGTGGCAGTGGCAGCTGCTTCTCATAATATCATATAAGGCACCCCCATTGAAAACCTGATGGTAGCATCTGCTAACTAGCGCCAGATTTCGGAGTGCAGGGGACAAGCCGAGATGAGCTATGAGACAAAAGTTCACACTCGGTATCATGTTTCAACACACTTTAGGTCAATATCACACCAAACTTTTCCTTTAAGTTTAGAGAAGGATCTGAAGAAATTGTCGCAAGATTTTATTAAACAGGAAAATTGAAAACTAGAGATGTGGAGCATAATAAACTAAAGCAGAATTACAAATGTGTTTCTTTGTCCACAGATCATCGTTGGTGTTGGTTGCAGCAGACAATAAAACATTCACACTGGGACCTTGATTTATAATCCAAACCAAAAGGTCAAAGTTCAACCTGATCACCAGACTTCGCAGTGGAAAAATTATCAACACGTGCAGTTCGGAATACATTTAGACTCAAGACCAAAAAGAAGAGACTCAAGACCAAAAAGAAGATGGAGCAAAGAGCTTCCACCGCACCAGTCTGTCAACACTGAATCAAAGATTCTCCAGATTTTACAAATTAAAGTTGCTGAGCATTTCTGACATCATTATGCACAACAGAGAAGTAGGAGGAGCTATTAGTGGAGGAATAGTTGGATTGTTAGTCACAGTCCTGTTCAATGGAGTACCAACACTAGCTGCTGTCATAAATATACCTGCTGTTTTTATGGTATCCTTAATTGTAAGTTTTTTTGTAAGTAATATTTTGCTATTTGGCTTCCCGATCAAGGATAAACAGGATTTTAAGGGTGCTGTTGTAGGTGCTATTGTAGGTATTCTTGCCAGCGTAGGTTATCTTGAAGGTGTCGCTGTACATACAGGTGCTCTCGGAGGTGTTCTTGGAAGTGACGCTGCTCGCGTAGTGTCAGTCGCTGTTGTTAACGCTAATTTGGTACTTGTAGCTCATCTTAGAGTTGAAGGCACTTATACTTTCGTAGGCTCTTTTTTAGGTGTTGCTATAGGCGCCCGTGTTGGTGGTGCTTTTTGGGGTACTCTTTTATGTGGCCTGGTAGTTGCCCGACTAGGTGTAGCCGCTGCGGACGTGGCCACTCTTAGAAGTGTATCCCCTGTTGTAGTTTTATCTGTTTTTGTAGGTGCTCTTGGGCAGATAGCAGTTGCTTTGAATGTAGAGGCTGTCACTGTTGTAAATACAGTTGCTCTTGTAGGCGCTTTAGTAGGCTTTCTTGCACATGCCTCTACTGTCCCAAGAAAAGTCCCCAAATCATTTGTTGATGTAATCACTGTATGTTGTCAGCTTTTAGTATTATGCTGTTTAAGTTTTATGTTATTTTTTATATTTTATTTTGTGGGTGTAGCTGGGGTTGTAGGTGGTGTTCCTGGAGTTGTGGCATCTCTTGCTGGCGCTCTTATAGGTGCTTATTTGGTGAGATGGTGCAGCAGGATACAACATTTTTAAATAAAAAAATATAATATATAGTCGTTGTGCTGTCAAATCTCAAAGCAAATGACTTCACCACAGGTGTGCCTCAGGGATCAGTATTAGGGCCCGTGCTTTTCTCTATTTACACCACGTCCTTCGGTGAGACCATTTGCTCCCATGGATTTGATTATCACTGCTATGCGGACGACACTCAACTTTACCCGTCTTTCCCACCTGATGACTCATAGCGCTTCCCATCTGATTTCTGCATGCCTTAAGGATATTTCAGTCTGGATGAAAGACCGGTACCTTCAGCTTAATCTCTCAAAAACTGAGCGTTTGGTATTTCCAGCTAAAACAGCTATTCTCCAACAGATTAACAACCAGCTTGACTCATATCTTCACTGACCCTGGCACGTTACTTTGTTGTAATTGATGACCGACTTAACTTCTCTTAACTTAACTTCTCTGAGCATGCTTCAATTTTAAAATCATGTCGGTTTATCCTTTACAACATTAGAAAGATCAGATGTTATCTGAGACAAAATTCCACACAACGTATTGGCCATGGTCGTCTCCAAGCTGAAGTATTGTAAGTCACTAATACCATGGCTTACCTGCATATGTAGTAAGACCTTTACAGCTGATGCAGAAAGCTGCAGCACGCCTGGTCTTCAATCAGCCAAAGAGGACACATGTAACTCCATAGTTACTCTCCACTGGCCACAGTAGCCAGAATTAAATTTAAATCCCTCACTTTGGCCTATAGGACACTGACTGGATCTGCTCCCTGTTATTTCAATGATCAAGATGTACATCCCCAACCACCCACTTTCTGATGAGCATCTGTTGTGTCGACCAGTCATAAACGCAAGGTCAAATTCAAGACTTTTCCTCAGTTCAATGTTGGTGAAATGAATTGCTCAGTGCTCTCCGTTCCTGTGATAGTTTTGGGTCTTTCAAGAGGGGTCTAAAGGCATATTTGTTCAACATGCACTTAGTTCATTAGATGCTTCTTGCATTGGTTTGTATGGTATTGTTTATTTTCATTGGACTGTTGATTAATTTGACATTGTTGTTTATTATTGATATTCTCCTGCATTGAAAATGGCTCCAGAAAGTAATGCCTGTGTGAGCCATTTGAAGACACTGTGTGTCAAGACTGACAAAATTGGTGACCTGTGAATTTTTTTTTCACTTTTGCTAAAATCCAAAATGGTGGAAAATCCAACAAATTGACATCATTGGGTACGTTGAAATCTGCTTGGTTCAAGAATTTCAATGATACCAAATGTCAATTTTTTTTACCAGTCAATTCTATGGGCTGCCAATAGACTCCCAAGCTACAAACACAATGGGTGCCTACACAGCTTCACTGTGGCCCCAATAATATTGTAGTGAACTGAGCCTAGCTGGTTCATGACTGAACTCCCATAATGCTGTGCAGTGTATGTGTGTGTGTGTAATGTTGATGTTGGTTTTAGTATGAGTAATTGCGTTTACCTTGTCATGTATGTGTTAGCTGGTATAGTCTTTCCTTATGTTGTACCTCATGTGTTTACCCCGTGTATTGTATGTGACTACCCTGTTTGTGTATCGTGCTTGTTTAATTGACCTCCTTTGTGTTGCCTGTGTAATGACGTTCGTGTGTTTTGGTGCATAACCAATAAAACCATTCTGAGACAACTTTGCAAGATTGTTACATTGGTGTCAGAAGTGGGATGACGACCCCTATTGGACGGGAGGAGAAAGCTGCAACTGATGCCCTGGCGATGATGAGTTTCCTGCCAAGACGGCTCTTCGACAGTGCGCTCGCCCATGGCCACCTGCTGGGCCCAGCAGACGGAGCCAGCCTGCAGAGTGACCGTGACGAAGAGACCCGCCCCCGGCCACAGGAGGAAACGAACCGGGCTGATGGCAGCATCCCGCCACTTGAACCCGCTCCACACAGGAGCGATGGAAACCGGGCGGTCCCCGGTGCGACGGCGGCGGTAGAAGGGCGCCCCAGCGTAAAGTTGCCCCACTACAATGGCGAAAGGCCGCTGGCGACATACCTGGTACAGGTCCGGCTGGCAGCCGAGCTGAATGGCTGGTCGGCGGAGAGAACGGGCGTACAGGTGGCGTTGCCTCTGGAGGGGGAAGCGCTACAAGTATTAGAAGACCTGTCACCGGCGGAGCAAGTAAGCTGGACCGCAATCGAAGCAGCTCTGCAACGACGATTCGGCCAGAGAATCTTCATCAGCAATGCCAGAGAACAACTCGCTTCCAGACGGCGGCACAAGGACGAGAGACTGGGCAAGTTCGCGGCTGATCTGCAGCTGTATGCCCGGCGGGGCTACCCAACGTACAGCCAGGGTCTACATGAAGAGATGGCACTGGAAGCGTTCGTGCGAGGCATCCACCCAGAGCGGTTAAAAGAACACCTTCGCCTGAGCGCCCCCAGCTCGCTGTCCGCGGCCCTCGCGGAAGCCGAACGGGTGGAAAACATCTTCCGCACAACAGAGTCGAGGCATTGTGTACACCAGACATCAATGGAGGAAGACGGGGAGGAACTGGAGGTGACGCGGCAGACCACGGCACAGCCACCACAACGCCGCCCACGCGAGTGGAAGAGGCCAGCCAGCAGAGACAGATGCCACCGGTGTGGCGAGCCGGGACACATCGCGTGGTACTGCCCAGCCCCGGCACCCCTCACGCTCGCGCCCCAGTTACTAGAAAAAGGTGGCACGGCGGGAGGGGCTATGGATTGCATATGGCCAAACCAGAGGACTGTATGTGGACTACACGCTAGACGGGACTCGGTGTCGCGCCTTGATCGATACTGGCTCCACCATCTCGCTTGGGCGCCCTGGTCTCTTACCCAGCACGCTGGTAGCCAGACCCAGAGGCTGGGAAAAGACAAAAACGCGCATTACAACAGTTACCGGAGAGCGAGCGGAACTGTATGGACAAAAAGTGGTGTGCGTGTGCATCAACGGTGAGACGGCGAGCCACCGGCTTTGGTTGGCTAGCATTCAGGATGATTGCATTCTCGGCCTGGACGTGCTAGAGAAATGGGGGGCTGTGGTGGACATTTTCCGGTTCACACTACACTTGGGGACGAGCAGCGTAGTGTTGCACACGGCGGAGAAAACAGAGCATGAAGTGCAGAGAACTGGCGCGACGAAGAACTCTCCAACTCGCTCTACACAAGTCCGCAGGAAGCGAACTTGCAAAGAGTACTCGTCATCCCAGACTCCGCCCCTCCCCACACAAGCCCGCAAAAACAACAGGTCTCATCCAGGTCCGCTTGCTGAGTCTCCGCCCCTCCCCACACAAGCCCGCGAAACTCAAGCCCGCGGAAACAACAGGTCTCATCCAGGTCCGCTCGCTGAGGCCGCCACTGCTCAGCTCACGCCCACCAGGGAGGAGCCAGGAGAGCGGGTTGAGCAAACACACGTAGCTGTGAGGGGCTGAGTGAAGCACAGGGTAGCCAGACTACTAGCAGCGTACACCGACATCTTCGCCGCAAGAGATGAGGACTGCACCAGAACGAGCCTGGTCCAACACGATATCGACACCGGAAATGCCCGGCCCATCCGACTTCAGCCTCATCGCTTACCGTTCGCCAAACGACAAGCAGCTGAAGAAAAGATCAATGAAATGGTTGCGGCAGGAGTGATAGAGCCAAGCAGTAGTCCCTGGGCTGCGCCGGCTGTACTCGTCCGGAAGAAGGACGGCTCGTGGCGGTTCTGTGTTGACTACAGGCGCCTCAACCAGGTAACCCGGAAAGAGTCCTACCCGCTCCCCTGCATTAACAATGCGCTGGACAGCATTGCCGGCTCCTGCTGGTTTAGCTCGCTGGACTTACGCAGTGGCTACTGGCAGATTGAGCTAGCCCCGGAAGCTCGGCCGAAGACAGCGTTTACCATCGGGCAAGGGCTGTGGCAGTTCCGGGTACTTCCATTCGGCCTATGCAACGGGCCAGCGAACTTTGAGCGGCTGATGGAGCGTGTCCTGGCGGGCATTCCACGAACATGCTGCGTGGTTTACCTGGACGACATCCTGTGTCATGCAACAGACTTCACCGGTGCCATAGGACATCTGGAAAAGGTGTTCGACGCCATACGGGGTGCTGGGCTCAAACTGCACCCGAAAAAGTGCCACCTGTTCCGGAGGCAAACCGGATTCCTGGGCCATGTCGTGGGGGCCGCCAGAGTGGCCACCGACCCAGCTAAGGTGGAGACGGTGAGACGTTGGCCTGTTCCACGCGACGGTGCTGAGCTGCGGAGCTTCCTGGGCCTGGCGTTATATTACCGGCGTTTCATCCGGGACTTTGCTACAGTCGCCAGCCCGCTGCATCGTTTGACGCACAAAGGCCAGCTCTTCGAGTGGACGCGAGAGTGCGACGCGGCATTCCGGCGGCTGCGGAGGGCGCTATGTGAGGCCCCAGTGCTCGCTTTCCCTGACCCTCAACTGCCGTTCATCCTGGACACCAACGCCAGCGACGTGGGCGTCGGCGCCGTCCTCTCTCAAGCAGGCGAGCAGGGCGAGCAGGTGGTCGCATACTTCAGCCGCTCACTGGACCGAGCGGAGAAGAATTACTGCGTGATCCGCAGAGAACTGTTGGCTGTGGTGGTGGCAGTGCGCCATTTCCGAACCTACCTCTACGGCAAACGGTTCCTGCTGAGAACGGACCATGCATCGCTCACCTGGCTGCTGAACTTGAAAGAACCAGAGGGCCAGCTGGCTCGCTGGCTGGAGGCGCTCCAGGACTACGACATGGAGATTCAACACCGGGCGGGTCACCTTTACGGCAACGCGGACGCCCTGTCCAGGCGTCCGTGTGCAGCAGACCAGTGCCAGCACTGCCACCGGAGGGAGGAGAGGAGCCTGGCCGCGGCTCAACCGGAGCCCACTCGTCGGCTACAGGCTGCATCACCGCTGGCAGAGAGAGAGAGAGAGAGTCGCTGTTTTCAACGCTCGCCAGCGTCGCGCCAATGAGAGGGTCAACGCTCGCCAACAGCACGCCAGTGAGGGGGCCAACACTCGCCAGCAGCACACCAGCGAGAGACTCAACGCTCGCCAGCGCCGCGCCATCAAGAGGGCCACCGCTCGCCAGCTTCATGCCAGTGAGAGAGTCAACGCTCGCCAGCAGCACCCTGAGGTCGTCTCGCCGCCTTCCGCTACCAGCTACAGTGATCGAGAGACCGGAGACAACGCACTGCAGCCCAACGCCACAACACAGCACAGCAGAGCGGCAGCTGGGGCCATGGACGCGCAGTCGCTGGTGGACGTGATGTCAAGGGAGGAGATCCGAAAGGCGCAATCGGAGGACGCCACACTCGGCCGATTGTGGTCATGGATCGAAGCCGGTCAGCGACCGCCATGGACTGACGTATCAGCACTCGATCCAGAGACCAAAGCGATTTATTCACAGTGGCCGGGAATAGTAGCACGTCAAGGACTGTTGTAAAGACACTGGCGAGCTCCCGATAGACAATCTGACATTTTCCAGTTGCTGGTTCCTGCTGGATTACGAGCCCGTGTACTGGAACAGGTACATGGGGCAGTGGGGGCGGCTCATTTCGGCATTGCAAAAACTCTTCGTCGGCTGAGAAGCCACTTCTATTGGCCGGGATGCAGGCTGGACGTTGAACTGCATGTTCACTGCTGTGACGCCTGCACAGCGAAGAAGGGCCCCACACGACGCTCGCACGCTCCGCTGCAGCAATACGCAGTCGGGGCTCCCATGGAGCGGGTAGCCGTCGATATCATGGGCCCACTGCCAGTCACAGAGCGGGGAAATCGCTACGTGCTCGTAGCTATGGACTATTTCACTAAGTGGCCGGAGGCATATGCAGTGCCAGATCAGAGCGCCCAGACGACAGTGGACAGACTGGTCACTGAGATGTTCTGCCGGTTCGGAGCACCAGAAGAGCTCCACAGCGACCAAGGGCGGAATTTCGAGGCGGAGGTGTTTGCTGAGGTTAGCCAGCGCATGGGCATCCGGAAAACGAGAACGACACCTCTGCATCCACAAAGCGACGGGCTAGTGGAACGGTTTAATCGGACGCTAGCAGTGCAGCTGGCCATATTGGCCGACCGCCGACAAAAGGACTGGGACTTACACTTGCCCCTGGTGCTCTGGGCATATCGCACAGCGGTGCAAGAGTCAACGAAATGCACACCGGCAGCTCTGATGTTCGGGCGAGAGCTACGCACGCCGGTGGACTTGGTGTTCGGTTCACCTCCGGAAGCGGAGATTGGAGGTAAGCCAGGGCTGGAATACTACAAGCAGCTACGCGAGAGACTGAAAGGAGTACACGAGTTGGCCAGGCAGGCTATGAGTGAAGCTGGGATACGTCAAAGGCGAGCTTACGATACGCGCTGTCGTGGCCAGGAGTTCCAAACCGGCGATACAGTTTAAATTGCACGTCGGTTCAATGATAATTTTCTCGCGAACCATTTATCACAGCAACTTGGCGCTAATATCATTGGAAAGCTTAGATTCCGCTCGTTCACATGATGTGTGATATCATGTATAGGTTTAGTTTAGTTGAACCTCATCTGCCAGGTATTTGACCTACCAGGTTGACACTTCAGCGTGAAAAATACTCAAAGCATAGGCCTACCTGAAGCCGGGGGAATGCGCCTGAGATGGCTTTTGAAGTAGCATCGCAAATGAGAGAAAATTTAGAAAATTCCACAGACGGGGTGCTCTTAACCCCTCTCACCGTCTCTGAAAGCATAACCGTGGCTCAACAGGTAGATCTATAGGCTAAACTCATTTTTCAGGCATCTGACCGACCGGGTTGACACTTCAGCGGGAGAAATCGTGGGTGTGGCGTGTGAGTGTGTGAAACTAATCAAATGCGTGTCTCACGGCCAATGCGTGAGAGTTGGCAGCTATGCGTAACCAATCAAACCATTCTGAGACAACTTTGCAGTTTGTTACAATATAATTACTATAGGATGATAGCAAGTTATCCAATATAGATTGTGTAAATGTGCTGAACATTAGACTTGTTAACCTTTCCAATAGTGATGTGTACCCTTCCATATACAATTGTAAAATTATATACTGCATAGTTCATGTGCAACTTATCTCACACTTATAGACCCTTTCAACAAGGTAAACAAAAACAATGCTTGAACGTTCGATTTGGGCCCCAATCTACTTCCTCTGCATTAAGATAACATATGGAATGTTAAAAAGGAAGTCTTGTGGGGCCAACTATGATGCTGATAATGGAACTCTCTTGAAAGGGTCCATAATGAGAGTGATAAACAATGCAGTCACATGCAGTTTTCTATATGACATCCGCTCATCTTTTGGTACAGTCCAGTCCAGAGAACTAGATGTCGCTGTACACAATTGGAACGCCATTGTGGATCAATATTGCAATTGAAGTTAATGGCGAGAAGGAGCTCCGTTGAGCCAAAATGGCGTCTGGGCAACTATGTTAAACACTGACACAGGGGTTACCACGTTTGGTACATTCCAGGTGACTAGCGTACAAGATGGCAGCCCCGATGGACGATGAATTTGAAGATGCGCCTGATGTTGAGCCATTGGAGCCTACTTTAAAGAACATTATAGAACAGAAATCACTCAAATGGATTTTTGTTGGTGGAAAAGGCGGCGTGGGCAAAACGACGTGCAGGTGCGTTTGTCAGCAAATGTTTCTAACCTAATGGTGTGTTGTCACGTCACCTCAAGCTAGCAAGCTAGCTAGCCTCATTCATGTTGCTGTTAGCTATTAATGCGTTAGCATAACATGATTTCAGGATTACTGTTTGAGTTGCAAACGTTGCGACAGGTTTTGGAACTCCTAAAAGGAATATTTATCACGCGTTTAAATAATATAATAAATCCGGCGTTATGTGATGATATCAATAGTAAATAACTCCCTGGGTTCAATGACCGGTGAACGAAGATGCTTCTATCACCAGCAAGTTAATGCTAACATAGAAGACACACCAACAACAAGAAATATTGAACGGCATAGAAGTTAGTTATATGAAGGTAAATGTGAAGTTCCACCGCGTCAACTTGCCAGGCACACGATAGAAACGCTTAACAATACTGTGAGTATGCTGTCGCACATTTTAACTGTCCCTTAAGGTGTGTTAACCCTAAAAAGGCTGGTGGTAGGAAAACGCTAACGTTACCAGTCGAAATCTGCATCAGTTTAGCCGGCTTGTTAGCAGGCTAGTAGCGACTATTTTAGTGTGAGCAGGCCTCGATTGCTGTAGCTGCTACTGACTCATCAAGTGGCTTATTGGTTAAACGAGTTTTCAGCGAGAGCAATCTGTCTACACAGGACATTAGTATATATACTCTAGGACATACCATCTGTCTACAAGGACATACCATCAAGAGAATCTTCAATCACACGTAATTAACTGAATAGAGAACTGTAATGTCTTCCCTGTCATGATGTAAACGTCCCTCGTCCTCATTATTATTCCGATGATTTCGAGGTTTTCTCCTCCTTTATGTTGGCATGCAAATTAAATGATGATCATTATAAAACAATGAGGCGTTTTCTCACGTTGTGCAGCTGTAGCCTGGCGGTCCAGTTGGCATCGGTAAGGGAGAGCGTGCTCATTATCTCCACGGATCCTGCTCACAACATATCTGATGCGTTCGACCAGAAGTTCTCCAAGGTGCCCACCAAGGTCAAAGGTTATGACAACCTGTTCGCTATGGTAAGTTCAGTAATGTTCGTCATATATGCTGCGTATTTTACTCTAACTGTACCTCCTCACTACTGTGTAATATACAGGCTAAGTGGTCTGTCCAACGCCTGCATTTGACCCATCCATGGTTAGTGAAAACACACACACACTAGGAGCAATGAACAGTGAATACACACAAACGCCCAGGGGTGCGTTTCCAGAGAGGGAGGGAGAGAGAGAGAGAGACCCAACACCCTTCAGTCCAGAGAGACGCAGACAGAGAGAGAGACAAACAGATAGTCCCAACACCCTTCAGTCCAGAGAGAGAGAGAGAGTCCCAACACCCTTCAGTCCAGAGAGACGCAGAACACAGACAGAGAGACGCAGACAGACAGACAGATAGTCCCAACACCCTTCAGTCCAGAGAGACGCAGAACGCAGACAGAGAGACTCAGACAGATAGAGAGAGAGAGACGGAGACAGAGAGAGAAAGAAGTGAGGTTTGGGGTCCACTCAGTATGCACAACTACCTGAAATGGGACAAGCATCCAACATCCAACAGCACTTCTTTCTTCACTGTGAAACATATGAAAATGTAAGACGGACATTCTTCCCCATATTCCAAATTGGCACTTTCAAGATTGTGACAACAATGAAAAAATGGCCACACACACACACTCATAATCATCCTATTATTACTCTGGTTCTTTACTGCTCTTAATTCTAAATATTTTATGTCCACCCCACACTGATGCATCCCTCTCCTCTTAATGTATTTTTTTTGTTTTTCTTTTATGGTCTTATGTTATTGTGTGTTATGTTGTATGTAACACTAGCTTTGACAACACTGTTCCCATACAGTCATGCTAATGAAGCAACTTTGAATTGAGAAACTCCTCAGCATGTGTGATTAGTGCGTGCCTCCACGTGCTGATGTGTTAACTGTATTTATGAGTGATGAGCCTTGTGTGGGATCATTGTGGCATTAATATCTCCCATGACTCTGTCTGCGTGGTCAGTCCTCCTCTTTCTTCTCCTCCTCCTCCACCACTTTGTTTATCCGGAGCTGAGCTGTAGAATTGATTAACACGGTGATGAGAATTTGGACTTGTCGTGGTGTGGTGTGAGTTAGGGTCTGCAGTGGATGGGTTGGATGTTTATATTTGTGTGTTTATTCAGTCTGCCATCTACAGTGTTTTATGTGTGTGTGTGTGTGTGTGTGTGTGTGTGTGTGTGTGTGTGTGTGTAACTTGTAAAATAAAAATAATTTATATCAACTTAATCACTCTCTCTTTCTCCCCTTTCTCCCCCTCTGGTTACCTCTGTCAGGAGATTGACCCGAGCCTTGGTGTGGCCGAACTGCCTGACGAGTTCTTTGAGGAGGAGAACATGCTCAGCATGGGCAAGAAGATGATGCAGGAGGCCATGAGCGCCTTCCCCGGCATCGACGAGGCCATGAGCTACGCCGAGGTTATGAGGTCAGGAGGAGACCCCCCCCCCCACCCACACACACACACACACACACATACATATGTGTCTGTGTATATATATATATATATATATCTTCTGACACTATAAGAAAATTGCAAAGGTGGTTCAGTGAGTAGGCCTATTGTGTAGGCTAATACTGTATATTGTTGAAGTAGGTCTAATCTTTTATTTTTTTTTAGCTAGGTGGTCCGTGCGTTTCTTTTTTATTGGTTAAGTGGTCCTTTGTCTGAAAAAGTTTGAGAAACACAGCTGTAGATCAACAACCAGACAGCGTCTAGAAAGAAAGGTGAGGATGAGAGGTTTGCCTCAGTGTAGTTTCTATTGTGGCCTCTAGGGGGCAGTGGTCAGCCACAGAGAGCTCTTATGGTGATTCATGAGCTCTTGTGTGGTGGTTCTTCCTCCACAGTGCCAGCTCAGCGTTACCCCTCGAGGGCAGTTTCTTGTACGTGGATTAAACTGAGTCCTGCACTAATACATCTTCTGTGGAGATCTCCGTTGGAGAAAAAAAAAAAAGCTTTTAGTCCAGGACAAGGCTTAACCCATGAATGGGGAAACTGGGAAACTGACCCTTAGTGTCAGTGAGTGAGTTTAGAGCTGAAGTCAGTTCTGTCTGTGACCCGTGAGCCAGGTTTCACAGAGCGCTGGGATGCCATAGCGTCGTTGTTCAGCCCCAAGGAGTGGCGTTTGTCTGGCGATCGCCGTTGCTGCTCTGACACACTGGCCAATTAGCACTCTCCTGACACGGACATGGAGTGGCAGGGTTCCGGGCACCGATCGGACTGGGTGGCAGTTACAGGCACTGGCCGGTGACTCTGTGTTTCCCTCTAAAAGGCCTGCTCACTCCTATACTAGAGTTTATTAATATAATTAACGGCCCTAGTGCTGAACAACATTGTTATGCTGCCTGCTGGGCCACACTGCAGCTGCTCCAGCACCAGTCAGCAGAAGTGTGTGTGTGTCTTCGTGTGTCTGTGTCTGTGTGTGTGTGTGTGCGTGTCTGTCTGTCTGTCTGTGTGTGTGTGTGTGACTTGGGACTCTAGGCTAGGTGAAGGGCACGTCTATGTGACTGTTCCCAAACGTGGCGGTATCATGGATGGGCCCACACACACCCATCCCGGGAGCATTAGCCTGAGGAGCAGACCTGGTGGAAGGATGTGAACACCAGGCCCCTCCTGTCCTGGTCTTCAGTCTGCCATCTACAGCGTTTTATGTGTGTGTGTGTGTGTGTGTGTGCGTGCGTGTGTGTGTAACTGTTCCCAAACGTGGCGGTATCATGGATGGGCCCACACCAGGCGCTCCTGTCCTGATGGATTGTTTTACACTGCGCTAAACTGAGCCACACAGACCGGTGTTTCCCATACGATGACTAATCTGTGGCGGGGCCGCCACGAAATCAAACTGGCCTCCACACAACAATAATGTTCTATGTTGTACTATTTAAATTCGATAAAAAATCCTATCATTGAGCTGCACTTTTTACACACGCAGCCTTTCCTTGCACCCAATCCAATCCTTGAATCCAATTCTGTGGGAAACAGCCATTTCTAAGTTGACCCCTCCCTCCCCTCAGGTTAGCTAGCACCGCGACGTACCAGCTGGCTAATGTTGCATTGACAAATCATACAGAAATGTCACATAACATTACGTAAGATCAAACTAATACAGAATCTTATAATAGTATGTGCAGGTAAAACATTTGTGTACACATACATACACACACTAACATGAGCCACACAGACGTTTCGAAGTTAACCCCTCCCTCCCCTCAGGTTAGTGAAGGGGATGAATTTCTCCGTGGTGGTCTTTGACACGGCCCCCACAGGCCACACGCTGCGACTCCTGAACTTCCCCACCATCGTGGAGAGGGGGCTGGGCCGCCTCATGCAGATCAAGAACCAGATCAGCCCATTCATCTCCCAGGTAACCAAATCAGTAATCAAATTCACCACAAAGGTAACCGCTGCCCAGTTGCCTGCTGGGAAATGGGGTTTCTTTGTCTCTTTCTGTGTTGCTTTCTAGGAGGTCAGGTGTAGTCATGACTACACATCAGCAGTAGTAGTCATCAGTAGTCAGTAGTCCATAGTTCATCTTTATGGATACTTCTGTAGATGTCTGCTTTATGTACAGTAATTCCCTGTCTATTTGCTGCAATGTGAATACACTGCATGCCAGCAGGAGGGTTTACACGGAATAGAAATTACACATATAAACACCTTTTTTTGGAATAAAACTGTCGATCCGATCTGAGCTTTAATCGTAATGAAAGGTGGTGTATTCTGTTACTATTCCGATTGAACAGCCATGTATATGGCCAATCGGTCTGCCTGCTGAGCACCTGATCGGAATAGAACATACCCCATGTAAACAGACGGATCACACATTTTTCAATCAGAATAGTTGAATCGGAATGACAAAAAATGTCCATGTAAACCCACCTAATGTTTCATGCGTGTGCAATGTGTGTTCTCTGCACCCGAGTGTTAACCGCAGTGCCCAACAGCCCAAAGAATCAGATTGTGCTTTAATCTGAGAAAAGAATGAACAAAATAAATGCAAATGTCATTTGCAAAGTCGATGTATAAACATTGATTAATAGACAGGAAATGGAAATATCTCTACTATCTACCTACTCTATATGTCTTGTCTACCAATTGTGTTCTTCTCCCCTTAGATATGTAAGATGCTGGGCTTGGGTGATATGAGTGTCTTTTCTCCCTCTCTCTAGATGTGCAATATGCTGGGCTTGGGTGATATGAATGCAGACCAACTGGCCTCTAAGCTAGAGGAGACCCTACCTGTCATTCGCTCCGTTAGTGAGCAGTTTAAAGACCCGGTAAGCGAGCGTGTGTGTTTGTGTACATGCTACAGTGAGTGTGTGTACAAGCTAAGTCTAAAAACTTAGTGAATGTGTGTTTTTGGGGATGGGTTTGTCTTCATGTACATTCTTTGTTGTGTTAACATTAAAAAATAAATGAATAAATTATCTTCAAGTTGAATGTGCTCTAACCTGTGTGTGTGTGTGTGTGGCCTCACAGGAGCAGACGACGTTCATCTGTGTGTGTATCGCGGAGTTCCTGTCCCTGTACGAGACGGAGCGTCTGATCCAGGAGCTGGCCAAGTGCCGCATCGACACCCACAACATCATTGTCAACCAGCTGGTGTTCCCTGACGGGGATCGACCCTGCAAGATGTGTGAGGCGCGACACAAGATCCAGTCCAAGTACCTGGACCAGGTGAGTGTGTGTGTGTGTGTGTGTGTGTATGTATGTGTATATATATATATATATATATATATATATATATATATATATATATATATATATATATATATATATATATATTACACACTGCTCAAAAAAATGAAGGGAACACTTCAATCATACACTGGATCAGTACTCTGACACTGTTTGGCTCTGAGCACAAGTAAAACTTTTGAGGCGAGTGTTTTATTTTGCAAGAACTGTCAGACATTCTGTGAATGTAGTTTGAGAATGGAGAAAAGGGTGGAAGGTTTTAAAAAAATGTGTTTTAACAATTGTGGAAAACTGTAAGTGTTCCCTTAATTTGTTTGAGCAGTATATGTTCAAGGGCATGTTCGTAGGCTTTGTGTTCAGGGTTTTCAAAATGGCAGGTCTGGGGGGGGAAAAAAAGAGCCTCAAAACCAGAGTCCCCTATAGAATGTGGAGGTGCACTTTTGCACTTTCTGGTTCCTAAGAAAAAAATCCTATGAGAGAAATGGGGTTCAGGAGATCATACAAATAACACTCCCTACAATAGTAAATTAACTGCTTGAGAGAAGCCCCATATTCATTCCCTTTTAATAAAAAGCGGCATGTTGTCTCCGTGTGGACCTTAAACCTGTTACATCTTTAAAATATGCCTCTGCCAACACTAAAACACGCCGGACTACAAAGCGTTCCCTAGCAAAGTCCTTTTAGGCAAGTCCCTCCACTCAGCGGCCATATTGCAACACTTTTTGGGCACTTATCGGGCATCTATTTCGGCAGAAGCGCAAGGCTTCACGACACCTACCTTGCTCCAGCGTCGAGATCACGACACATGATTGGCACAGTATCTTTACATCACACCACATGATTGGCTCAATGTATTCATTCACCTGTTGACGTTTTGCCGCGGAAGGGGTGGGATGTATGTAGACAACGGCCATATTGACGTTACAAACTAGCCCCATGCATTTCTATGGAGGATTTTTTGAGTGGCGTGTCTCATTAGAAAGTCTCTGGCTAAATGTGTCACACGGCGAGCTGTAGCTGGCTATAGTTAGGTTTACTGATTGAGGATCATGTGTTGTGAACTCGCCGCTGGAGCAAGGTTGGTGTCGTGAAGCCTCGCACACGCGCATTTCTGCCGAATAGGATGCCCGATGAGTGCCCAAAAATCATTGCAATATGGCTGCCGAGTGGAGGGTCTTGCCCAAAAGGACTTTGGTATAGTTAGCTTTACTGATTAACGACCATATGTGTTCTCATGACAATCATGCAGTTAACTTAAGTTATGTGATCACCACTATCTGTTGGAAATTGTAAATCAGATGTTTTAGGCAATATGTCTGTAACATCAAGTTACATGAGAAGAAGTTACAGAAGTTACAGAAGTCGAACAGAACACCGATGCAAAGCGGAGTTGATATGGCAAGCCAGTTTAACGTGACAGACTGAAGCAGCGGAGTTGATATGGCAAGCCAGTTTAACGTGACAGACTGAAGCAGCGGAGTTGATATGGCAAGCCAGTTTAACGTGACAGACTGAAGTAACAGAGTTGATGTGGCAAGCCAGTACCTTAATTCCATAATAATTCCATAATTCAGCTGCCAATACAAACATATACTTGCAATTGGCGCTTGCCAATTTGGAGCATGGGAAGTTTCTTGAATTTCCCCTGGGGATCAATAAAGTATCTATCTATCTATCTACCTATCTAGAGGGGAGTGAGTAAAGAGTAATCTCTTTGGATGTCATGGCTACCTTTCAACTGTGCCGCTTGCTGCACCAGGCAAGCGATATGCTGTAGTGCGCTTTATGCTTGCCTCAGAATTTTGTCAGTAACCTCTTTAGTTTTAGGAGAAAAGACAATTGGTGTGGTGCAAGACTGAATTGTAGATATATTTTAACGTGCCAAACTGAATGCCTAGGTTTTATACTGCTACTACTACTATTTTTGTTTATTTAAATACTACTGGGCTGTTGTGACAACTAAATTTCCCAGCTGTGGGATCAATAAAGTCTTATCTTATCTTTGCTAAATTTGCTACGAATTTTCCCCTTACATTTAATAATTTAGCATTAAACGCTTTTTTGTTTTTGTTTTATCAAAAGCGACTTACACATGTCCATTGTATTATGAGGGCCGGGAGCAACTCGGGGTTAAGCGCCTTGCTCAAGGGCACAACGGTGGAAGCCGTTTTGTCAGTCAGATCTTGAATCTTTTGTTTATCTCTCTCTCTCTCTCTCTCTCTCTCTCTCTCTCTCTCTCTCTCTCTCTCTCTCTCTCTCTCTCTCTCTCTCTCTCTCTCTCTCTCTCTCTCTCTCTCTCTCTCTCTCTCTCTCAGATGGAGGACCTGTATGAGGATTTCCACATAGTTAAACTGCCTCTTTTACCCCACGAGGTGCGTGGGGCAGACAAAGTCAACACCTTCTCCAAGCAACTCTTGGATCCCTACAACCCTCCTAAAAAGTGACCCCTCCCTTCTCTCCCTGGCTCTTCACTGACCGCCACGACCCGCCCACCCTCACCACACCTTCAGTGACCTCTGACCTCCGACCCCCGTGGCCCCTCTGCTCTCGGTCCAACAGACAGCAAGCCCAGCTCAGCCCACTCCAGCTCAGCCAATCCCAGCGCAGCCAATCCCAGCGCAGCGCAGTCCAGCTCAACCAATCGCAGCGCAGCAGCACTAGCCCTGAGGAGCTCAAGTCTGCTCCACACTACACCACACCACACGACCAGACACAACACAACTCGACTCGAAGATTTTATCTCTGATCTCATCTCTCTCATCACCACGACTACGCACCAGAGACGTCCTTCTACTACGATCACCACAGGACTACTCTTTATTCTCTCTCTTTTTGTGTTTTTGTCCATGGGAAGACTTGGAAGAGTTTGTCATGTGCATATATCTTAATGTCAAGGAAAAAAAAAAAAAGAACCAATAGACTAATTTTGTGTAAAAGGCTTGCTTTTGATTTATTGAATGATTATTTGTTTTTGTTTTTGGCTCTTGTCTTAGCCCACTGGTTGTGCCTGTTTAGGTGAGGTCAGGTAGAATGTATCTCAAAAACAGTTACATGCTCAACCCTGCGATGGATACTTGTTTTTAACCTTCAACCAATAGCAGGAGGCCAGGGAGATGACAGGCAGGTGTTGTGGGTGTTGTGATTGGTGTTTTTTTTCGTAGGAGGCCTGAAGACCATTTGGCTTGCAGTGATGTGGAGTAGCAGGGTTCATTAGCGCACACACACATACCTGAACTCTTCAGATTCCGGTTAATGGTCACTCTTCCCTGTTGTGTGGCCATGACTACGACCATGATCTTCATCACCATCATCACCCCCCCCCCCCCCCCCCCCCCCATTAAACCATAAACCCTCTCTGTTCCTGTGTCAGTCTCACAGCCCCAGAGCTGTGGTGCTTCACTGGCGCTTGGGCCCATGTGGACTCTGGCCCTGGCCTCTTAGCATGCCCCTTAAGCTTGAAGATAAGTGCCCCTTATTAATGCTGTTTGGAGTTTTACTATGTGATTCATAATATATTGTGTAATCATATTTAATAATCATCATAATAATAATAAATTAAGTAATTAGGTGAAAATGGCTGATGAAATCTGGCTCACTTCATGGCTCCTGTCATGTCTGAGGTGGTGTACCTGCGGTTGCCTACTCTGGTCGTTCTAACCCACGTGTTGATTTCAGAAAAGTGAATGTCGTTTGGTCTTTAATGAGGTTAGCGTGAGTGAATGAGTCTGTCTGTCTGTCCTGATATGAACAGTGCAGGAGTGCATGAGGAAGACCAAATCAAATCAAATCAATAAATAAATCTGATCTGAAATAATGATAGGAAGTTTTATTTATGTAGCGCCTTTCTCAAACTCAAGGTCACTTCACAAAGTTAACGCAAGCAGAGCACACACAGGACCCATACGCGTGAGATGGCTGTAGCTACACCTCTAAAACATAGAGAGCATGAATGTCAGACTCCCATTATGACATCACCGCTCTGACTGTCATCACCGAGTGGGTGGGGGTGTGTACGTGGGAGTCTGACTGAGCTCTCTTGACTCCTGCTCGGTTTATGGGCTCGGGGTTGGGGAGAGCCGCACTGAAACCCGTACATCTGTGGGGCGCTTTGCCCACCTGGACTCATCTTCATCACCATCCTCATCATCGGTTAGACCAGTGGTTTTCAAACTTTTTTGTCATTCCCCACTTTGTATTTTCAAGCCCTACCTGATTTCGGACTTTGGTTCCATGTTACATTTCCTATCTCGATCCGCTGGATCAAGATATTTTAATTCATATGTCGGTCTGTTTATGACACTTATGTTTGTGTGCGGCTGTTTTGTTTTGAATTTATTATCTTCCTTGTCAAAAGAGATAAAAAAAATAGTTTGTTCCTCACGCCCCACCTGTCATGTCTGTCTCTATTCCCCGCTAGTGGGGCCTGCTCCACACTTTGAGAACCACTGGGTTAGACAGTGTATGTTTGCAAGTTTTTTTTTTGTCTGTCTCTAATCAACTTGTCCGAGGGTGTAGGATTTTGGAGCAGACCAAACCCATAGTCACCTCTTGCACACTGGCCGTCACTATTTAAAACAATATCTAGAAGATTCTGTGGTTACTTTTCTGACTGAGGTTGTTATAGACCTGCGTGTTTGGTGAACTGGTGTCGATACATGACAACACAACCTGTAAAAGTCATCTCTCTCTCTCTGTTCTCTATATTTCTCTCCAAAACAGTTCTGTTTTAAATACCATCTCTCTCTCTTCTCTATATTTCTCTCCAAAACAGTTCTGTTTTAAATGCCTTTGCTGTTTAGTTTTTCTTCTTCTTTTCTCCTTTTTTAGAGGTGATAATGTTATGGGGAATCAGACCATAAATGTATAAAAAATAAAATAAATCACTATTGCATCGATGGTTGACTGCTTAACATTGTGTAGTTAATTTGTTTAATGTAGCCTATTTACTTATTCAATAGTTGACTCAACCAGGAACAAAAAAAAAACCGAGTAGGCTAAAGTTTAGCCTAGTCCATCTAGCTAGCCTAGTCTTATTGTAAACAGGTGATGTAAGAATCACACTTTTCACGCTAAACAAATCTCTTAATTGGCGCTTTCGTTGTTAAACTGTTGCAAAACAGCGCGGTTACGCTTAACAGGGTTCCCATAGAGCTGCTGCGCTTCCGCAAGCTGACACAGGCACGGTCGGAGACGGAGTCGTGCCTCCCGTTCAGCGCGCGCAGAGAGATATTATGCAAGGTGACAGGGTCAGCGGAGCACACCTTTCATCTGTGGTCCTCAACCTGGACAAACAAGGCTCCCTGCGGGGCCCAGGACGGACGGCAGGCCGGCCGAGAGAGTGGCTTATCACGGCCAGGGTCAGGCCAAGCCACGGTGCCCGAGGGGCTGAAGGCAGGGAAGTAAGCGCTATTGCACAACAAGTTTGATTTGGTACTTGGCGTTTTCTCTTTTGGATGAAGAGAGAAATGTAGGCTTTACAGTCAAGTAGTCCATGTTTCCCCGTTTACTCTCTCTTCCATTACCGTGGTGCCTGACACAACTAGCCTACACACACACTCTCTCTCTCTTAACCCAGGCTGCCTACTGTACCCGACCGCACCGCGCAGGGCTGTCGGTCGTGATCCATCAGCGATCTGAAGCGCACTGTTGCGCGTCCGCCTCGAGCAGCGGGACGCGCCGCTAACGAGGTCCTTCGCATACCCTGACTCTCCCCGCGGCGCACCCAGCCCCCCCCCCCCCCCCTTCTCTCTCGGCGAGCAGCTCCTAGCACAGAGCGACCAGTCCGGTTCAGCGGAGGCAAACGGACGCGGGTCAGCTATCAAACACTGCTACAGATAGACATCACATGCGCGAGCAGCGCGGCCTGGGACGCACCTCTTCCGAACTGTATAGTGCAAATTAACAACCAGTCACGTTTTAGAATAAGGCACAGTGTTTTTTGCTTGTTTGCTTGTTCGAATCTATACTACAATAAAATAGGCAAACCACTGTTAAAGCCAAATATAGCATACAGGCCTATGCTCATTCTGACTGAGACGTGTGAGTCCTCAGCAAATACTAATGTGTCAGGATGAGAGGGAGGGAGGGAGGGAGGGAGAGAGAGAGAGAGAGAGAGAGAGAGAGAGCACCAGGCTTTTGGAAAAAAAAGATGCCCCCTCAGATATCCCTCCTTTTCCTCCTCACCAGCGCCTCTACCTTGTGAGAGCGGCACTGCTACCATGAAGTTCGGTTAGGAGGTTAATTGGAGGATTGGTCAGTCTGGAACAGGACTCTCGTCTACTTAAATCTTTTTCTGTGGAATTTCAAAACTTCTGTCGAACTTAGACCAAAGGAAACTCGCTGTGATTTAGTGACAAAATATTCCTAAGCGTCGTTACGCATGAGGTAAGGCATAATTAACAAAATAGCCTACTAGTCTACTACTAATAATACTAGCCTACTGCATAATAATAATGATAATGACAATAATATTTCGAAGCATAATGTAATAAACAGCCTATTGACGGGCTGACATATAGCTTACTTGACTTTTTCCTCTACACAAACTAGCGTATTTCATGTGACCCAGCGTCTCCGGGACAGGCAACGTTGAGATAAGGACGAGTCCCCCGCCTCACGTGGCGCACCGTGCGCACGTCCAACAGTCACGCCGGTGCTGTTTCACACTTGATTCCCGTTACGCACGCGGACTCCACACAGGGGCGAGAGTTGCTATTGTTGAATCCTCGTTTCCACAGGGGCAACGAGGGCTGCCGACCCGGTATTCGGTAGAGGAACGGGGAGCAGGAGAAGCCGTCGAGACTGTTTTGGAGGATCAACACCATGACGGTCACGTACACCGCGCGCGTGGCAAACGCAAGGTTCTGCGGGTTCTCCAAGCTCCTGCTTGCATGGAAGGGTAGCATCTACAAAGTGCTCTACAAGGAGTTCCTTGCGTTTTTCGCCATGTACACGGCCATCAGTATCACTTACCGGTAAGCTCCTATAGCTTCAATTAAATGTGTAGGCTATGAGTTTACCATTAAGGTCGCGCATCACAGAGCGTGCGTAAATTGAGTGACGCTCCATAGTACTTCTGTAGCCATATGGTATTGAACTGTACATCCAGTAAACTTTGTAAGTTCTGTCTTTCAAGCCTGTGTAGTGGGGCCCTACCATGGGCGGACTGGCCATCTGGCATACCGGGTATTTTCCCGGTGGGCCGACGCACCTTTTGGGCCGATACAATAGGCTATATAGCCTACATAATTTAATCATTTTGGCCAACGATCGGCCCTAAGAAGGATAATCAGCGGCCCATTGGTTACATTTCCATACTGACACTCGACTGATCCAATAACAGCTCACGTCAGGCCCAACCACTCCCATTTTGGCTCAGAGCCAGGATTCTGTGAGCGCATCAAAAGTTAATCGAAGTTGCCTACTCGAAATTGCTACGGGTGCCGTAGTGACAATTGTGCAAAAGTAACACCAATGTAGAAGCTTCAAAAAGACAATATTGCAAGTAGGCTAGCATATGTCAGCAACATGTTGAAGTTGAGTTTGAACGAGGATGTAAGCACATTTTCTAAATGAATGATTTGCAAACCCGGACAGCAAAAGAGTGTCAAATCGACGTTAATTGTTGGTCAGATTAATCAGTTTCCGTCAGACGCCCAAAATTCAACATCGATGGCATGAGTGGTGGTTGGTCTCTCAAAGTAGAGCGTCTAAAGGGTTCTATCTTGGAAGATTTATCATGGTAAAGATGGGCTAAAAGACTGTAGACTGACGGAAATGTAGGCTACAAAACATATACAAAAGTCATATTCATGCACGAACCAACTAAGCTATATAAACTATACGATAGGCTACTGGAAGACATTAGTTCTTGTAGCTATACTGTTCCAAAATGTACCAGCAATATAGGCTATAGCCTACAGGAATAAAATATTTCCAGCAACAGCCCTGTTTATTTCGTGTTGTTTCAGTTGTCCTACAGTGATAACTGGTATAAATTACATTAATGTCTACGACAGTCTAGGTAGTTATTTACACATAGGCTTCAGTAATTGTTTGGTGCTGCTGTTAATTGAGCATTGTATAGTTTAAATGTAGCCTATTGAATCATTTCAAATGATACTTTGAATTCAAGCAGAAACTCTTATTTAATAATTGCTTGTATAGCCTACTTGAATATGGAGATCATGTGCTTTATGGCTACCTCTGATCAGTCAGAGTGATAGCCAGTGAGGCCTACATCACTTTTAGTGCTCCATGACGTTGAAAATATATGCATATTTAAGGGTAATGCAAGATTGTGTATTTAATTAGGTGTGCCCGACCGATTTGAGGGCCACTTGGGCCAAATATGCCAGGGCCGATTTTTGGTCCCAGTCCGCCCCTGGGTCCTACAGTCATTAAATTTAAGTTAATTTATTTGTTCATTCTGCTTTTCATTGTGTACCAATACGAAAATATGTATGATTGGATATGTCTGGAGGTTATGATTTGGAATACTGATTGAAAAAAAAAAACAATTTGTTTGTTTGTGTTCTTCATAGATTCTTTCTCCGTGAGGACCAGAAGCGCTCGTTTGAGAAGCTGTCCATCTACTGTAACCACTATGCCAGCCTCATCCCCATGTCCTTTGTGTTAGGTGCGTTTCTTCACTCCCTCAATCGTTCCTTTACACACTCAAGAACTTCATTCAGTTACCGTTTCACTGATATCAATTCACTCAGCTCTGACCATGAGACTCACTGCCCATCCATCCATCCATCTATCTATCTGTCTATTCATCCATCTATCTATCTGTCTATCTGTCTATTCATCCATCCATCCATCCATCCATCTATTCATTTATCCATCCATCCATCTATTCATTCCCATTCCCACCGTTTCACAGAGGCAATCTGGTTCAGCTCTTCTGGGTGTGTGCATATATATATACTCATGGGTGTGTGGTTCCTCACTGTTCTGCTGCTTTAGAACACTAGGGTATGTGTTGCTTAGAACACACTCAAGGTTGCTGTGATTCTCTTCTGTGCTCCATCAGAACCCCTGTTCCGCCGGCGGAACCGACTGCACTTCGTAACCTAACAGTGAGTGAAGACAAAAACACTGCTGTTTAAATAGAAAAGCTTTGAGGTGGAACTGCAACACGTGTAGCTGTGAGAATAAGCCAGTTGGGGCTGATTGTTGGCGGAGCTCTGATGTGAAGATGTGAATCGCTGAGCTGCAGGGAACAGGCGACGGCCCACTGGTCACTACCGAGAGTCTTGCTGGACTGAGGCCGGTGTATGTCTGTCCACTGCTCTGTTTGAATGGGACACATACCGGCTGGGCAGTCAAACCCACATCTGTAGTCTCAGGCCCACCAGGACGATTCTTTCCTTATTTCGGACTCTGTTATATCGGGCGACAGTGTGCGCAAATCAGTGGCTCTCTGTTAAAGAAAGAGTAAACAAATAAATACATAATTAAAAGTGGATTATAAGCAGAAAAGGGTAGTGTGTGGATGAGGACGCAGGTTTTGGAGAAAATGGCCACCAATGGGCCTATTACCTAAAAGGTACCTATTGGGAAACAGTCGAGCCAGTTCACTGCTCAATCAGAACACAATGGCCACCAACGGGCCTATTACCTAAAAGGTACCTATTGGGAAACAGTCGAGCCAGTTCACTGCTCAATCAGAACACAATGGCCACCAACGGGCCCATTACCTAAAAGGTACCTATTGGGAAACAGTTGAGCCAGTTCACTGCTCAATCAGAACACATTGGCCACCAATGGGCCCATTACCTAAAAGGTACCTATTGGGAAACAGTCGAGCCAGTTCACTGCTCAATCAGAACACATTGGCCACCAATGGGCCTATTACCTAAAAGGTACCTATTGGGAAACAGTCGAGCCAGTTCACTGCTCAATCAGAACACATTGGCCACCAATGGGCCTATCAGTGTTCTTGTGCAGTGTGTTGAAACTCTGACTTACAGTTTTTCTCAGTCGCTTTGGTGCTTTTCTCACATCACTATTACAGTTTTTCTGAACAAAACTTTACAGTGTCTGTCAACTTTACAGTGTCTGAACAAAAGCACTCTGGACAAAATGACACATTTTGCTTGCAAAAGGCTGTTACTCTCTCAAAACACTTAAAACATGCAGCAAAAGCAAATCTTGCCTTCAAACACTACAACTTGTTGCCAATTCAAAAACACTCTTTAATCAATCATTACACACTGGACAACAAAATGCAAAATCTAGTTCTCAAAATGAGCATTTTTGCTATGTCTGTTCTTTCTCATTTTTCTGGTATCAGAAAAAAACTGTGAAAAGACAAAATGTGCCGAATAAAAAAAGAATTTATTCATTCCTCCCAAGATGTAACTGTCATTGTAAGACATACAGCAAACACCTAGTAAGATACTGTTAATTTCATTGAACTACAACTTTCATCGAAATAGACCTACAGTAAACACCTTTTGTACTGTTTTCTCCACCAAATAGGCAATACAGTACTTTGTCTAAATGTGCATTAGATCCATACTTGCAAATAGCAACACAGAACAGACATCTCTTATGTATAATGAATGATTGCTGATTGAAGAATTGTGCAAAGGAGTTTCACACAGGTGTATGAGAGATTCAGACTTATGCAAGGAATCTATACCACCTGTGAAAAGATGTTTTCCTTTTGTTTAGCATGGGAAAACCAATAGAGTTTGGGGCTTTTGAATGACACCTGTGTTAACTGTTTAGCAAAAGGGTGTGAGAAATGTGTGAACCCAATGAAAATGTGTGAACACATTCGCAAGAGATTACTTCTGCTGTGCAAAGAAAGTAGTCATGAAGACCAAGTGGGTTCTAGTTTACTTAAGCAGGTAAAAGCAATCGAGAAAAACTGTAACATTTGCACAGCAGTTAGTGCATTGCTCAAAACAATTAGTGCAAACTGCAGAATCTAGTGGATAACCTGCAAAAGCACGTCACTTGCTCAAAATGGATAGTCCATTCCTCAAAAGCAAGTCTTCATGTCAATAAAACTGCCAGTGTCAAATGAGAAGTCTTGACACCATTGTTTATAAACAAGATAGTCAAATGGCTTTGTCATGTTTTCATTATGACAGTTTATTCTCTCAGTGTTTTCCAACGCATAAAAAAAGATCAGAACTCGGTGACACTACCTGAACATGCTCAATACAGCACTATGCACTACTTGTACAGCCATTTGAAAACTACAGAAAAGTTACACATTGCTGTAGTTAGGGGAGTAAGTGAGTACAAGACACTGAATACGTACGTTTCACATTTTTACTGTATGCTCTGCAATTCTACAGCATTATGACAGAATTTGATAACTAGTTCAACAATTGTGTATGTAATGACTCAAGCAATGAAATGAAGACTATTAGTTTCATTGGGAATGACTATTCATCATCCATAAGTATAGTTCATTTTGACTGACATGACATAGCCTAAGCAAATGATAATGTTATAAAACAGCAGAGAATTGTACGAAAGCAACTGATACATGTCCAAAAGCATTTGCAATTTGTTCAGAGGAAGGAGAAATTGCTATTATGATGTGCACAAATGACTAAATGTTGTGGAGGTTGAACTATTAGTTATGAGAATTTTCATTCTGATCTGAGAAAAGCACCAAAGCGACTGAGAAAAACTGTAACACCAAGTTAAACCGTTGCCAATGAAGAGAGTCCGTGGTAAGATTGCATTTACTGACGTGTTTTCTCATTCAAAGACATACGGTGAAAACTGAGAACAAGTACAAAATACAAAACATTCAGTGTGTATTCTATTCTTACAACAATGTAGCATAACTTTGTTACTTTAAAAATGGATCTTTCTCCGTTAAGCACAGCATAAAACGTTACATTGTTAGCACTTACTATGGTAACCAATAACACTGCTATGAAGACTACGATAGCAAAATCGCTACTAAGATTAATTACTAACGTTGATTTCATAGTGTTGAGATCGTACAACATACACATACAACAATAAACTTACGGCATTGCCTCTAAGAACTTGCACAGTAGCTTTATCAAGATTGTGTCTCTTGGCTGTCTGTCTGTCTGTCTGTCAACCAGGTTCAGTTTATCAACGAGTAATGACTTTAGAACGTCTTTGTCAGAAGACATGGCTATCAGCCAAAGATTCTAGAGCGCTCCGCTCTAGAATCTTTGCTATCAACAAGTCTTCACGTTCAAATATCAACAACCAGATTAAAATAATTTACAGTGCACTCACTCAGTAATTAAAAAAAACAAATTGGAAAGAAGCATTAACCCTTTGAGACCTTGAATTTGTCATTGTAATCTATCTTGTTTTTGTTTATTGTTTATTTTTCAGGACAGTCAGGGATTTGTACCCATCTGGGAAAGTATAATGCATAGCCTATGTCTCTTATGTCGGCCTTATCAAGAGAAACCATTTGTGTTTTTATGTCACCAGGAAGCATGTCAGTAGAAATAACTTTTCATATTTACGTGGGATAGATTGGAATCTTGAAATATAATAACCGTGACGCTGGGATATTCTGTGGCTTACCAATTTACGAGATAGATAGATAGATAGATAAATACTTTATTGATCCCCAATGGGAAATTCAAGATTCAAGTATATGTACCGAGTGATACAAATATTTTATTTATTAGGCTAATTGCTTTATTCACTTGAGTAGCATACACTGAACCATTGGACTAAGCATGTGCATGCCGAGACCATTTTTTTTTTTTTCATTATCTTGTAAGTTCATTATCTTGGGTTGCTATTACATTATGGTGGTTGGCAGGTCATTGTCTGCAGCAGTCCTGTATCTTTAGAAAAAAATGTATGTGTAGCATACTCGCTCAAATTGATAGCCTAGTTAATAAAGCCAATTTTCATTCATTGTTGACATGGTCCATGGAGGCTCAGACGGGTGTCCCGGGACCTGATGAACACGGCGCTAAAAAGCACAAACGAGTGCGAAAGTTGCAGCCGTGACGACAGGGAAAGTGCAGGCAGCCACGAGAGTGATTGGTCGTGTAAAATGAACGTTGCTGATGTCTGGGTTACACAAAGCTATAAGGACACAATCATTATGTTTTCTTAATGACCGACAGTTAGTTTAGTTTATAGATAAGAAATAATTTTGCCTTAAAGTAGGATAGGCCAAACGTTCGTGAAAAGGCCCGATTTACACCGTAAAGTGCCATAATGGTTTACCAAATGACAGACAGTTGAATTTCTGAATAAAACGAATGTTGGTACAGTTTTGAAATCTTAAACGTGTAACCCCACACAAACATAACGTGGTTGTAGGCAGGGAATGTGGTATTTGGGAATTTTATCCGGATACAACGAATAGCCTATTTTTTGATTGGATGTCGGTGGCTATCTATTATGACCGCCGCGCAGCGAAGCGGCGGTCATATAGGTTTAGTCAGATTTTTTTTTTTGTTCTTTTTTTTCTTTTTCGCATGCCCACATTTCCGTCAATGATTCCCGGGACACTGAAAGACCGGGGTACACGAAACTTGATGGGCATGTAACCCCACATGGATAGCATGGAACCATCGTTTTTCGTTTTGATCTGTAGCCCCCCCGCTGGACTGGACCCCCGAAAGGAGGGTAGGGCAGACACAATTTTCTGTGAATATCTCGAAAACCGTAGGGTTTAGGAGGACCATTTTTTTTTGTATGTTGATCTCAAGGGGCCATGTCAACCTATTCCATAACCACTCATTTCATGTATAGCGCCACCTAGTTAAACACAAAAAAGTAAAAATGAGGTGTTGTAATTGAAGGTATCTGTGACCTAACATAGTCAAAACTGCACGAAATTGGAAGTGTAGGATCATTATGACACCCTCTGTATGCACGTCAAGTTTTGTGGAATTCCGTTCATGGGGGGCCACACAATAAATTAATTTATGTTACTATACACCAACTGGCCTGTAGGTGGCCGGAGACAGTTTTCTGTGAATATCTCGAGAACCGTAGGGCCTAGGAGGTCCACCTTTTTTATGTATGTTGGTCTTAAGGGGGCATGTCAACCCATCCCATTACCACTTATTTCATGTATAGCGCCACCTAGTTAAAAATTAAAAAGCAAAAAATGAGGTGTTTTCATCACAATATCTCTGGCTGACAAGGTCAAAACTGCACGAAATTGAAAGTGTAGGATCATTATGACACCCTCCGAATGCATGGCAAGTTTTGTGTACTTTCGTTCATGGGGGGCCTTACAATAAAATAATTTATGTGTACATTTAGTGACGTACACCAACAAGGATTCCCGGGACACTGAAAGACCGGGGTACACAAAACTTGGTGGGCATGTACCCCTATATGGATAGCATGGAACCGTCATTCTTCGTTTTGATCTGTAGCCCCCCCCCCGCTGGACTGGACCCCCCGAAAGGAGGGTAGGGCAGACACAGTTCTCTGTGAATATCTTGAGAACTGTAGGGCCTAGGATGACCAATTTTTTCCGTATGTTTGCCTCCAGGGGTCATGTTAACCCATTCCATGTGCACACATGTGCATAAACAGATACACACGCACACACATACATTTACAGTAATCATACATATGACACATACTCACACAGTAGACATATGTACGCATGCATGCACATGCACAAACACACATACGCAGGCAAACACACAAGCACGCACATACACACACACACACACACACCCACACACATAAACATAAATTTGTACACGCACACATGCACACAATTCAAGAATTTTTCCCGTCATCTACTCCCTGAATTTTTGGTCATTGATACCCGGGACACCGAACCACCGGGGTACATGAAATTTGGTGGGTATGTAGCCCCACTAGACTTTTACGGAACGGGGACCATGTAAGGCGTAAACCATTGGTTTCCAAAGGAGATTTTATTTGTGTCGCCAGCATAGCCTATTGACAATTTATGTTGTAAATAGGCCTACCTTATAATCCTACCTGTAGCTTAGGGAAGCTAACAGCTTTCTATTAGGATCTAGTTTGTTAGTTACCGTTTTGTCATAACTCCCTGATGCATTTTTGCATTTAGAATAGCCAGAGCGAGTATTTCTCAATCGGAAAATTAAACAATATCGGGTGCCTATGGACTAGGCTGGGTGAACCCAGCATGATCTGCCCGCTATTTATTTTTTGATTTCTTAAAAGATTGAGCTTGGTCTGATGAAAGCCAGACTAGCCATGGACCTCAGTTACACAATGCAAGGGAACATGAATCAGCCTATATTTGCACGAACAATAACGGACAAAAAATCTTCAACTTTGGCCCGTTAAAATGTGTATGAACAGTCTAGCGACGCATTTCATCAAGGCCCATTTGGACATGTCAGTTATTTGCACCACTGGTTAGATGTAAAACAGCATTTCGTTTCAGACTAGGCTACTGTTACTTAATTTGTGGATTAACAATAACGTTTCAGACTACTGTTACTTAATTTGTGCATTGACAATAAAGTATTACATGAACTAAAGATGACTAAAATCTTATGTAGAAGAAGAAACATTCACAAAAAATCCATCCATCCAAAAATGACCTTTGTTTTTGATAGCTGTTGAAAACGGCATGGAACTGACAGAGATGTTTTTGTTTATAAATACATAAAAATAAATAAATAAATAAATAAATAAATAAATAACATTATGCTGATACCTTTTGCTTTTCCCAAATACAATGTAGCCTACAGGTGTAAGTGACCTTTCATCAATCCAGTTGCAATGGATGAACTGTGATGAACTGCCCTACTTGTGATTGTTTAGAGATTTTAAAGGTTTTATAACAATGCTACATCTTCTTTGGCTATTCTACAATCTATTCACCTTTTCAGCACCAGTAGGCTACTTTCTGTGCAGCCGCACACACACACTCAGGCATGCCAAACAAGCATACACAAAAGTTTCAAGAGTGGGGGATGGAGTAAAATATGGAGACAAATTGAAGTGTGATTTATTTTCGCGGAACGGATGTACAGGACTGAGCGGCGGTCATATTTTGTACCGCTATGCGGTACATCTAGTTTTTTGATTTGTCTGGTGAGTGGTGCGCTAGTTCTGAACCCTGCGAGAAATCCTCTTGTATCCCTGCGTCTCCTCTAGGCTACTAATTATGCAGATACCTTGGCATCCCTATAATATTTCTGCGTGAGAAATGCAAGGTGTGGCGTGTGAACTTGTTGAATTGCGTGTGTCTCACGCCCACTGCGTGAGACTTGAGAACCCTGTTATCATTGTATAACCATTTGTGTAAGCAGAAATATTGTTGTGCTGAGTTCTAAGAACAGAGAGTTCAAGTTAAATGTTGTTGTTCTGAGTTCTAAGAACAGAGAGTACAAGTGTGCACCCAGACAGACAGGAACTGCACCCTGTCTGTGTGTGTGTGTGTGGGTGAGATATAGTATGTCACAATGAAGTATATTCTTGCTTCCTATTTTCTGTGTGCATCTGTACAATAAAATACACAGCTTTTGGGCTGCAGAGTCAGAGACTGATGGTGTGAGGAATTCTTCCTTACATTAGAAGGCTCTCCTCTTGGTACCAGAGTTTGTGGGCAAAGCCATACTACGTGTTGTGGATCTTGTATCTATATGTTGGGGTTAAATTCCCTAACAGTAACCAACAATGTTAACGACAAACTCAGCTTCACTGCTGCAAACCAAGTCCACATATCAAACGATTAAATACACAGTTATGGAGGAATTGTTTTGGGGAAGCAGTTGCACTATATCCCGCTTTTGCTGCCTTTAAGCCACTTAAATCCATAGCCTAGATGAGCATTGCGCATACGTTACAACTTGACGTGATGGTGAAGCTAAATGCCCAAGAAACGTCACGTAATAAAAGTTGTAGGCCTATAACTCAAAAACGTGATGACAGCTTGTTCGTGGTGGTGTAGTGCTGCCTAATTGAAATTGGATAGGCAAGGGTTATTTATATAACACATTTATTGGGCTTTTAGCCTCTTTTAATTTATTTGATGAGGAACTGATAAAGACTGAGCAGCAGAAACGTCATAGTCGATACATAAATCGTTTATTATTATAATTAGGCTATTAGCTAATAGTCTAGCCTACTATTACTTTACTACTATTACTGTTATTATTACTATTATTCGGATGAGGCAAAGGAATGTAAATCTGAGTCTGAAATGTTGGCTACAAACAGTCTATACTGCTGTAACTGCACTGCTGCTATTGTTAATTGTTAACTTCCGGGAACTATTTGAGGCTTCCATTAGCTGCCATTGTTGGAAAAAATGCAACATTAGCGTCAATGGAGTTGTCTCAGCTCTACCTTTCCCCTCTCCAAGTACCCCTGGCTGCAGCTTGCAGATCGGGGCTGAGCCCAATGTGGGGCGGAGCGCAACGTTGAGCTCAGCCCAACATCAGCTCGTCATTCCCCGTCCTCTCTGTGTCCGTCTATTTACCTGGACTCGGAGTTCAATTTTTCTCAAGGAACAATGCTTCACTCTATAAAAGCGTATCCTCCTTGGACTACTGCCCACTCATGTCCCTTCCCCCCTAGCCTTCTAGAATCTGTACACTATCGGCGTTTCTTGGGTAATCTATAAAGATCATTCCAGTCTGCATAAACATATAGGCCTTCAATAACATCAATGCATTTTATCTATAGCCTATCGGTATTTTCTTTAATAGTTTAGTAGCCTGTGCGAGTCCCAAAGGGAACATGCAACAATAACATAATATAATAACATAATATTCGCCTCTATATAGCCTAGCCTATTGTTTATGTGCATGTTTTTAATTAACAGCGGCATGGCCTGTTACCTTGACGCAGCCATAAAAAAGTGCGGTACCGTTGTAACATAGCGTCATGAATGTAACAGCTCTTAAATCTTGAATCATGCTGGCTTAAACAAAGAGCTTCTGTTTTCATATAAAATCAACAAAAAAGTCCAAATGTATGACTGTTAAAGCTAATTTATTGCATTAGCCATTGCAGACCGTCACAGCGATAGCTCACCTTTATGCTTATTTTTGTCAACTTGATAAAAAATATAGTTGATAAACTGCTTATTTCTTACATGTCTGAAGCATTTGGTCCAACAGTGATATTTCAAGTTGCTCTGTTAACTTTAATTGGGTGTGATCGCGGCACAAAAATCAAAATCCATAACTCGCAATAAGTGTTGCGCGAAAAAATCAGTTCATTTTGCCATAGAGACGGGTTACAACTGACCCGCACAGGTCATGTTTTTA
The DNA here is from genome assembly GCF_018492685.1 of Alosa sapidissima. NCBI lineage: Eukaryota > Metazoa > Chordata > Actinopteri > Clupeiformes > Clupeidae > Alosa > Alosa sapidissima. Next base: position 29,912,177 of record NC_055965.1, read on the forward strand.
TTTTCATTTAATTGCATTTGCTATGACTATATAAATGGCACTCATGTTAACTTAAAACAGAGGGACTGAAGATATGAATGATATGTGATTGAAGTCCACACGCTCAAATTTCACGAAGCAAACTTAAACAAACAGTTGCGGTTTAAAAAAATAAATCGCGATGCTTGAATTTTGCACCTTTTTTCTCTGGTCGTATTACAGTTTTTCTCGATCGTTTTGATACCTGTGTCAACTCTGACATCACATTCTCAAAACAGTTAACACCTGTGTCTGAACAAAACCACTCTGGACAAAATGACACATTTCCCTTGCAAAAGGCTGTTACTCTCTCAAAACACTTAAAACATGCAGCAAAAGCAAATCTTGCCTTCAAACACTACAACTTGTTGCCAATTCAAAAACACTCTTTAAATCAATCATTACACACTGGGCAACAAAATGCAAAATCTAGTTCTCAAAATGAGCATTTTTGCTATGTCTGTTTCATTACTTTCTCATTTTTCTGGTATCAGAAAAAAAACTCTGAAAAGACAAAATGTACTGAATAAAAAAACAAATTATTAATTCCTCCCAAGATGTAACTGTCATTGACATGTAAGACATACAGCAAACACCTAGCAAGATACTGTAAATTTCATTGAACTACGACTTTCATCGAAATAGACCTACAGTAAACACCTTTTGTACTGTTTTCTCCACAGCAATACAGTACTTTGTCTAAATGTGCATTAGATCCATACTTGCAAATAGCAACACAGAACAGACATCTCTTGAATGAATGATTGCTGATTGAAGAATTGTGCAAAGGAGTTTCACACAGGTGTATCAGAAATTCAGACTTATGCAAGTGTGGCAGAGCTGAGGGGTTATTGATTCTAGACGACTACGCCATCTAGGGGATTGCGCCCCAAGAAGTTTTAAAGGGTGGTTACTCTCAACCAATGACACAGGTTCGCATCAAGAGACTGAAGACATGATTTACAAAAAAATGCAAAGTCTTTTTATTAAGAGATTGACAAAGTACTAACAGAGTGATCACTCCTTAAAACACAAGCGGATATGAGCAGTTATAATATGTTATAAGATGTGTGGACCATGGGGGCGCAGGGCCCGGAGAGACTACTCAGCTGGATAGTGTGGGGAGAAACAGGGCTGTAGCTTACCACGGCAGGGATAAACTGAAGAGGAGGGGGACGGGTCCAAAACCACACCACACGTGAACACAGCAAGATCAAAATACAAAAGAAAAGAAAGCAAAACCCTGGATGTGCACACAAAATAGAGGACCAGTGAGGAAAGGGATCCACCACCGACCCACTGCTCGAGGTCAAACAGCTCCTGTCTTCCACACACACCAAGGGAGAGAGAAAGAGAAGGGCAACAATGTTTAGTGAAGGCAGGGAGGTCACAAAATGGCTAGCTGGACATAGCATACAATAATGTGTAGGACACTTAGCTTTTATGCACACAGAGGCCTGGGCCTTCCACTTAGTACTAGGCGGGAGGTCCCTGCATACTGCCCCGATGGTCCACTGCAAGACACACACAACCACAAGATTCCAAGGCCCACGCACACACACATGCACATGCACCCTAAACCGCAGACGAACACACACAAGCAAGACACAAAGTAGGCCTAAACCATATAGCAACAGGCGGTGGTGATAGAGGCGAGTACAGTCTAGCCCAGTGTCATTTGGACACGTTAGAACATGCAGTAATAACACAGAGTACACAGTACTGTACGGCAAGCGGCTTCCCAGGTGGCACGGCCGGGGGGGGGGGAAGCTACCTGACTGGACAGCAAAGGTTAGCCTACGGTAGAATTTACATGGAAACAAAGCAGCAGCGGCGAGGCCTATGTGCAGCCACAATCTGGAGCACCGCACAGGCTTCAGTTAAACTTCACTGTCTGGAAGCACAGCTAATCCAAGAACATGACAGGAAGGGCTACCGAACAGTGCTTAATGGCACGATTCCAGTGAATAAACGCTCAAGGCTGGACGTGCAAACAGTCCACTGCCAAGCGAAGATGCGCTCTTGTAGATGCAAGAGACCCAAACAGTAAACCTAGCTCCAGCAAGGCCAAACCAAACGGCCCGCGAGCCACCCAAACACGGAAGCTAGCTCCTCCAGCGACAATGGGAGAACGGAAGACGCACTGTCAGCTGATATCTAGCCGTATAAATATACTCAATGTGGGGGCCGCCCCCTTCATTAACGCACCCACCTCCAATCTGGCAGCTGCCAGAGGGAAAACAGGGAAAGCACAAGCTACCCTGCTACACAAGGAATCTATACCACCTGTGAAAAGATGTTTTCCTTTTGTTTAGCATGGGAAAACCAATAGAGTTTGGGGCTTTTGAATGACACCTGTGTTAACTGTTTTGCAAAAGGGTGTGAGAAATGTGTGAACCCAATGAAAATGTGTGAACACATTCGCAAGAGATGACTTCTGCTGTGCAAAGAAAGTAGTCATGAAGACCAAGTGGGTCTTTACTTTACTTAAGCAGGTAAAAACAATCGAGAAAAACTGTAAGTAAACCATTCATGTTTGGATGGCTGTAAGAATTACATGATCTTTCCGTAGCTACACCATATCCTGAGAATAAAACATTCATACATTTGTACCGCTTAGGGGCGTGCAGAGACAGGGCAGGGCCTCAAATTTTAAAAAAGGGCACATGGAACAAAATTTTCAGAAAACGTGTTAACTTTATTTAAAACTTGTCTTTAGTGGGCATCTTTGCAATATAATATCATGTTTTATAGAACATAATGCATTCGAAAGCTAGAAAAGATACACACAATTTGAATGGTGTAAACTGGAACTTAAGTTTTACATTCCCTAGCCTATAAAGCTTTAATCATCTGAACCTGAGCTGGACATTTTTTTTTTGCATTTAAATTCTAGCATTATGCGATTTCAATGATGATGGTGGGACAGGCTATTATATGGTTTAGCAATTTGCAAAGTAGTCTAATGTACTGATAAACATTTTATAAATGTTCATATTTATTCATTATGTATCAAGAAGAATGGGTGTAAATAGCAGACAGAACTGTAACACATTTTTTTTTTCATTTCTCTTGGCTCTGAAAATTCAATAGGAGTGCATGTACTGTAGGCCTGCTGTAGCCAGGGCACAGACGGATAGGTATTTTCAGTTTGCATTAGGCTACTGTCTACACAGAGATCATAGGCTATAAGGCTACATCTTAAATGTGTCTTTGATTAAATTCAAAACTAATTTGAATAGCCTAGATATCTAGACGCACCCTAGCGGCAGCAAATATGTTATTGCCTATAGTCTGGCTTGTCAGGCTATAATTTTAATGTTTATCACAGTGAACTACCACCATTAGCAAGCTGGTGTCTTGCAGATTCACGTGCTGCGCGTGTGGCCACTGAGTGAAATGACGCGTAATGTAGCCTACTGTAAACAGAGAACGACGTGTGGAGTTGGGTTAGTTAAACCATAGACATAATATACATAGACGCCGCATCGACCGCTGGTCCCTACTAGCGCTGACGAGATTTGGAGCCGCCATCTTGGACCGGTCATCCACTCCACTCAGTGTAATCTGTTTGGCCGGTGCAATGAGCTGTCAGCACACTTAATTAATCATATCTCACTGAATACCGAACAGATTTTCACGCGGTTTTTTTTGCGTCATAGGTCATACATGTAGCTATGATACAGGCCACATTGTTCGAAAATACAAAATACAACCAATAGTACGGTAATGTTAAATCTTACTTGTGAAAAGTAAATCCCCCGAGTATGGTCCGCCGATTTGAGCAGGAACATGCTGCACAGTGCTGTCATCTTGTGTTTTCTGCTGCAACGCAATGAGGAGTATGACCGGTCCAAGATGGCGGCCGCATTTCTTGTTTCCAGCAGCCAATGCGGCGTCTATGTATATTATGTCTATGAGTTAAACAACTACAGTAGCATATGTCGTCGGCTTATGACGATTTAGAAAAGGTTTGCCTACTCTGTTTTCATGAACTAGGTCTAACCTAAGATACTATAACATAGTAACCTAAACAGAATATGTTATGAACGTTCAGACTTAGATTTTCAAAGCTGCCAGGTTATTGAAATGGATGGACCATGACATGGTTAAAACGGGTTTGATAGCCTACTTCATTAAACATGAAACAACTTTAAACATTTTATTCTCTATCTCTAAGCTGAATACTATTGCATGTTCAGATAGGCTAACTGCCAAGTGACCTTACCGTGCTCCCAAACGTCTCCTGCAGCACTGTGCCTGCGTGCACCTTCTGAGAGTTCACTGAATGTATGACGTCACGGATTGGTGGCCGCAAGGCATTTCAATTAACACAGAAAATTGTTATTTTTGTAAATGTCTAATTTCACAAACTATTAATGAGACATTTTAGCCAATATTCACGTTGGAACTAGTGGAAGTATTACAAATTTTAAAAAGTAAAAAACGGGTCTTGTCAAAAGGGCACTTAACATCAAAGGGGCAAAAAGGCAGGTGCTAGAGCCCCTGTAGCCCCCCTTCTCTGCACGTGCCTGGTACCGCTGTTACAATTGTAGGCTACCAGTTCTCCCCTACGCATTATAGGCTACCCTACCCAGTAGGCCCTACTGTTAGCCTAACAAGCGTCAACCTCCGTGTTTTTTTCTCTTGCAGTTGAGAAAATGCTTGTGAGAGGACCAGGCGGGGGTGACACATGCTACGTCACTGATTTTGATGAAACTTGGACAGTTTGAAGGGTCCACCTAAAAACTCAAAAAGCCAAAATAGTACAACATTTGAAACAACCCAGGGGGAGTTAGGCCCCCGTCCTTGTTTTAGGCCAAAAAACCTCAAAAAAAGGCCCAAAATTGCATAAAATGTTCCCTCCTGCTGTCAGATTTAAACACAGCAAAGTAACAATCCATGCCATCAAAGGTCCATCCAAGGTTAGTTTAAAACTGGAGTTACAAGGCGTAAGGTGTGACTGGTGTCAGTCCAGGACTGCACGTCTCCACTATGTCACATGCCTTTTGGCGAATACCCAAAAAATAGCAATATTCAGACCAGAATATCTCCGATGAGCAACCTCCTTTTTTCAAAATTATTTCTGCACATGAAAGGGCCATCTATGGACTTTTTATTATTTTTGTCGCTGTAACCGCCTAAATAGTGTGATCCAGCCAGTGATTTCAAATACATATCTATTTCAATGATTGGTTGAAACATAATGTTTAGGTCATTTATGGTGGACAAATAGAGATATATTATCATCAATCATGTCTACTGATCAAATCCAAGCTAGATGTAATGTCCTAAGTGCAATATATTCCTTAAGGTAGCTCAAAATGACATCATTGGGTGACATACACCAGCATACCCGTAGGTCCAATATTTGCAAATGTGATATCTCCAACATATCTCAGGGCTAGAAACAGTCACTTGTATTCAAATAATAACTTGTAACATTTTGGTAGCCAAAAGTCAAAGGTCAAGGTCACTGTGACCTTATATATATCCCTTTGTGGTGGATAAATCTCAAAAAATCCCTGACATAATTTCATATGTGATACAAATATTCACTTTGACTCACAGATAACAAATATTTGAATCTGGTGGTCAAAGGTCGAGAAAAGAGGCTTGAGAAAATTGTATATCATAAATGCCTGTAGGGATGTTTTTTCAAATTTGGTACAAATATTCACTTGCACTTCGTCATTCATCGGTGACCTCCAGAAGGCTCAACAGTGGTATCTGGCATCTCAGACCCAGCTCCCTCCACACCCATGATAGGTTGTCTACCAACCAATACCGATACATTTGTCTTCTTTGCTGTGGCTGTTTATGATCCGATCAGCAACACAGCCAAGCAAACTGCAGTCCCTTGATGTGGGCACCCACAAATACCAACAAATTCTTCAGTTAATCATCTTTTTTCTGTGGCCATTTATGATCCCATCAGCAACTATACAACAAACAAAACACCAACCCTTAATGAGGGCACCAAGAAAGTACCACCAAAGTCTTTGGTCATTCCTCTTCTTTGCTCCCACAGTTTCTGATCCAATCAGCAACATAACCAGACCAACTGTAAGCCCTTGATGTGGGCACCCACAAATACCTACACATTCTTCAGTCAATCCTCTTCATTGCTTTGGTGGTTTATTATCTGATCATTAACATACCCAGTCAAACCGCAAGCCTTTGATGCAGACACCAACAAATACCAACAAATATTTAGATACCAACTACCAACCATTGTCACAAATTCTTCAGTCATTCCTGTTTGTTGCTATGGCCATTTATGATCCGATCAGCAACATACCAACATCCAAGCAATATCATAAATTCTCTAGTCATTCCTCTTCATTACTGTGGACACTTATGATCTGATCAACAACATACACAGCCGACACGCAAGCCCTTGATGTAGGCACCAACAACTACCACTCCAGAAACACAGCAGCAGCGTCTCAGAGTCAATTCAAGTCAACATGACCCCAAATAGCATGTGAGTTCCATAGCCATTGGCTTGCCTTTTCAGCAGTCTCCGATATTTATTACAGCTCCTTTCAGTGACCGTCCTCAAAAAAAGTCTAACAAAAGTTTTGTGGCTGATTATATTTGTGAACTATTTCACTATTCACTAAAAAATATTTTTACAACTTGAACATCATATCCTGGAAACACAGAGTATTGTTATTATTGTTGTTATCACATGATAATAACATTGTTATTATGACCGCCGCGCAGTGGTGGAATGTAACGAAGTACAAATACTTCGTTACTGTACTTAAGTAAATTTTCCACGTATTTGTACTTTACTTAAGTAAAATTTATAGTGCATACTTTTGACTTTTACTTCGTTACATTTTACAGCAATTATCTGTACTTTTACTCCGCTACATTTCTACAACACCATCGTTCCTTTTTACGATACATTTTATGATCAGTTTTTTTTTTCTCTCTGACAAACACGTTTGTTTTACCGGGGGGTTGCTACCAAAGATTCTGGAGCGCTACGTACATTCTTAGAAACATAAGCTTCTAGTCTAGACCAGGCAAAGCGTGAGCTTGTAGCCATCTGCATTCGGTAGGCTATATTCACCAGACCCATGGCTACACTGTACATGCAACTGTGTTCTGTGCCTTTCTCTGTCTGTTATCTGCAGCGTTAGGGCCTCCTCTCCGATGAGATTGCTATCCGCGGATCAGCGAAGTTACAGGCTATGCCCATGCTTCTGTCACACGTCTGATCATTTGCGGCACAAATGAATGGTAGACTATTAATGAACCGGTGGCCGGAAAAAACGTAACATTTTCCAGATTAGGAAATATTCCTTAATTGTGTGTGATTAAATAAAGATGCATAGCCTACAACTGGGGGGTAGTAACATGAGCGCTCATTCAATGTCTATGTGCGTCTGCGCAAGTGAAACTGAACTTAATCATAAAGACACCTTTCTCAGCAACTTTTCTGTTCAATCAGCATAATTGGCATTACGATCCACCCGACGTTTCCCTTGTCTACCCCGTTAAACTTCAGGCTCTCGTGTTTTGCTGAATGATATTACTCAGCAGATCACACTAGTAGATAACCAGAATTACAGTCTCTAGAATTGTAGGTCAGAATGTAAACTGGGCCACAGATGGTAAGCACAATTGCATTAACTTAAAACTATCTAGTCGAGTATAACCTAAAACTATCTTAATTAAAATGCCACAGCCCATACTGATTTTTCCTTTTAGAATATATATATTAAGAGAATAAATCATTATGCAAATACTTTTACTTTTAATACTTAAAGTACATTTAAAAGCAGGTACTTTTTACTTTTACTTAAGTAGGGTTATCATTGTGGTACTTTTACTTTTACTAAAGTAAATATTTCTCTGTGTATTTGTACTTTTACTTAAGTACTGAGTTTCAGTACTTCCTCCACCACTGCCGCCGCGCAGCGAAGCGGCGGTCATATAGGTTTAGTCAGATTTCTTTTTTTTTTTTTTTTTTTCCGCATGCCCAAATTTCCGTCAATGATTCCCGGGACACTGAAAGACCGGGGTACACGAAACTTGGTGGGCATGTAACTCCACATGGATAGCATGGAACCATCGTTTTTCGTTTTGATCTGTAGCCCCCCCGCTAGACTGGACCCCCCGAAAGGAGGGTAGGGCAGACACAGTTTTCTGTGAATATCTCGAAAACCGCAGGGTTTAGGAGGACCATTTTTTTGTATGTTGATCTCAAGGGGCCATGTCAACCCATTCCATAACCACTCATTTCATGTATAGCGCCACCTAGTTAAACACAAAAAAGTAAAAATGAGGTGTTGTAATTGATGGTATCTGTGACCTAACATAGTCAAAACTGCACGAAATTGGAAGTGTAGGATCATGATGACACCCTCTGTATGCACGCCAAGTTTTGTGGAATTCCGTTCATGGGGGGCCACACAATAAATGAATTTATGTTACTATACACCAACTGGCCTGTAGGACTATATCTCGAGAACCGTAGGGCCTAGGAGGTCCACCTTTTTTATGTATGTTGGTCTTAAGGGGGCATGTCAACCCATCCCATTACCACTTATTTCATGTATAGCGCCACCTAGTTAAAAATTAAAAAGCAAAAAATTAGGTGTTTTCATCACAATATCTCTGGCTGACAAGGTCAAAACTGCACGAAATTAAAAGTGTAGGATCATTATGACACCCTCCGAATGCATGCCAAGTTTTGTGTATTTTCGTTCATGGGGGGCCTTACAATAAAATAATTTATGTGTACATTTAGTGATGTACACCAACAAGGATTCCCGGGGGCCTAGGATGACCATTTTTTTCCGTATGTTCGCCTCCAGGGGTCATGTTAACCCATTTCATGTGCACACATGTGCACAAACAGATACACACACACACATACATTCACAGTAATCATATGTATGACACATACTCACACAGTAGACATATGTACGCTTGCATGCACAGGCACATACGCAGGCACACACACAAGCACACACACGCGCACACACACACACACACACTCACACACACACCCTAAACATAACACAAACAATCAAGAATTTCGCAGAATTATGAACAGGCAAGATGGAGGTGGGGTTGTATAAAATGAATTTTACATGTGAAATCTATGAAATAATCATGTTTTTTGTACTTGTTGTCTAGCAGTGAGAATTGAGTGTGGATAATGCAATTTAGTGAGACAGTTAGAATCATATAGGCCTTTCAGCGTAATTTCTTTTTGTGGAAAAAATGTGCTGGACTGGGCGGCGGTCATATTTTGTACCGCTCTGTGGTACATCTAGTTTTTCATGTGATAAATGGTTTTAACATTGGAAAATGTTAATCTAGCTTGGCATTACTCCATTAGCACTGTTCCATCAGCCCAACACAGCAGACAGCGGTCATATGCAGGAATTAAAGTGGGAGGAACGCAGTTCCGCCACCTCGGATAATTTAATAATAATTATATTCTTTCATACCAACGATACAGCGCGATTATATTGTTAAAATAATTGGGGAGTTAATTTTCGTGTGTACAGAGGTGACCAAGAAGCTATCAATTCTTGTCCAAAAAGTATTGCTACACCACGATACTCAATATGTTGTCCAACGGTGAATCATTTTTCCCCGTTGCACCGACACTGGATTTTAGGGTTCCCCCACCTGCCAAATCCCACTTTAACCACTGGTCATGTGGCATGCAATCGAAACAGATTCACAAGTAATGTACATTATCATGTTTTCAATGTTTCAGACAGATTTCCTTGTGGGAACCTAATATGAAGCTAGGTGGTTATACCATATCAGAGTCTCTGCTTTAAAACAACTAATAAGCAGGGTCTACAGACATGTTTTTACGATGGATGGACATCGAGGTACAGTAGGCTACAAAACAAGTAAAGCCCAGGAGAGTACTGACTGACTTGCTATATACGAACACCCAATACCCATCCATAGTAATCATCATGTCCTTGTCCACGGGGTAACCATCATGTTCTTGTCCACGGAGGCAGCCGTGGCCTACTGGTTAGTGCTTCGGCCTTGTAACCGAAGGGTTGCCGGTTCGAACCCCGACCAGTAGGAACGGCTGAAGTGCCCTTGAGCAAGACACCTAACCCCTCACTGCTCCCCGAGCGCCGCTGTAGCAGACAGCTCACTGCGTCGGGCTTCACCTCACTGTTATGTGTGTTCACTGTGTGCTGTGTGTGTGTTTCACTAATTCACGGATTGGGATAAATGCAGAGACCAAATTTCCCTCACGGGATCAAAAGAGTATATATACGTATATACTTGTTTGTAAAAATCTCCATTTTGGATGTCCACAGATCCAAGTAAACCAGCATTCTCTTTAGAAGGTTTTAAAAAAAATATCTGTGTGGGCTAAAACACTGTTTATGTGTGGACGAAAGACCCAAACATAAAATATCTGGTTATGTGTGTACAGGGCCTAGGCCTAAGTTGTGCTAAATTTGAAATAACTCCCTCAAGGTGTTTCCAGTATATTGTAAAAATACAGTAGGCCCATGTTGTTTTTTGAGAGATCACAGTAACATTGAACACTCAAATCTAATCAGTTCATCTTTGAGTGTAAGTGACTGTGTGTGCCGAATTTGAAAGAAAAAAAAACTTCCTATAGGCATTCCTCACAAGAATGTGAGGTCACAATGACCCTGACCTATGACCTTTGACCATCAAATTCAAATAAATTTGTTATCTGTGAGTGAAAGGCCCTTTCCGAAACTAGCTACACTCTCTCCCTAGCCACTTTCACTCCTAACCAAGCGTTAAAGGAACACGCCAACATTTTGGGAAATTATCTTATTGTCTCTGCCAGAGTTAGATAAGATGATACATACCCTTCTCATCTGTGTGTGTGCAATACCTCAGTCTGAAGCACCCACTGTTAGCATAGCTTATCATAGTTCATTGAGGTGAGCAGTTCCAACTAGCCTATAGCACCCAAAAGTGATAAAAGAACTCCAACATTTTCCCATTTACATGGAGAACTCGATTTAGCTGTAAGGGTGATTCCCACCTGGGTGTACACCGTAACTTAGGGGAGTTGGTAGGGATTGGTTTCAGAAAGGGCCAGTGTGAATGTTTGTATCACATTTGCAATTATGTCAGGGATTTTTAGGGGTTTATTCACCACAATGGGATGTACATAAGGTTACAGTGACCCTTGATCTTTGACTATCAAAATCTTACAAGTTATTATTTGAGTCCAAGTGACTGTTTCTAGCCCAGAGATATGTTGGAGATATCACATTTGCAAAAATTAGACCTACGGGTATACTGGTGTATGTCACCCGATGATATCATTTTGAGCTACCTTAAGGAATATATTACACTCAGGACATTAAATGTAGCTTGGATTTGATCAGCAGACATGATTGATGATAATATTTCTCCATTTGTCCACCATAAATGAATTAAGCATTATTTTCAACCAATCATTGAAGTAGATATGTATTTGAAATCACTGGCTGGATCACACTATTCAGGCGGTTACCACGAAAAAAATAATAAAAAGGCCGAGCATTTTTCTTTTGATTTATGAAGTCCACAGTTGGCCCTTTCATGTGCAGAAAGAATTTTGAAAAAAGGAGGTTGCTCATCGGAGATATTCAGGTCTGAATATTGCTATTTTTTGGGTATTCGCCAAAAAGCATGTGACATAGTGGACATGTGCAGTCCTGGACTGACACCCGTCACACCTTACGCCTTGTAACTCCATTTTTAAACTAACCTTGGATGGACCTTTGATGGCATGGATTGTTACTTTGTTGTGTTTAAATCTGACAGCAGGAGGGATGTCAACATTTTATGCAATTTTGGGCCTTTTCTTTGAGGTTTTTTGCCCTAAAACAAGGAGGCGGTCCTAACTCCCCCTGGGTTGTTTCAAATTTTGTACTGTTTTGGCTTTTTTTAGTTTTTAGGTGGACCCTTCAAACTGTCCAAGTTTCATCAAAATCGGTGACGTAGCATGTGTCACCCCCGCCTGGTCCTCTCATGGACACACTCTTAAGCATTCCTCCTAGAGATTATGTTGAGAAATATAACTTGGACAGTAGGAAACAAGGTAGGCCCTACGGACATTGTCAGCGTGAGAAGACGTGCTGAAGGTGGGCTGAGCTCAACGCTGCGCTCCGCCCCACATTGAGCCACAGCCCCGATCTGCAAGCTGCAGCCAGGGGCTTCTCCCTTTATTCACCTTTTCAGCCCCGCCCATTTTTTTAAAATTCACGTTGTCTTTAAACTTCCGGTCGGCTAGCTACGTCTAGTTAGCTTCATTGGGATAATACGGCAGAAGAAGATAGAGAGGCTAACTTGGTAGGAAAACGACAAATGCCATCAGGAGGTCAGACTGCAATATTGTATTTCGCTACCCAAGGCTATTCAGCCCTACAGAGGGGGTAGACGATGTGGCAGTGGTAATGCCAGTCGCAAATCCTTATCTGTTTGGTAACTATAGTAACTAGTTTAGAAAGTCATTACAGAACAGCCGCTCCAAAGTCAGTGTTTTCCAAACTTCAGATTGGAAAGGTGTATAACAGAAATGTCTTAAGTCACCAAAATCCTAAATAAACGTTCCTAACTTTAGGATGACCCATAACATATGATGCCAGTCATCTCGATAGAGCTCTATTATCTCAATGTATCGCAATGGATGTACTGCTCAATCGGAAGTTCGGAGACAATGTGGGCAAAGCTAGCGCCCCCCATGTTTGCGCGCGGAATAAGGTGAATATGGCTCTGGGCCTACCTATTGGGAAATAGTCGAGCCAGTTCACTTCTCAAATCAGAAATACTGAGACTCTATGACAAATCCAAACCCATATATATCTATGTCCAAGCCCCTGTAGAGCAACTGACACACAATCACCCATGTGCAGCCTTGCTTACACTTATACTGCTGCAGTCTCGCTGAGGGGACACAAGAATGAAATAGACTTTGCCTGGCTGCAGTTGTAGTGACCGGTTACAGCCACTAGGACTCCCATTTACAGGGCTGTCGGACACCAACTTTATGTGCTGTTTTTGTTTGTTTTTTGTTTGTTTGTTTGTTGTTGTGAAAGTGCCAGGGTGTGCGGATGATGATGATGATGATTTTTTTTTTTTTAATAATTGTAGTAATTATTTATTTAATTTGATTAAAATGTATACTATTTTTAGTGACTGTAATTTGTCCATGCAGGGACAAAATGAAGTATTTTGAATTAAATACCCCATCTTCATCTCCTACCCCCCTGATCTGCCCCTCATGTCCAGGGTTCTACGTGACGCTGATCGTGAACCGTTGGTGGAGTCAGTACCGGAGCATTCCGCTGCCGGACCGCATCATGTGCGCGCTGTCGGGGGGGCTGCAGGGTGGAGACGAGCGTGGGCGTCTGCTGCGGCGCACGCTCATGCGCTACGCCAGCCTCGCCGGACTCCTCATCCTGCGCTCCGTCTCCACCGCCGTCTTCAAGCGCTTCCCCACCATCGACCACGTGGTGGAGGCCGGTACGCTACACACGACTGACCTGTCTGTCTGTCTGTCTGTCTGTCTGTCTATCTGTCTGTCTGTGTGTCTGTCTGTCTGTGTATCCGTCTGTCTGTAGTGGAGGCCGGTACGCTACGCACGACTGACCTACCTGCCTGTCTGTCTGTCTGTCTATCTGTCTGTCTGTCTTTGTGTCTGTCTGTGTGTCTGTCTGTCTATCCGTCTGTCTATCCGTCTGTCTGTAGTGGAGGCCGGTACGCTACGCATGACTGACCTGTCTACCTGTCTGTCTGTCTGTCTGTGTGTCTGTCTGTCTATCCGTCTGTCTGTAGTGGAGGCCGGTACGCTACGCATGACTGACCTGTCTACCTGTCTGTCTGTCTGTCTGTGTGTCTGTCTGTCTATCCGTCTGTCTGTAGTGGAGGCCGGTACGCTACGCACGACTGACCTACCTGCCTGCCTGCCTGTCTGTCTTTGTGTCTGTCTGTGTGTCTGTCTGTCTATCCGTCTGTCTGTAGTGGAGGCCGGTACACTACGCACGACTGACCAGTCTGTCTGTCTGTCTGTCTGTCTGTAATGGAGGCCGGTATGCTACGCACGACTGACCTGTCTGTCTGTCTGTCTGTAGTGGAGGCCGGTACGCTACGCACGACTGACCTGTCTGTCTGTCTGTCTGTCTGTCTGTCTGTCTGTCTATCCGTGTGTCTGTGTCTATCCGTCTGTCTGTAGTGGAGGCCGGTACGCTACGCACGACTGACCTACCTGCCTACCTGCCTGCCTGTCTGTCTGTCTGTCTGTCTGTCTGTCTTTGTGTCTGTCTGTGTGTCTGTCCGTCTGTCTGTAGTGGAGGCCGGTACGCTACGCACGACTGACCTGTCTGTCTGTCTATCTATCCGTCTGTCTGTAGTGGAGGCCGGTATGCTACGCACGACTGACCTGTCTGTCTGTCTGTCTGTAGTGGAGGCCGGTACGCTACGCTACGCACGACTGACCTGTCTGTCTGTCTGTCTTTCTGTCTGTGTGTCTGTCTGTCTATCCGTCTGTCTGTAGTGGAGGCCGGTACGCTACGCACGACTGACCTGACCTGTCTGTCTACCTGTCTACCTGTCTGTCTGTCTGTCTGTCTGTGTGTGTGTCTGTCTGTCTGTAGTGGAGGCCGGTACGCTACGCACGACTGACCTGTCTACCTGTCTGTCTGTCTGTCTGTTTGTCTGTCTGTTTGTCTGTCTGTGTGTCTGTCTGTCTGTCTGTGTGTCTGTCTGTCTGTCCGTCGGTACGCTATGCACGACTGACCTGTCTGTGTGTCTGTAGTGGAGGCCGGTATGCTACGCAGGACTGACCTGTCTGTCTGTCTGTGTGTCTGTAGTGGAGGCCGGTATGCTACGCAAGACTGACCTGTCTGTCTGTCTGTCTGTCTGTAGTGGAGGCCGGTATGCTATCTGTGGTGGAGGCCGGTACGCTATACGCAAGACTGACCCGTCTGTCTGTCTGTGTGTCTTTAGTGTAGGCCGGTATGCTACGCAGGACTGACCTGTCTGTCTGTCTGTCTGTGTGTCTGTAGTGGAGTCCGGTACGCTATCTTGTGGTGGAGGCCAGTATACGCTATATGCAGGACTGACCCGTCTGTCTGTCTTTCTGTCTGTGTGTCTATCCGTCTGTCTGGAGGCCGGTATGCTATGTATGACTGATGTGTCTGTCTGTCTGTGTGTCTGTAGTGGAGGCCGGTATGCTACGCAGGGCTGATGTGTCTGTCTGTCTGTCTGTCTGTCTGTGAAGCAATCTATCTGTCTGGCTGTCTATCTATCTGTCTGTCTGTAGTGGAGGCCGGTAGGCTACGCAGGACTGACTGATTGACTGTATGTCTCTCTGTCTGACTGACTGTTTCTGTCTGTCTGCCTTCAAGCGCTTCCCTACACTCTTGCTATATAGCAGCAGGGATGTAGAACAATTAGTTGAAAAAAGCAATAAAATATTTTTAATATATTGTCTCTTCTTTCAAACAAGGCTGGATTCATTCACCAACAGACACACACATTCATTTACTCTATTCCCAGTAACTGACACACACACATTCGTTTACTCTATTCCCAGTAACTGACACACACACACATTTGTTTACTCTATTCCCAGTAACTGACTTCTTTTTTTATCTTTCTCCTCAGGCTTCATGACACGAGATGAGCGTAAGAAGTTCGAGAGTCTGCAGTCCCCTTACAACAAGTACTGGATCCCGTGCGTGTGGTTCACCAACCTGGTGGCAGTGGCTCGGTGTGAGGGACGCATCAAGGACGACTGCACCCTCAAACTCATCCTAGAGGTGAGCTATGCACCCTCAAACTCATCTAGAGGTGAGCTATGCACCCTCAAACTCATCCTAGAGGTGAGCGACACATGTGCACCCTCAAACTCATCTAGAGGTGAGCTATGCACCCTCAAACTCATCCTAGAGGTGAGCTATGCACCCTCAAACTCGTCCTACATACATGACTTCAAACTCATCCTACATACATGACCTCAAACACATCCTACATACATGACCTCAAACTCATCTACATACATGACCTCAAACTCATACATGACCTCAAACTCAGCTACATACATGACCTCAAACGCATTGTACATACATGACCTCAAACTCATCCTACATACATGACCTCAAACTCATCTATAGGTGAGCTAAATACTTGACCTCAAACTCTTCTATAGGTGAGCTAAATACATGACCTCAAACTCATCCTAGAGGTGAGCTAAATACATGACCTCAAACTCATAGGTGAGCTAAATACATGACCTCAAACTCATCTATAGGTGAGCTACATATATGACCTCAAACTCATCTATAGGTGAGCTAAATACATGACCTCAAACTCATCCTGAGCAAAAAATATAGAAGCCTGATGCTCATTTAAAAGAAAAGTGGTAAGATGGATTTAGAGGGTTTTGCATCTGAACTCTTCAATACTGTCAAGACTAGGCTAATGGGTGTCACGGTATAATATTCAGTAAAATGTTAGATGACAGATTCAACTGTACCTTGGCCATGGCTGTAGGCCTACCCATACTTAAAAATATGACAATTCATTAAAACTAATTCAACTAGCATGTCATAGTCATTCTATAGCATAAATAATACAGTAGCCTTTCATTTGTAACAGAAAAGTATTCAGGAAACTGAACTTGAACCCAGAGTCAAATGAGGAGAACTCATATTATTCAAGGTGGGAGGTATGTGGAAAGTTTACAGTTGGTAGGCTGCAATACACTACAGTTGCCACAAGGTGAAACAATGAGCAGTGAGACCAGCAGCGGAGAGCACAAATTGGATAATAAGAGCAGACACCAGGCTGCACTACACTGAAGTCACCACTAGGTGGAGACAGGACAAAGCTGAGCTGGTAGGGACAGAAACACAAAGGCCATCTTTTGTCATGTGCTTTTTTATTTAAATAATGTGAAATGTTAGGATTAATGGCATGCAACAGTGGTCACTGTTCTAAATACAACGTTACAATTACAATTTGTTTTATTGTTGATTGTTTAATAAGAGCTCAATTTTGTATCGTTCATTGTTTAATATGAGCTCAATTTTGTGTTGTTGATTGTTTAATAGGAGCTCAATAATTTCCGGGGACAGTGCAGCTTGCTCTTTCACTATGACATGGTCAGCGTCCCTTTGGTCTACACACAGGTCAGTATACTGGACTTAAAGGAAAATTCCGTTTTTTAGCACTTTAAGGCCCTTTTCTGGTTTGTTTTGGATGAACTAGAGTGGTGTACACCGACATTTTGACGATTGGTCCTGTCTCGACTTTTCTGACTCGTTTTGAATCGCCTTTGACTGCTCAGGGTGGGTGCCAACAGGCATACTGCAGGCTACTCAAACATGTCCTAAAACAACCCTTAACGTTTGTTTTCAAAACTGTGCAACTCACCGAGTGGTTAGTGGAGTTCGTTGACTATTAAAAGCAAAAATATCGGCGCAATGTATGATTTCCAGCCGTCTTATTTGCTAGGCCTATTGTGGAAGTATTTATTCAGACACCTCACAACCGTGTATAAACTTCCGCTCAATATTTGAACCTGAAGCATAGACGGTGGCACAGTAATATCAACGTGCAATGAGTCTTCCAACAGAAATGGGATTTTACAAAATGCCAAATGAAACACGACAGAAACTGTATTTCCCTACGCTACTTGTTTTGGAACATCAACGAACACCACTAACCACTCGGTGAGTTGCACAGTTTTGAAAACGAACGTTAAGGGTTGTTTTAGGACATGTTTGAGTAGTCTACTACAGTATGCCTGTTGGCAACCACTCTAGTCAAAGGCGATTCAAAACGAGTCAGAAAGGTCGAGACAGGACCAACCGTCAAAATTTCGGTGTCCACCACTCTAGTTCATCCAAAACAAACCAGAAAAGGGACTCAAAGTGCTAAATACCGGAATTCTCCTTTAACACACACACACACACACACACAGCTTCAAATATAATGCAACAAATGTGGCTTATAGGCCTACTGTTGGTATATGAATGGACCACAATATTCTGATTGTGCACTGCATGTGTGTGTGTGTGTGTGTGTGTGTGTGTGTGTGTGTATGTGTGTGTGTGTGTGTCTGTGTGTGTGTGTGTGTGTGTGTGTGTGTACTCTCTCCTCTGGCAGGTCGTAACTCTTGCAGTCTACAGTTTCTTCTTTGTGTGTCTGATTGGTCGGCAGTTCCTTGACCCTGCCCAAGGTTACCCGGGTCACGACCTTGACCTCTACGTGCCCATCTTCACCCTGCTGCAGTTCTTCTTCTACGCTGGCTGGCTCAAGGTCACATGTCAATCAATTCATTAATCAATGAACCGATCGATGAATCAATCAAAGTCTGTTATCCACGGGGCCCAGGAGGTGTCATTGCAAAATATTTTGGTATTTTGAAAGAATGTGCGCTCATTTTTAGTAAATTGTCCGCTCATTTTACTAAATTGTGGTCTCATTTTATTAGATTGTGTGCACAATTTAGTATAATGTGTGCTCGCTTTACTACGAAGTGCTCTCGTTATAAATTGTGGTCTCATTTTATAATATTGTGCACTCAATTTAGTAAATCGTGCACACATTTGACTAAATTGTGCACTTATTTTACAAAAATTAAATTGAGAGCACTATTTAGTAAAGTGGGTGCACTAAATTTTGGTAAAATCTGTCTATATATATCCTTCTATCTATCTGTCGGTCTGTCTGTCTGTGTGTCTGTCTATCTATCTATATATCTATCTATCTATCTGTCTGTCTGTCTGTCTATAGGTGGCTGAGGAGCTCATAAATCCATTCGGGGAGGATGATGATGACTTTGAGACCAACTGGCTGATTGACAGGAACTTTCAGGTTAAACCCTGTTATCAAGCCTAAATGTATGTGTGTGTGTGTGTGCGATCATGTGTGTGTGTGTGTGTGTGTGTGTGTGTGTGTGTGCGCGTGCGTCAGTCTGCCCTCTGACCGAGAAGACACCACAACACACATATAGTGGCGTCATATCCTCGCTAATGAAGAGAATTATCCGATATTTATGCAGATTATCACATAAGCATGTTAATTTGCAAGAGACCATGTTTCCTATTCTTGAACCAACTCATGATAGAATGAACTCCTGTAATCTACCGGATTATTCAGTAAATGTGATTCTTTATGTAAATTGACTTGTAAAGTGGATTCAAATAAAGTATATAATAGTGTGTGTGTGTGTGTGTGTGTGTGTGTGTTGTGTGTGTGTGATCATATGTGTGTGTGTGTGTGTGTTGTGTGTGTGATCATATGTGTGTGTGTGTGTGTGTGTGTGTGTGTGTGCGATTATGTGTGTGTATGTGTGTGTGTGTGCGATCATGTGTGTGTGTGTGTGTGATCATGTGTGTGTGTGTGTGTGTGTGTGTGTGTGCGATTATGTGTGTTTATGTGTGTGTGTGTGTGTGTGTGTGTGTGTGTGCGATCATGTGTGTGTGTGTGTGTGTGTGTGTGTGTGTGTGTGTGTGTAGGTGTCCATGATGGCGGTGGATGAGATGTTTGGGGACCTGCCTCTGCTGGAGAGGGATCGTTACTGGAATGACTCCAACCCCAGACCCCCCTACACGGCCGCCACACTCTTCGTGCTGAGGAAGCCCTCCTTCCAGGGCTCCACCTTCGACATGACGTGAGATACACACACACACGCACACACACACATTCACATATAGCTGACACGCATAATATACACAAGTCATGTGTACACATGTACACCTTGAGATGTCTTCAGCTAATGAGAGAATTCCTTACATTCTTTACAACAGTATTTACTGTTTGAATTTGTATTCTCTCTCTTTCTCCTCCTCTTCTCCCCCTGTCCACTGCTCTCCCTCCCCCTCTCTCTCCCTCCATCCCTCTCTCCCTCTAGTATCCCTAAGGAGGAGATGCATTTCCAGCCCCTGGAGGAGATCGCTGAGAACCTGGAGGAGCACCGGGGGCGGAATCCTAACCTGCCACTCATAAACCGGTTGCTAAGCGCCGCGCCCTCTCCCAGCACCCTGATGGGCGGGGCGCTGATGAGGCGGACCTCTGCCCAGCTGCATCGACTCACGCGCTATGCTAGCCCCGCCCCTTCTTACTCCGATGACGACGACGACGACCAGGAAGTGGGCGGGGACAGGGGTGGGGTGGGCGGGTCCTTGGGCTCGGGCTTGGGGCAGGACACACGGAGCGCGCTCTGTAGCTACAAGGGTGCGGCCAGCAGCCCAAACGTCGCCGTGGCGACGACGACAACGCCGATGGTGAGGTTCGACGGGGAGGCTGTTGGGGGCCAAAGAGGAGGAGGAGGAGAACAGGAAGAGGAGGGAACTGAGAACGAGGTGGGGAGCATCACCACGGAAACAAGAACATCAGTGCCGCAGCCTCTGCTGCCCCCGCCTGTCCGTCAAGCCAAGAGCCACGGCTTCTGTCGCCCCGGCAACAACGCGCCTTCCGCCATCTACAAGACACGCATCTCCTCCGCCACGGCCAATGCCAATCGCTCCACGCCTGACTTCCTGTCCTTCCAGTCAATCAGCGACAAGGCTAAGGTGTTGACGCCTGTGTCTAAGCCAATCGGCTGCAACAAAGCCACCGGCATGTCACTGCTTACCGTCCCCTTGTTAGACACAGCGGCTGTTTCGGTTGGCAACGTTACCACAGCAACGCAGAGCTGGGCGACCGTCGCCGGGCAAGAGCCCCGGTCCCGCAGTGTCAGCGTGGGCTCCTCCGACGTGGGGGCGTCGCCCTCAAAGACTATTGGCTGATTCTGTCTCCACAGCAACAGCTGCTGTGACATAACAACGGGCCGCCATGGGCGACCCAGGACACAGATCAAATACTTAAGAAGGGACAGCGAATAACCGATGGACTATACTATACACACACACACAGACACACACACTCAGACACACACACACACACACACACACAGACACACACACAGACACACACACACACACACAGACACACACACACACACACACACACACACACAGACACACACACACAGACACACACACACAGACACACACACTCAGACACACACACACACACACACACAGACACAGACACACACACACAGACACACACACTCAGACACAGACACACACTCACACACACACAGACACACACACAGAGACACACACACAGAGACACACACACTCAGACACACACACAGACACACACACACAGACACACACACTCACACACACACACAGACACACACACACAGACACACACACACAGACACACACACACACACTCAGACACACACACACACACACACATAAAATACTGTACGAAGGGACAGCTGATAACCGCCAGACATTCACACAGATGCGCACACACACATACACACACACAACACTCTCTCATGTACAGAAAAACATAGCATGGATCATGTATGCAGTACTCTTTCAATATATATATATGTGTGTGTGTGTGTGTGTGTGTGTGTGTGTGTGTATGTGTGTGTGTGTAATCAGAGGGCTGTCCACATTTGCCGTAAAGCTAATATCTGATATATTTTTTTGACCAATAGTATACTTTTTAAATCACAGTATGAGAGAGGATACAATTGCTATTTTATATTTAAAATCTTGATTTTCTTTATTTTGTTAGACATGGCATGCATGCATATTTAGTCCAAACAATTATGTCCAAGTATGTCATTGCATTCAAATAATCTATACAGAAGCAGATGTTAAATAGACATTCAGAAATTAAAGACTGGATGGACATTGTATTACCAAAGTCCTTTTAGGCAAGTCCCTCCACTCGGCGGCCATATGACAACGCTTTTTGGGCACTCTTCGGGCATCCTATTCAGCAGAAATGCGCATGCGCAAGGCTTCACGACACCAATCTTGCTCCAGCGCCGAGATCACAACACATGATTGGCACGATGTCTTCACAACACATCATATGATTGGCTCAATGTATTCACATCACACCACATGATTGGCTCAATGTATTCACATGTCGACGTTTTGCCGAGGAAGGGGTGGGATATGTGTAGACAACGGCCATATTGGCGTGACAAACTAGTCCCATGCATTTCTATGGAGTATTTTTTGAGTGCTGTGTCTATTTTCACTGCTGGTCAAAAGTTTGGGGTCACTTAGAAATTTCCATTTCACTCCATTATAGACAGAATACCAGGTGAGGTCAGTTGCATTGTTTTTTTTTTTAAATCAGGGCGGCAGTTTTTAGATTACATTATGTGCTTACATAATTGCAAAAGGGTTCTTGACTGTTGTAGAAAGAAATTGTTGTAGAAAGAAAGAAATGGCTGATCTTTAATGCAATATCTACATTACACATTATCTGTAACCATTCATCCAATGTTCCAAAGGGGTCATTCCACGTCAATTGAACCAGCTCCCACGCACTTAGGTTTCAAAAAATTCTGAAAAAATTACCAGGTGTACCTATGTTACCCAGGAGACACACTGTAAAATTACTCTTATGTAAGATCAATACTTTCCAAGATACAGCCAGTTTTACAGGGGGAGGGGGGTGTCGATTTTGGTCGGACTCTTTTTTTTGTTAAAGTTCACAAGCCCACAGCGCAAGAACTAAACCATGTAGGAGGCTCACATAAATAGGCTGGTACATAAATAGGAATAGTATGTAGCAAAATCGTCATGTTTGGTCTGTATAATCCTGCATGGTCATAGCTGTCCCTCAAAGTTGATACAAATTTTATTGGAGTTGTTGGCTGGGCTCTGTTTAGGCCTTCAGAAGACATATTTGTACTCAACATAGGCTCTTGATTTATTTTCCTTACTGAGATAAGTAGAAATGCTCTCACAAAAAGCAATGAACAGAAAATAAATTCCTTCAGGGTCTGAACAGCAGACCTTACAAGTCTGAAAAATCCTTTTGGTTCTCATTTTCAGAGCACACAAACACCTTGTGGGAATATGCATTTTTTATGTTTTTTTTTCTTTATTCTCCATGATTCTTTCTTTTTAAAAACACTAATTTGACTTGTCTTATGCAAATCTTTCTTTTTCACTTTCCACCCTGAACATGGGCAAAATGCACCATTGAGATCAATATGTTTTGTATAGAGCTACCACAGGTTACTCTATACAACCACAGGTGGCACTGTGGTGACTCTATATAAAACATATTGATGTCAATGGGGTCAAAGACTTGTGAGGTCTGCTGTTCAGACCCTGAAGGGATTTATTTTCTGTTCATAGCTTTTTGTGAGAGTGTTTCTACTTATCTCAGTAAGGAAAATAAATCAAGAGCCTATGTTGAGTACAAATATGTCTTCTGAAGGCCTAAACAGAGCCAAGCCAAAAACTCCGATAAAATTTATATCAACTTTGAGGGACAACTATGACCATGCAGGATCATCCAGACCAAACGTGACGATTTCACTACATACTATTCCTAGTTATGTACCAGAATTTAAAATTTGAGCCTCCTACATGATTTAGTTATTGCGCTGTGGGCTTGTGAACTTTGACAAAAAAAGAGGCCGAACAAAATCGACACCCCCTCCCCCTGTAAAACTGGCTGTATCTTGGAAAGTATTGTAAATATTTTTACATAAGAGTAATTTTACAGTGTGTCTCCTGGATAACATAGGTACACCTGGTAATTTTTTCAGAATTTTTTGAGACCTAAGTGCGTGGGCCCTGGTTGAATTGACGTGGAATGACCCAAAGACTATTTCTGTTTACTAATCTGATATCATTTTAAAAGGCTAACTGAGAAAACATTGGACAACCCTTTCATAATTATGCTGTTCGGTTCAAATTGGTTTCACCAGTCTAGTTCGAAGTCTATGGGATGCCTGTGTCCATATATTTTACTGTCAATGCTTATTAGGAAGGACCCCTTGTCTGTCAGTGGCTGTGATCATTAAAGTATGTCAATGGCAGTACTAACTAGATGTACCGCATAGCGGTACAAAATATGACCGCCGCTCAGTCCTGTACATCCGTTCCGTGAAAATAAATCACACTTCAATTTGTCTCCATCTTTTACTCCATCCCCCAATCTTGAAACTTTTGTGTATGCTTGTTTGGCATGCCTGAGTGTGTGTGTGCGGCTGCACAGAAAGTAGCCTACTGGTGCTGAAAAGGTAAATAGATTGTAGAATAGCCAAAGAAGATGTAGCATTGTTATAAAACCTTTAAAATCTCTAAACAATCACAAGTAGGGCAGATCATCACAGTTCATCCATTGCAACTGGATTGATGAAAGGTCACTTACACCTGTAGGCTACATTGTATTTGGGAAAAGCAAAAGGTATCAGCATAATGTGATTTATTTATTTATTTATAAACAAAAACATCTCTGTCAGTTTCATGCCGTTTTCAACAGCTATCAAAAACAAAGGTCATTTTTGGATGGATGGATTTTTTGTGAATGTTTCTTCTTTTACATAAGATTTTAGTCATCTTTAGTTCATGTGATACTTTATTGTCAATGCACAAATTAAGTAACAGTAGTCTGAAACGTTATTGTTAATGCACAAATTAAGTAACAGTAGTCTGAAACGAAATGCTGTTTTACATCTAACCAGTGGTGCAAATAACTGACATGTCCAAATGGGCCTTGATGAAATGCGTCGCTAGACTGTTCATACACATTTTAACGGGCCAAAGTTGAAGAGCTGTTGTCCGTTATTGTTCGTGCAAATATAGGCTGATTCATGTTCCCTTGCATTGTGTAACTGAGGTCCATGGCTAGTCTGGCTTTCACCAGACCAAGCTCAATCTTTTAAGAAATCAAAAAATAAATAGCGGGCAGATCAGGCTGGGTTCACCCAGCCTAGTCCATATAGGCACCCGATATTGTTTAATTTTCCGATTGAGATATACACGCTCTGGCTATTCTAAATGCAAAAATGCATCAGGGAGTTATGACAAAACTGTAACTATCAAACTAGATCCTAATAGAAAGCTGTTAGCTTAT
Organism: Alosa sapidissima; assembly: GCF_018492685.1. Taxonomy (NCBI): domain Eukaryota; kingdom Metazoa; phylum Chordata; class Actinopteri; order Clupeiformes; family Clupeidae; genus Alosa; species Alosa sapidissima. Next base: position 29,937,146 of record NC_055965.1, read on the forward strand.
CCCTTTTATGCACACCAAAACAAACCAACAAAAAACTGGAAATACAAAGAAACAAACCAGGTCACATCAAAAAAATTATAGAAAAAAACACTTGGGAGGTCATAAGCTATAGGCTACAACGTTTTATTTTTATTAAATGCACTGATCGCTATAGGTTAGGCCTATAGATTTGCTCTCATGAATAAAGAGTATGCCTAACTAAAGAATAAGGTAGCCTTGCATGTGTCTCCTGAAATTGGCTAGGTTATTCCACTGAGCTCTAGCTGCTGTCATGAGCCACATATCATGCAAGCATATCTACATCCATGGTCTAGAAGTTATGGGAAGTAAAAGCTTTACCCCAGATCGATGCACAAGGAGGACCGGTTAGCCTACTCTGTGACAAACTCACATTCTGTACACAGATGTAGGCTACACGACTACATTTCACTCATTCATCCAGTTCATTTATTCAACCCACAACAGTGCATTACCGCCAGTGATCACGGTGAAATAGCCCATTTCACAACAAACAAACAGCCTATTTCTCCATATCAGAGAGAGAAGAGTTTGAATCTTCCACTCTCAAGCCTCGTGAGTGGAATGTTTGGATTTATACAACAATTGGGTTCTATGGAACTATTTATTTGTTTCTGATTGGCCGAGAGACGTTCCATGAGTTGGAATATCCCTGGATAGCCTGGGTGTTCCCATGCTGCCTTGCGCGCGATTTGATTCACTGAGAAGTGGTGGCGCTAGCCAGGCTAATCCCTGGCAGAGCCCGTCTACGGAGAGCCTTGCCACTCTGTATTAAGTCCTATTGTACCGAATTTTGGATGCAGTTCCACCAGAGTTCCACTGGGGGGCGATCGCCATGAGTGCAGAATGAATGGGAGTCAATGGAGCTAGACGGCTAAAATTGTCTCTTTCACCTGATTGTCGTTGACAAATCTCAGATTTGATTGTAGATTGTATAACTTCAACATGGGTTATAGGTCAAAAGTTGAATGAACGAGTACTTATGTCCTTTTGATTTCTTACAGGTTGGGTCGTTGTTGCACATAACACGCTAGCATTGTGCTAATGAATGACGTTGACTCATCATATAGATGGGAGAGAGGAAAATTATTCGGAGGATGAGGATGTCATATTTGTTATGAATAACATACTGGACACTGGAATTCCAAAAGTAGCACCCCTCACAATGACTTTGGCAGTGAATGAAACAAAAATAAATTTTGAAGTGGACACAGGCAGTGGGGTGACAGTGATGAAGGATTCTGATTTTCGGAAATTGTGGAATAGTGAGAGATTGCCAGAGTTAAAAAGGTGCCCCATAAAACTGAAAACATACACCGGACAGAAAGTGGACATACTAGGGACAGTGACAGTTGCGGTGAAGCACAAGATGACGATTAAAGAATTACCACTAGTGGTGGTACCAGGCACTGGACCAAACCTGCTTGGGAGAGGCTGGATAAAAGAACTGGGAATGGAGTGGGGTGAAATTAATCACATGACTGGCACAACAAAGCTAACATTACAGGAGGTCCTTGCACAAAATGAGGAGGTTTTTAAAGAAGAATTAGGTAAGCTGAGGGGACCACCTGCAAAGATATATGTGGATAAAGACGCAACACCCAGATTTTTTAAACCACGACCAGTCCCATATGCCATGTGGGCTAAAGTGGAGGCTGAGTTGGACCGGCTCCTGAAAGAGAAGGTAATTGAGCCAGTCAAATATTCAGAATGGGCAGCTCCCATAGTACCAGTACTGAAACCAGATAATTCAGTAAGGTTGTGTGGGGATTATAAATTGACTGTCAACAGAGTGTCAAAAATTGAGCAATACCCTATTCCCAGACTAGAGGACTTGTTTGCAAACCTGTCAGGGGGAGAAAAATTTAGCAAGTTAGACATGAGTCACGCATATCACCAAATTGCTTTGGATGAGGAGTCAAAGAAGTATGTGACGGTAAACACTCACAAGGGGTTATTCATCTATAAAGTCCTAGCTTTCGGAATATCATCCAGTCCAGCGATTTTTCAGCGCACGATTGAGGGGGTGTTGCAGGGCATCCCCCATGTAGCCATTTTTTGGATGACATTCTCCTGACAGGTTGGAATGACCAAGAGCACCTTGAGACACTGCAGTTGGTGTTACAGCGATTACAGGATGCTGGGCTGCGGCTTAAAAGAAGCAAGTGCTCTTTCATGGCGAGTGAAGTGGTCTTCCTCGGGCACAAGGTGGACGCCATGGGTCTACATCCAGTCTCAGAGAAATTACAAGCCATCGAGAATGCCCCCCCACCATCAAACGTGACTGAGCTGAAGGCTTATTTGGGACTGTTAAATTAATAAGTTCCTGCCCAACTTAGCCACTATTTTGGCTCCGGTGCACAAGTTGCTGTGTAAAGAGACAAAATGGAACTGGGGAACAGAACAGCAAGCTGCATTTCAAGAGTCAAAGAGACTGTTGCAGTCTGCTGAGGTCTTAGTTCATTATGACCCAGAAAAAGAGATTGTGCTGTCGTGTGATGCTTCTCCATATGGTATAGGAGCGGTGCTCTCTCACAAGATGAAAACTGGAGAAGAGAGACCAATAGGGTTCATGTCTCGCACTCTGAGCAAAGCAGAAAGAAATGACTCCCAATTGGACAAAGAGGGCTTAGCAGTCATTTTTGGGGTTCAGAGGTTCCACAAATACATTTATGGCCGAAAGTTTACCATTGTCACTGATCACAAACCTCTGCTGTCACTATTCAATGAATTGAAGGCAGTGCCACAGATGGCTTCTCCACAAATCCAAAGGTGGGCATATGAATATGAGATCAATTACAGACCAGGGAAACTGCATGGAAACGCGGATGGTAAGCAATGAACCATTGTTTTACCAACTTGTTTATCTGTGTTGATGATGCCGCTCATGTGGGCTACACAGGGAACAGCCTTGCTAATCCCCCCCCCCCCCCCCAATTTCCCCCCACCTAGCTCGACTGATGTATCAAAATGGACCTTGGAGGATGTTGCTAACTGGCTACAGAGTAATGGATTGGAAGATCACAAAACAGCATTCCAAGGTTTTTAGTTCGTGATCCTGTGCTCTTTATGTGTTTTCACTGATCACTGATAAAACACAAACAAGACTGTAGACGACATGGCCACTTCGTTTAACTGCCCCATGTATAACAAAAGCTTCTTTTCAGTCATCAAACAGATTAAGCACATTGGACTGTATGACCAAAATGAGCCACATTTTTCATTAATATGTGGTCTGTATGGATGCATGAAATCCTTTCTTTGCTTTGCCTCATACCGATCTCATGTATATAGAAAGCACAGAGATTTAGTTGGTAGGCCTACCAATTATTCAGATCCTGACTGCTGTATGGATTTTGACGATGATGCAATGGAGATCTGCACTGGCAATACTGCTCATGAGCCGCCACAAAATGTAGTGCAATCTGTAAACCACAAAACTGAGTACTTGCTCAATGGCCTCAGAAGAAATCTTAGTCTTTTTTCTCTTAAAGTGAGAGAAAAGCACTGTGTTCCAGCTGTGGTGCATGCTACACTGTAAAAAATGGCTGTGAAATCTACAGTAATTTACAGTAGATTTCACAGTAACGGTACTGTATATGTTTTTTACAGTAAGCTGTTGTAAAATTTACAGTAAAACCTTGAACACAAGACAAAAACACAGTAGTCCAAGTGTTACTGTAGAAATCACAGTAGTCAAAGCATTACTGTAAATAAATCACAACACCGCCACTATAGTACTGTAAAAAGTAAAGTAAACTACTGTATTTTCCTTTTTTTTCTTATATTATCTTTATTTTTACTCATAATGATGCACATGCAATTAGGCTGCCATGCTATTGTTTTTATGTTATTGATTGAATGGACATTATTGCTTATTATTGCCCCCGCCCCCTCATTTTCATTGTTTATTCCATTATAGGCTATTGATTGAATTGGCATGGCATTTAATATTGCTATTCTCCTTATTATAGTCTGACCAACATTTTAATTTGTTCCCTGTTAAATTTAAATAGGCTATTATATTGTTTTGTGTATGTCGCTTTGGACAAAATCGTATCCATAAATGCATTATGCCATTTATATAGCTAGAATAATACATGTTTCCAATTATATGTTTCTATTGTAGGCCACAAAATGTTATTTCACTCTGTTTTTAAGTGAGTAAGGCCACCATACATCCAATAAGTGCCCTTCATGACCCAGTCACGTGGCCATATGGCATGGCAGAACTCTTTTTTTTTTTTTCTAAAACTGCTTTTCCATGTTTCACCTGCATAAAAATATAGCATAAACACAGATATGTGTGCATTTACTTAGACATGGGGTTGCCTGGCTGGGAGGACAGCTTTATTCGTCGCTCCATAGACGGAGGTTACCCTTTAGCCGCCAGGGTTAAAAAAAATTGATTTTTTGGCCATGGCTTGCAAGTGGTCAGAGATAATACTGTAAATGTGAAAATCATTGAGTATGAACAGAAGTTTATAAAGGGGGTAAATTTACTCATCTAATTAGCATATTATGACGTCACTGGATGGTAACCACCGGGAATTATGTACATTTCAGTAAATACTAGATGTTGAACATATTTGAGCAGTTTTTCTTTCTTTTTTGTCATTTCACCGACATAAAAAATGAACAGGAAGACAGTCACATGTAAACCAACAATAGTAAAGTATTAGGCTACTAATCACAAACCCTATGCTACTATACAATAAATAAAGTAGCCTGGTCAAATCAGTTCCATATCGTGGGTGACTTTGTAGTTCTTCAGAGCCCTATTTTTACAACCCCTGCTGTCTATACCACGTCCATATCGGACACTATCATCACTATTGCCACTGGCACCTCCAGCTATGTTGGGCAGAGGGTAATAAGCATTGTATGCTTAGTGGACACTGTCGCAAAGACGAACCTCCATTCACAGATGCACCGTGACTGCAGTCAATAGACGATCGATCATATTCTCCAAAAGGCAGATATTCTCCTTCAGAATCAGAATAGGTGAATAACAGATCCAAGACTTCATCACTCGTGAATTTTTTTTTCAACATTTGGTGTATTTCTGCTTCAATTTGTGCAAAACTATGGCCCGCATCGCTTCCGCGTTATGGAGGAAATGCACGTCTTCTTCGTGTGTTTCTCGCGTGTTTTTCGCATTCTCTGGTGCTTCCTGAAAACTTTGGGGAAAAAAAGGTTGAGCTTGAATCGAAGCTCTGGGTGTCTGCCAACTAGTGGTCAAGAGTACAAATGAGATTTTACACTGTACTCGCGTCTATCGTCTGTTTCATAGACTGGTTTTATTCATTAATGACGCTTGTCGCAATACTGCGACATGGGCGGTTTTAATATATTCTATGTTTGTCCAAATGATGTCTGTCTATCATTGCACTCGAAGGAAACTGGAATGTTTCATTCGTCCTCATTTTTCAATCGTCTCAGTTGCTACCCTTAACCAGTCGTTCTCTCTCCAAACTAGTTATGATGGATATCAAGATGAAATGTCAACGTTATTCTCAAAATGTTGAGTTTAATGTCGACACGTCGAGATTAAAGTCGACATGATATTTCAACATTATTCTCGAAATGTCGAGTTCAATATGTCGACTTTAATCTCGTCTTGGCAAAAATATGTTTTTTTCAGAGCCTTATAAGGCTCTGTTTTTGTGTGTAGAACTAGTCACGTCATCGCAAACCGCAGAAAAGCTCTGGAATCTTTGGGAAAAACCGCGAAACCATCACTTGGAATTCTGACTCCGTAGTGAGTAGTTGACAGAAAAGCTCCGTAAATTGTCAGAAGTATTTAGGTTTATTTACTCAAGGCTTTATCCTGTGTTTTCCCCCGTCTTTGCCTCACTTTTTGCCTTGACTTGACTTGAGTTGACTTTACTTGACTTGAGAGGGAAAACGAGGTAGCTCCTAAGCTCTCCACAACCGTTGCTAAGCGGGAGGTAACGTTAGCTTATAGCTAGCTAGCTTCTAGGCGGGAGAAGATCCCCCCCCCCCCCCCCCCACCTTTGCCCTCTGGACTCGCGGATCATCTGTGGACTTCCAGAAAATAATGTGAGTACCTTTACCATTACTACGAGCAAAACAAGTTTTCTGTGCCACCTCTGTCAGGCTGTGGTGTGCCTGAGCCACAGGTATCCAGCTACTTAGGAGTATACATGAATTACTACAATGAATTACTCATGCAAACACTGCAGCTTCACCACCGCTTCCATTTCTATATTTGTCCGGCATGTGAATTTACATAGACATTTAGCTAACTATAGATTTCCATGTGGTGTAGCAGAATGCTTTGCCACTTTTGTGACACGTAGCGCCGTTCAAAGCCACATGTACCGTTTTCACAAGAGAGCTAGCTCTAGACGTGTAAGGCAAATCAATGGAGTTGATGGAGCTTGCAATGTTAATGGCTGTAGTTTTGTGTCAGATTTTTCAAGCTTACGTGAACATCTCCATAGGCACATTAAAGATGGCACAAAAGTATCATGCCCTTATGTTAACTGTGTAAAACATTTTCGTGTCCGCTCATCATTAGCCTCACACTTGAGTCGGAAACACAAGAGAGCTATAGAGCTGTGTTGGGTGTGGAGGAGAAGTGATCATTAAACAAAAAGGTTTTGATGTGTTTTGAAGAAAAGAAGAGGTTGGGGGAGGGAGTTCCAGAGTTTGATTTATGCAATATGTGCCCAATCCATTTTTCAGGCCATCTGATGTTAAAAATATGTTTGAAGCAGTGGTTGGTGAAGACATGTAGCTTGTTCAGGAGGTTCCTTGTTGTTTTCCACATCTCAGATCTGTAGAGCAGTATGTTTTTTCTCATGCTTGAATTGAATAGCTGTAGTTTGGTCTTGAGTGTGATGTTACCCTTGAGCACTTTTGGTCTTCTGTGTGCTAATGTGGAGACCTGTCTGAGGTGCATTCTGGTCTGCCTCTCTCAATTTCTCTTGCATTTGTTGGTGGTTTTGGGATAGTAATGTGATATCATCTGCAAAGTCTAGGTCGTCCAGTTGTGTAAACAGGGTCCATTGGGCACCTATTGTCAGTGGCTTGCCGCATGATCCAGTTGACCGCTTAGCGGAATAGTATGGAGAAAGTAAACAGTACAGCCTTGTCTAACTCCTGTTGTGATGTGAAATGCCTGTCAGCTGGCCTTCATGTATGATTCTACTTTGCTCATTACTCTTACAGTTATGCATTAACATTTACATATTGTCCCACTCCTATACTGTTCATAGGTTTTTAGTCAGGATCAATCCTGACTCATCCAAGTGCACTGCCAAGGAGCAGATCAGCAAGATGACTGGGAGGGTGGTGAAGAGGAAAACTACATACATGAACCCCAGTGTCCTCTCATTTATTAGGGATTTCACAGAGTTCTACTTGCTTGACTAGATGAAGGTGAGGTTCTGATAATAGCTTTAATAATAATAACAGACCTGCCAACCTCTACGCATTTTCCTATTTAGAACTTTTCTCCTCAAGTTAGAAAGTGTAACAAGACCAACGAAAAATCAAATGTAGCGATTTTCTAGGCTGATTTGACATGGAACTATACTCTCATTCAGGCGTAATAATCCAGTCACTAACCGATTCGTCTGCTGCAGCTCAACCTTGTTGCTGGAAGTTAGCCTGTAGGGACTGTTTTCAGGTGCTGCATGATATCATTGTGCTGCTGTGCCCATGGTGTTCCTTGATTATTACGCTGTAATGACAATATAGTTCCATGTCAAATCAGCCTAGAAAATCGCCACGTTTTTGGCTGCATGCATGAAGTCCGACGTGATTTTTTTATTTTATTTTTTTCGGCTCAAGGTGCTACCCAAAAAAATTCTTCAAGGTTGGCAGGTGTGTAATAAAAATAATGATAATATAAGTATATATGGGTATAATAAAAAAAATAATCATACTTTGTATTATTAATAATAATAATAATAGTATAAGTATTTTGACACAACTCCGACATCACCATCTTAGACCCTCATCACATGTGGTGCAGTACAAAGTAATTGTAATCAATATAATTATTAATGTGTTTTCTTCTTTAATTTCAGGGTTCCAACTGATTCTGGTCAGGGCATGCAAGGTTTCATAAGGTTTCATGTAAATTTTCTATTTGTTATTTTATTTGAATGTTCTAAATGTTATATTTTACTGTTCAATGTTTTATTATGTTGTACCTGGTGAGGACCACCCATCTAAGCACCAACCCACTGTTCCACTGTTGAGGTTGAGAACTGTACTGACAACTGTATTAGGCCTATATATCATTATATTATATTATATTATACACATATTATATTATACATATATTATATATTATATTATACACATATATTATATTATACACTATGTATTATTATATTAGTCTATATTATTCAATATAATATACATATACTATTATATCATACCTATAATAGGCCAATACATTGAGAATTGTATGTATTATTATATTATATGTATTAGGTGTATGTATTATTATATTATATTATTAGGTATTATTATTATTATTAATTTTATGTATTATTAATATTACATACTATATATTATATACATAATAGGCCAATACATTGAGTATGTATTAGGTGTATGTTGTATTAAATTATATTATTAGGTGCATGTATTATTATATTATACACATAATATTGCATATACTATTACATATTATATCATACCTTGTCTTGTTCCTATTGTTAAATAAATAACTGTTAACAATTTTCTTGCTTTTTTGCAGTTAATTTAAATATTTTAGAATATGGTTGATTCTATTAAAGATGGCTAGTGATACAGTATTTAAATTCTGTAAATACAATTGAAATCACAGTATGTAATTTATATTTCTTCTACAGTAAAACAATCAATACTGTAAATACAATAAAATCAGTGTTTAATTGTGTTGTATTTTACAGCAAATGCATACTATACTGTAAATGGAAGTACAGTACCTTTACTGTAAAATGAATTTACAGTAACTTACTGGCAACAATTGGCCAGTAAGTTACTGTAAATGGAAGTACAGTACCTTTACTGTAAAATGAATTCACAGTTGGCCAGTAAGTTACTGTAAATGGAAGTACAGTACCTTTACTGTAAAATGAATTCACAGTAACTTACTGGCAACAATTGGCCAGTAAGTTACTGTAAATTTCACAGTAGTTTTTTTTACAGTAAATACAAAAAATACTGTAAATGGAAGTACAGTAGCTTTACTGTAAAACGAATTCACAGTAACTTACTGGCCAATTGTTGCCAGTAAGTTACTGTAAATTTTACGGTAAATTTTTTACAGTGTAGCATAATAGAGGATTTCGCTACAATGTTTGATTAATTTTTGTCAGATTACACTGAAGCAATTCGCTTTCACCTCCAGAGAATCAACGTCAATGTTGATGATGATGATGATTTAAGTGAATTTTTAAGTCAAATAGACTTGCTTGAAGAGTGTGTTAGAGGCATACATTCAGAATGGAAACTGGAACAGTACTGCTACAGTGAATTAGGAATGGTCAGGCCATTGGAGATTGTTTTGAGAGGTGATGGTGACGCAAGCCCTATGGCAACATTTCAGTATATCCCACTCCTTGCTGTCTTAGAAAAAGTGGCTGAAAATGAGGATGTCTGGGCAATGCTAAACAGAGACATTGACCCTACTGAAGAAGATGAACTTAGGGACTTCTCTGATGGTCAAATGGTCATGCTAGTCAAAAGATTCAGATTTTACGTGGATGAACTTGAGGTTGCAAATCCACTTGGTTCTAAGAAAGGAAAGCACAAATTGACAGCAAAAAGATGACTAACATTTAAGCTACAACACAATTTTAAAAACAAGAGTGTGTTTTGCTACTGTAGTATTGATGCTATTGCCTTTGTGTTTTTCAGGTTTCCAGGACTGCTACCCCACTGCTGTTTATACATGGAAATCCATTTGGGGAGTGTGAGGTTGCAATAAAAATGGATGGTGTAAATATTTCACAGCCAGACGACATTAGCCTAGGGATTGGGGCCCTGTTGGGGGTTTATTTTTTATTCAATGTGAAATATGCCGACGATGCAAACAAGACACGGTCATTTCTGCAGTGCATGGCAGGGATCAGAGCAAATCAAAAGCTTTCATCAGCTGTAATTAGAATGTCCAACATTCTCCTGTAAAATATGTAATGTAAACATGTGTAAATATTGATCAGTGTCATTTATTATTAATGTATCTATGTATGAATGTATCTATCTAATGTAAGTAGGCCTATATATTTTTTCTATTCGTTTCTTTACTTTTTGTGTTGTTGTATTTTCTGACTTGCTGTATAATAAATTCTTGAAACAATGTCATTATGGCCTATTTATGATATTACAAGTTAGCAAGTAAGTAAATAACCTAAGTAAATAAATAAATAATAAAGGTGTAAGTAAATAAATAAATAACCTAAGTAAATAAATAAATCCATAAAGGTTCTCCAGAACCTCAAAAGGTTCCTCAAGTCAGTGTTTATACCAGATCTGTGTTTGCATATTTAATACGTTTCATACACGTGTTTCAACACTGCATTTCGGTCGTTGCGTTTACCTTACCATTACCTTACGCATGCCAGTTATGTATCAGCTGCCTGCCTGCAGTCTACTTCCAAAACTCCAAAGCTGCTTGCTGTCAGATTTGGTTCAGAGGGCACAAGTTCAGTGTATCAACAACACTCAATAACAGTTTATGTGATGTGTTAATCAAGTAAATTCCCAACAATTTCACAACAGCTAGTTATGGAGTAGGCCTTTCAACTAGCCCACTTGCTTACGACGAGACTCAGGCTGCGCAGTCGGCACCCGCTTCCTAATTTGGGTTTTGGGTTGCCAGGTTTTAGCCTATGACAAAACGGTTGAAATTGAAACTAAGTAATATGTGTAGGGTGTATTTCATACACAACCTGGCAACCTGAATAGATCAATGATTTTAAAATGAAGTTTGATGGCCATGCAAATTACGGGAGTTTTCCGTGAAAAATAACAAAACGGGAGGGTGCTGCAGATGAGCTTGAAATACGGGAGAAACCCGGGGAAAACGGGAGTGTTGACAGATATGTATTAGACGTTCTCTGCGGTAAACTACAGTCCTTGAAGGAAGCGTCCATTGTTTTTCCAACCCACTTTTAACTTCCAACAAAATTACGTCTCACTGCAACGATGCGCCCCCGGGGACGAAAAACTTTTTCGTAAAAGTCTAGTATACATACCCATCAAATTTCATGTGCACCGGTGTTTCGGTGTCCCGGGTATCGTTGACCAAACATTCAGGAAGTAGATGACGGAGGGAAGAAAAAAAAAAAAAAAAAAAACCTTTGACAATCATTATATGACCGCTTCGCTAGCGGCGGTCATAATAATACAATTTATTTACACCATGCCTTTCTCAAACTCAAGCTCGCTTTACAAAGTCAGATCAAGATACCACAAGCCAATAAAAACAATTAAAAAAAAATGCAATGGTAGCAGATGATTAGCTTCGGGATCACTTGTGTACTATTAAGTGTGTGGTCAAAGATCCTTGATTACTAGCAAGATAGAGCAACGTAATTCGTTACTATGGGAGCAAAATGGGACAGTTCCGGTCTGCATAAGTGGGAGTGTCACCTTACGTCACTAAATAAACTTTCTCTCTTAATAAGCAATAAGAACAGATAAACATAATTGTGTTCACAATATCATTGTCTATAATCATGTATGATACCAATGAATCATTCTTTAGGACATTATATAAATAATTTAATTAGTCATGTGTACCGAGCTAGCTAGCTAGCTAACGCTAGCTTAAAACGCCATACAAGTGGATGGGAGTAGCTATGGCAATACAGATATGCGCTAACAAGTGACTAGTAGTTGAAGGACTTCGCTTAAACTTAATATACTGTTCCAAATTCGCTTGAGTATAAACTATCCACTTTAACTAATGTCAGTAATGTTATTCAGCTAGTTGTCATTTCAAAGAAATTACACTTCTCCGTTTAAAATGTTACCTTAGCTAAGAGGCTAGCTAGCATGCTAACAACTGGACAGTAACTGGCAGCAGCATGGTCTGATATTAAGTTATTTTATTACAAATCCGAACACTAAAAATGTACACTTTTACGCTTGACATGATCCCAAACACTTACAGATTATGACAAAATGTTCCAAAAAACCCTCAACAAATCCAGAAAGATATAATGACCAATTTATTGGTAAAATTTCACAAGTCTCCATTGACATTAGTGCAGCGAGGGTTTACTCTGGTCTGCATAAAGGGGGATTTTCCCCCCTCCCCCTTGCAATAATCGAACACGGAAATTGTCGAACGTTTGCGCCTCTCGCTCCGCTTTAACCCTCTCTGGTGTGGTGGCGAATTTGACCATTTGCCTTCAGCCAGTGGCTGGTAGATTAGACGTAATGTAGGCCTATAAATGGCAGAGCCCACATCCTTTACGTTCATAGCTAATACGACGAAAAGTACTCACCACAGACAGTCTATGCAGGCAACATAGACATTTTAGCATGTTCACGCAATTAGCAACTCATTGTTGCTCCAGTTAGCTTAGCATGTTTCGCCGCAACGTACAAGGAGCAAAGACTGACAGACCTAATAAGAATTTAAATATTAATATAATCATGGAGATGCTCTTAATGTATTGTGGGTGGCTCTTAAAAGAGCCGTTGGGTTATGTTCACAAGTAAAAATTACTTGGAGCTGGTGTACTTAGTAACGGCCTTGGTTCCCTCCGACACGGCATGCTTGGCCAGCTCACCGGGCAGAAGCAGACGCACTGCGGTCTGGATCTCCCTGGAGGTGATGGTAGACCTCTTGTTGTAGTGAGCCAAGCGGGAAGCCTCTCCTCCGATGCGCTCGAAGATGTCGTTCACGAACGAGTTCATGATGCCCATCGCCTTAGAGGAGATACCGGTGTCGGGGTGGACCTGCTTCAGGACCTTGTACACGTAGATGGCATAGCTCTCCTTCCTGGTCTTTCTGCGCTTCTTTCCTCCTTTTCCTGCTGTTTTGGTAACAGCTTTCTTGGATCCTTTCTTGGGCGCGGTTTTCGCTGGCTCTGGCATTGTAAATACTGTAGTCTGTATGTCGCAGCTAACAGAATTACTCACGGTTATCAGCAGTCCCTTTATATATACAAACCTGTATGCAAATAGGCAACGATTCTGCAGTTTTTACTGTTGGTCCAATCAGCGTGCGACATGTTAACAAGCAAACCAGGATTGGTCACTTTGTCGACCAGAAGATCCCGCCTCTTTGTCGTTTGTCCCCTGTTCCCTTTGTTTCTTTCTCGCACTTTTTGGTGTTGAATAATCTATCATAAGTTTATCATCTCAATTACAGTTTTTTTCTCTCAGTCATCTGCATAGTCTGTCTGCCTCTTCACCCCCTCCATGTTTGGTACTGTCTGTCCACTAGCCACTTGTACCACTGTCTTTATGCATCACTGTTTGCGTGCTATATTAGCACATTAGCACATATGCATAACCCGCCCCCCCCTCCATGCCACAGCCGAACTGTGGCCACACTTATACATTTTCTTAAATAGTTAAATATATAGACTTTACTTTACTTTATTTCTGCATTGTTGCACTGTTGACTTACTCATTTGCACTATCACCATTGCACTACCACCATGACACTCATTCACACAGAGCACCTTACCATACCTTACTATGCACAGAGAATCACAAGCTCAGTCCCTGCCTCAGTCATTGCAAGCGCCTCTGATTAATTAATCACCACTATGTGGATACTGTTTTTAGAATTGATTTAGATTAAGTGTTAGTATAATTTGTATTTTTGTAATTTGTATTTTAGTATATTTTTATATATTGTATTAAGTGTTAGTATAATTTGTATTTTAGTATATTTAGCATATTCTTTATCTTCTACTGTCCTTACTGCTTAGTTGTGTTTTTATATTATATACTTTAATTACTCTTTCTGCTGTTAAAGAATGTGTTTGTGTTGTATGTATGCTGCTGCTGAGACCTTGAATTTCCCCTAGGGATCAATAAAGTATCTATCTAGCTATCTAGCTATCTATCTATCTATCTATCTATTTGGTGCATTTCTCGAATCATCTTTAACATTTGCACACCAGTTAGTCCATTAGTCCACACCAGTTAGTTGGGAGTGACTTATTATCAAAAACTGAGCTGTGATTGGCTCTCAACATTGTTCTTTCAACGAGTCACAACGTTCGCCAATGTTCTATAAAGTGTCTAAGCCATGGACGATCATTACGCTTTTGAGTAGTTTCTCACCTTTATCGCAAACGATTAAAATATGAGTGGACGAGGAAAGACCGGTGGCAAGGCCAGAGCTAAGGCAAAGACTCGTTCTTCCAGGGCTGGACTCCAGTTCCCCGTTGGCCGTGTCCACAGGCTGCTGCGTAAAGGCAACTATGCTCAGCGTGTCGGCGCTGGTGCACCGGTCTACTTGGCCGCTGTGCTCGAGTATCTGACTGCTGAGATCCTTGAGTTGGCCGGCAACGCTGCCCGTGATAACAAGAAGACCCGTATCATTCCCCGCCATTTGCAGTTGGCTGTCCGCAACGACGAGGAGTTGAACAAGCTGCTCGGTGGAGTGACCATCGCTCAGGGTGGTGTGTTGCCTAATATCCAGGCTGTGCTGCTGCCCAAGAAGACAGAAAAGTCAAAGTAAACCACACACCTGACTGGTCAAAACAACGGTTCTTTTAAGAGCCACCCACATGTCTTAAGAAAGCATTGTAGTCCTGTTTTACTACTGCGTTGTTTACATTAGCTGGATATAAATACTTTATTGATCTCAAAGGGGAACTTCAAGTGTTCAATTGTATGTGTTGTATTCAATTAGTTTTAATTCTATTCTACTAGAATACCTACATTTATACATTAGGCTTCGGATCAGCCACACATACTATTATAGAGAACGGACTATTATAGATTGCAGATTATGAATGTGTCTCGAAGTGATCTGATATCTGACGAATCACAGAGATAAGAGTCCACCGTACGCCTACATTCGTTTAAGGTAGTATGAAAATGTTTACCTTGAAACAGCCATATGGCACTGGTTCAAGGTAAACATTTTCATCAGTGTTCCAACATCCAACCTTAGACATTGTCCAAAGTAATGTTAACGTTCATGTCTCTAAGCTGAACACTTAATGTTGAACAGGAAATTAGTAGCTTTTCGCCCCTTGTCATTTAACGGTTTAGGATCAGACATGGAATAAATACACAATGGCACAATGGGTTTATATGATAATAGTAATTAATGTGTGTCGTTAAAATGAACAATGAGCTTCCCGCTGTAACGGAAGGGGGCTGGCTTATAGCGTTCGAATTCCAGGCGTCATAAGGACATAGAGTGGGTTGGCCAATAGTATTTGTGCGTGCTCGTGACCATCATCCAATCACTGTGCTTATGTGGCTCTGACT
Organism: Alosa sapidissima; assembly: GCF_018492685.1. NCBI lineage: Eukaryota > Metazoa > Chordata > Actinopteri > Clupeiformes > Clupeidae > Alosa > Alosa sapidissima. The sequence goes on from NC_055965.1 coordinate 29,952,605, forward strand.
GGGTGGAGACTAAGGTCTAGAATATATAAGAAGCCATGTCTCTGCAACAACAAACATATTCTGAAGAAACAGCAGAGAGAACTCAGAGAGAATGGCAAGAACTAAGCAGACAGCCCGCAAATCCACTGGTGGCAAAGCCCCAAGGAAGCAGCTCGCCACCAAGGCTGCCCGCAAGAGTGCCCCGGCTACCGGTGGCGTGAAGAAGCCTCACCGTTACAGGCCTGGTACTGTGGCTCTGAGAGAGATCCGTCGTTACCAGAAGTCCACCGAGCTGCTGATCCGCAAGCTGCCCTTCCAGCGTCTGGTCAGAGAAATCGCTCAGGACTTCAAGACCGACCTGCGCTTCCAGAGCTCTGCTGTCATGGCTCTTCAGGAAGCCAGCGAGGCTTACCTGGTCGGTCTGTTCGAGGACACTAACCTGTGCGCCATCCACGCCAAGAGGGTCACCATCATGCCCAAGGACATCCAGCTGGCTCGTCGTATCCGTGGGGAGCGTGCTTAAATTTAGTCTGACGGCTACACCAAAGGCTCTTTTAAGAGCCACCTAATTCGCATTTGAAAGCATTTTTCAATCTACCAAAGCGGCAGTAAAACTCAGGATAAACAATTATGAGATTTTTAGAGTGTCCAGGTGGGTGGCTGATAGCATGCTAGCTACATCACCAATTTAGATGAAACTCAGCCAGTTTGAAGGGTCCACCTTAAAAAAGTAAATGATATATTGCACCCAGGACGTTAAATCTAGCTTGGATTTGTTCAGGAGACATGATACATCTCCATTTGTCTACCATAAATGACCTAAACATTATTTTTCAACCAATCGTAGAAATCACTGGCTGGATCACACTATTTAGGCGGTTACAGCGACAGAAATATTAAAAGGCCTAGCATTTTTCTTTTGATATACAAGTCCACAGATGGCCCTTTCATGTGCAGAGATATTCAGCTCTAAATATTGCTATTTTTGGGGTATTCGCTAAAGGGCATGTGACAAGTCGACACGTGCAGTCCTGGACTGACACCTGTTACACCTTACGCCTTGTAACTCCAGTTTTAAACTAACCTTGGATACACCATTGATAAGCGTGGATTGTTACTTTGCTGTGTATAAATCCGACAGCAGGAGGGATGTCAACATTTGATGCAATCGGGGGCCTTTGAGTTTTTTTCGCCAGAAACGATTGTTTAAAATGTTTTGGCTTGAGTTTTAGGACCCTTCAAACTGGCCAACTTTAATCAAAATCGGTTGGCATTTCACATTATGGTTTCACACTGACTCCACAAATAGCGCTCTGATGAAACATGTCTTTCCCATAAACAGAACCGATATTAAACCAGTGTAAAATAGTTGAGTGAGACTTGCTATAAATCACTCACTACTGATATTAGATCATTCCTATGAATAATTCATTTGTAGTGCATTTCTATAAACTCACCAGCATATTTCTTTGGCTGGCAGTCTTTACATTCTAGACTTTTGCTTTTTACGGAAAAAATGGGTGGCTCTTAAAAGAGCCTTTGGGTCATAATATCAAGTTCTTTACTTAGAGCTGGTGTACTTGGTGACGGCCTTGGTTCCCTCCGACACGGCATGTTTGGCCAGCTCACCGGGCAGAAGCAGACGTACTGCGGTCTGGATCTCCCTGGAGGTGATGGTGGACCTCTTGTTGTAGTGAGCCAAGCGGGAAGCCTCTCCTCCGATGCGCTCGAAGATGTCGTTCACGAACGAGTTCATGATACCCATCGCCTTGGAGGAGATACCGGTGTCGGGGTGGACCTGCTTCAGGACCTTGTACACGTAGATGGCATAACTCTCCCTCCTGGACTTTCTGCGCTTCTTTCCTCCTTTTCCTGCCGTCTTTGTTACGGCTTTCTTTGATCCCTTCTTGGGCGCGGACTTCGCTGGTTCAGGCATGACTGTCTACAGATATCTCTTGAAAAAAATACCTCCCTGGATCTATATATAGTACTCTATGCAAATACCAAACAGTATTTCACCCATCGAATGAAACAGTGTTGAGTGGAATTCTTGACTGTGATTGGCTATCATTCCCGAAAGGGGTGGACCGCAATGTCAACCCACCACCGGATACAAACACATACCCAACCCCCCACTCCCCTTGTTCTTTGTTTTGTGTTTTTCATCGTCAATTGTTGATATTTAACAATATGCGAAAAGCGTGCAGTTTTTTATGGATGAGGACAGCTGCTTCACTAACACCTTCACGTGCTCCACCATTTATAAATGATAAATGTTTTGCATCTCAAAACGCCATACACTAAACTAACTGTATTATATTTACGTTATGTGTTCTAACACTATATAAGCTATAGCTTTTAACGTCAATGAACGAAAATAAACAACGAAATGCAGTTTGCATCTAACAAGAAGTGCAAAATATTGTCTAAGGATTTAGACCCATGGCTGCCACTTCAAACGTGCTTCCGGTCATGACTGCATGTTATTATGTTAACTATGGACTTATTGCAACAATTAGTCAATTTTATAATCATTAATTTAACTTTAAAACGTCGTATCAATCCATGTATGAAGGTGTTGGCCCCTGCAGACTTCCCGCCAGAAATACCAGGCAACTACCTCTGAGAGGACTGCATTATGATCGGAATCTAGCCATGCTTCGGTTTTCGTGAGATATTTACACTAAAAATGTCGCGACCCCACAATGAGCAAGATACATCATATTTTAATTTATTTATTTACGGTACGATGACTTTGCTTGAAATTACATCTTATATTCAGTTGTGGCTATGTGCATTCACTAACATTTTCTCTAAAGCATGGCTTCCCAAACTCCATCAATGTGGGCCTCCCCTCCGAAAACAGTGACACCTCCGCGCTACTGGTATCTTGCAGCTAGCTCGGCTGGTGCCACTTTTGCTAAATTACGTTATGAAGTTTGGCACAATACATTCTCACTCAGGATAGGGATCAATAATACTTTCCACTATCCCAAAGATTTAGTATACATCTCTTCTATGATTTATTTCGATTTTATAATGTTGACAATTACATAATTATTGAAAAAAAAAAAAAAACATAGATAGTTCTAACATGAAATAAACGCCTTAATAATCCTTATTTTTTGAATCAACCTTCCACGCCTCCCCTAAAATTATTTGGCGCCCCCCAGGGGAGGCGCGCCTCACAGTTTGGGAACCTTTGCTCTAAAGGAACAAGTGGGCCAGGCTTACATTTACTGGTGTGTCCTGATTGGCTCTTTGCTATCAAGTTTCAGCGAATGAGAATCTGTTTGTGTGACTATATATATTCTGCATGTCCTTGACGCCGCATCATTCTCTGATTATCGAGTAATAAACCTGTTACAACAATGAGCGGACGTGGAAAAACCGGAGGCAAGGCTAGGGCGAAGGCAAAGACTCGTTCATCGAGGGCTGGACTTCAGTTCCCCGTTGGCCGTGTCCATAGGCTGCTGCGTAAAGGCAACTATGCTCAGCGTGTCGGCGCTGGTGCACCGGTCTACTTGGCCGCTGTGCTCGAGTATCTGACGGCTGAGATTCTGGAGTTGGCCGGCAACGCTGCCCGTGACAACAAGAAGACCCGTATCATTCCCCGCCATTTGCAGTTGGCTGTCCGCAACGACGAGGAGTTGAACAAGCTGCTCGGTGGCGTGACCATCGCTCAGGGTGGTGTGTTGCCTAACATCCAGGCTGTGCTGTTGCCCAAGAAGACCGAGAAGTCCAAGTAAACCAGCATCGGCATCAACAAAACGGCTCTTTTAAGAGCCACCCATGTAATCTTATAAAAGCGTTTCCAAAATGTGTCCAAACCTCTAGATATTATAAAATGGTTGTTAAAATATGATATTGTGATATTGAATCGTTTTAGCTTCAATTATTTCCACCCCGTCCACAGTCAAAGATCCTTGATTACTAGCTCTAATCCTCTCTGAAACTTGTGTTAGAGGCCATCATTTGAGACAACATGTCCGAGTGATCGAGTAGGGTCCGTCTGCGGCATAGGCGTGTCCGTCATTAAACAAGAACGCCCATTGGGCGTTCCTGGTACTGCAGCATCGACCAATCACGAAGAGCTTCAAGTGACGCTGGGTATGATGTCATGTCTTCTTCCTTTTCCTCAATTTCATCCCGTGTGTGCACCACTGTCTATGGTGTGCACAAGCGGCAACATTCTAATCTGAACAATGAAGCCTACCCGGAAGTTCGAAAAACTGCAATACATCGAAAATCCGCTAGGGACTGGTCCCAAAAGCGAGCAAATGTCCATAGACTCCCATGTTAAAATGTCCGTTTTCACAGCGTAAATACATGTTTTTAAAGCCTGGTCCCATGGACTTTTATTGTACTTTTTGGTAGTTTCCCAGTGCCTGACAACTGTGAGGGGGGTGATTTTTTTTCTAACTCATTAGTTTAGATCACATTTAGATATAAAATATATGAATAATTAAGGGCGTGGTCGGCTTGATTGACGGCTGACGTCGAGGCATACAGCAGCAGACGTTGCCAGCTGAGTGGAAAGTGGAAACCCTGAAACTTTGACGTCTCAGCCATGATTATACACAGTTACCACATCCTTTCTGAACATCTTTATTCAAAAAGCTGACATAAAATGGTTTGCTAAGCTACTTATTGAAGCCTACTAACCGACACTTTCAGAAGACTTCGTTCCAGTTTTTTCAGGTAAGTGACATTCATTCCACTACTATTTCACGTAGCACTAGATGTTAGCATTATTTAGCATCGAGTGGGCACTAACGTTAGGCTACGTTAGCATCATATCGCCTCAAATAAGTTAATGTTGAAAATGATGACCGAATGGCAGAAGCACACACATACATTTAGTTAACTTGATAAAGTTAACGTTAGTGAAAACCATTGTGCTCCCGTTATGAGTTAGCTTAACGTTGGTCATACTAGCCAGGTGTTAGTCAATGAACAGACAGCTCTAAAGTTAACGTTAGTTCACAAACATACTGGGGCAACAAAGCATGTTTTCGTCAAAAAACCTTTTGTAAATACGCTCTGTGGGAATGCTTAGTCCATTGACAATTTATACAGTCTTTGGGTTGTCACGTTTAAGATAAAAAAAAAAAACTTCAGCCGAAGCATTAAAATGCTTGTTGTCGGCTAGCTGAGGCAAAATTGTGAACCGCTATGAACCATTGACTTATACTTTGAACATGGAGCTGTGATAACAAGCGATAGTTATAACTGACGTTTGAAACTCTTATTGATGCCATTTATTTGTTAAACACAAATTTGAACGAACACTTCTTGTCTATGCAAAGATTCCCTGTAGGTAATCCAGACAGGCTGGGTGCTGGAGAGGGCTCTGGACTCCTAACTTCAATTCTTGTCTGTGCAGTCCATGGTACTTTGACTTTGATTTTTCATACATTTAATTGGAGCAACCTACTGGTTGTATATTCCAGACATCGTTACCATATACTGAACAAACATGAATGCATTTCAGACATTTAGAGTGGCCTTTTATTTTGAGCAGTCCTGTGCAATAACTATCAAAATAATTTATCATTAGCATCTTTTGATAAGTCACACACGGAAAGTAGTTGTATTATGCCTTCAAATCAGCAGGTTTTGGTTGGATACAGATTGCATAATTAAACAATATGGCACCAGTGGCTGGCTACTGTTTGACTGGACCTTGGCCTAACTGTTAATAACTACCTCAATAGGGTGTAGATATGAGCTTACACTGTTTCACTGAAAACACAAAAATACAAGAAATATTTATTCTACAATACTTTAAATACACCACATTTGTTTTTGCTTATTGCCCGCGTAAACAGGGCATGTGCAATAGTTGAATACGCGTGTCCTGTCCCCATTCAGCTAAGTGTTCTGTGAGTTGGTTGTTCATTATAAATATTGGGAGTGAGTCTGCAAATCTTACTTCGTTGTTGTCATACATTGCCTCCACAGTCTATGATTGCCACATAAAAAAAAAAAAATTTAGCTTAATTTGTGAGCACTTGTTCATAGTTTACAGTAAGTTCAAGGATGTGACATACCAATATTTCTGTTTTCAGATCTGGAACATTTTGAAATCCTACCAGATGGGGCAGAAGTCATTGAGCAGTGGCAGCTTCTGATTTCAAGGACTTTGTTCACCTTTATTTACAGCATTTGCATCTGTGTCTTTAAAGTGATCTAATATGTATTGACTATGTACTAGCTTAGTACATATTAGTTTTTGTTATTTTAGTTTCACAAATTCAGTGGTTACCTGTAATGCTCAAGATATACAAGTAAAAAATCACCTTTACTTCTGCATCTGGGTCTTCAATTCAACCTACTGACTGAAGCTGACGGATTTGTATAAATGTTTTTGAAAGCACAGGCAAATTGGTTTGGCATGAGTTTTAATGTAATTCACAGTTCAGAAAAGTTCCATAAACATTTCCAAGTGCAAGTTCAGTGCAATCAACAGTAAGTTTGCTTTCTGATATTTAAAGAACAGAAATGGGTTTGGCATAAGTAAAGGGTAGGTGTAACAGTCCATCAATAAACATAAAGTGAAACGTACTGTATACTCTCAATGGGTTCAATATCACTACACCCCAGCCAAACCACTTCACCTGGACCTCTAGGCCCAGGTTAGAGCCCATGGACCTCCTTGCCGCCTCCTCCCCATGGCGAACTGCCAAAATAGAAAGGTAAACTTTTCATTAGTACCTATATATCTTACAAGATAATACAATAAGGCAAACCAACACTACTTGTTGTAATCAACAAAAGTACAGTTATTGTACAATGCTGTAGTACTATTGTGCGATTTGAAATGGGTCTTCAGTGACAAACTACACTAATATTGGCATTGTTATGCCAAACACCGGACACTAACTGGATTTAACGTTTTGATAATAGCCTGACAAGAAGGGGAAATAAGGAAAGCTAACCGAACATGAACGCTGGATCGTGAAATGGCCACCGATGAGAAATTTCAATGTCATCTTAGACCAAGCTACCACTGACAACTTTAGAGCAATATAGCGATTTCAAAACGTGATATTAAGAGTTAATCAAAATGAATTCATGATGTACAAGTTAACTAATACCCTACTACGATTTTGTTATCAATTCACACCAAACGTTGACAGAATACAGCGAGCTGGCTGATGTTATCGTAAATTAATTAACGTTACAATGATGGCTGCCACTGAGGATATGAGATGCTAACGTTAATCACAAAACAATAAAGGCAAAGATACATTTTTGTCAGTATGAGTTGCTGAACCTGTAACGCTAAACTACTCTACGTTATTTTACCGTAACTTCAGCAAGGGAGGGATAGCTAAGTTTATTTTACCTAGAAGCTAGAATCTGCAAACTCAACTCTTCATTCTCAACTTTTCAACCGTTCACCCAAATACCTTTCAGCATACAAAATTAAAAAGTGTCTGAACATGGCATTAAGAAACATACATGAACTTCACGTTAGCAGATCAAACTTACCAGCAAATTATGTTACAGCAACGTCTGTGCCAGTCCATCTTGTAGGCCTAACGTTACAGATAGCTTAGCTGAGGCTGCTGTGCTCGGCTGACGACGAGGCGGGTTCACCCATAGACTGTATATATAGAACTGGACAGTGTGCCGTCTGTTAAGAGTGATGCGAGCGTTAGTCCAGAGCCCCCTGGTGGCTGGCTGCAGTACAATGTGTAACTCCGCCCATCCCCATGTATTTCAATGGCCAAGTAGCCAACTTTCCGTGTCACTTTTCTCATCTAAAACTATTTTTGTATCAACAACTTTTTATTCGAAAAAATAGTTTTCAAGATGCTTCAATACACACAATTTTTCTTTTCTCGCTGAAATTATTTTTTTTAATGTTATATTAACAAATCTAAAAGGGCGTGTTTACACCTATGATTGACAGCTGGCTGCAGACACTACCGCGACTCGCTCACTTATTTTAACGCCTGATTTCGACCCTATGATTTCGACACATAATCTAACCTAAATAAGTGTTGCTGTTATTATCATTAGGCTATATCTTATCACAGTCTGACTAAATACATATTGATAGTCATACATTGTGTAGTTGCTGGTAAGAGACATCGTTGTTAGTTGTGACAGATTCTTTGTGAAAAAAGATATGTTCTGTTCTTTCGTAGATGCTAAGTATATTAGCTCATAGCATGCTACATCATGCTAGCATTAGCCAGTTGATAGGTAAAGTAAAAGGGCTCTGCTATATTGATCCGAAGTGACGTTAGCCATAGTCACCATCATTTACAGTCCTACTTGTTTGAAATGGTTTAACGTAACCAGTGATTGCCGCCATCATCGTTGCAACTTCATTTGAATATACTTTGTCACTGGAGAAGGCGATGTAAAGTTTCATTAACGTTAACTCTTGCTTAGTTTTGCGAATGGCAAAAAACGCCACCTAGCCTGCTAGGTCGACAACCTCGGTATGCCCATTTATGAATCAGCCCGACAAATAACGTTACTTGTGTTTTAGTGAACACATTATTGGACCATAGCTTAACGTGAGGAGGGATTCAAAGTTACAAATGGCCAATTTGCTTAGTATGCTTAGAACAGCGGTATCTGAAAATGCGTTAAGGTATCGTTGTTACCTGCGATTGCACTGCTGGAGAAGCATTTTGCATGAGAAATCCTCCCGTAACATTTTGCGGGGTAAATCCTCCCGTAGACGTACATCATTTCAAAATAATACGTCTAAATTGAAAACTGTGACAACTCATTGATAGGCCCTCTCAATATGTCTGTAATCGTATGCCTCTACCACAGGCTTGCTAGTCTTTCACCAGAGAGGGTGCTCCATTATAAATCAAAAATGTAATACTGCAGCCTTCATGTCAGCTGTAAAAATATGAGAACATGGACCTACTACATCAGGACAGGATACTCTAAACATTTTACACATAATCAGGAAGCTACTTTGCTGTTCAGTGTGTGATGTGTTTAAAGTGGTACTACGTTTAAAGAAACATTTTTATTCTTTGTTTCAAGTGCATAAGAAAATACCACATTATGATGGTTATGGTTACCCTTAACAAATACAAAACAATATAATACTTAAAACAGGGATCAATCAATAGCCTAATGAAATAAACAATGAGGGGGGAAAGCAATAATAAATAATAATGCCCATTCAATCAATAATATAATAACAATAACATGGTAAGACTACATTAAGGAGAATATCAATAATAAACAATGTCAAATTAATCAACAGCCTATAATGAAAATAAAACAGTACTACTGCATACAAACCATAATGTATAAGAAGTGCTTAAAAGACCAAAAACTATCACAAGAACGAAGAGCACTGGGCAACTCATTCCACCAACATGGTACCACTGAGGAAAAGAGTCTTGAATTTGACCTAGCGTTTAAGACTGGTCGACACAACAGAAGTTCATCAGAAGACCACAGTGGGCGGTTGGGGATGTATATCTTGATCATTGAATTAAAATAACAAGGAGCAGATCCAGTCAATGTCCTATAGGCCAAAGTGAGAGATTTAAATTTAATTCTGTCTACTGTAGGGAGCCAATGGAGAGTAACTAGGAGAGGAGTTACGATGTGTCCTCTTTGGCTGATTGTGGCATGTTGCAGCATTCTGAATGATAGATCACACAAAAGAAATAAAAAACATTCAATATTGATTTAGTATCAACCAATAATTAATCTGATATTAACATTCTTGTAACATCTACATCTTTGTGTAGGCTACAGTTAAATACTAAGCAATGGCCTCTGACTTAAATACCAAGGCAGTTAAATGACCGTGGTATAGTCTACGTGATACACAGGACTACACAGTAAACCCATTTAAAATAGGCAAGGATATGTATTTAATAACATTTGGGGTTGCTCACAGTATACCCACCACTACAACTAACTAACTCGACTACACCACTAGTTAAATGGCGCATTGCAATTTACATTTTGTGTGAGTTCAGGGGCATACAGAAAGTTGAAGTTTGGGTGACATCAATAAAGAAAATAGAAACAAAGGGATGTGTACAGCCTCAAGTATAAATGATGTCACATTAACAGAAGGTTCAGAGCAGAGGCAGACCTTTCTTGGTGCCATGGAAGTTATTGAAAGTCATGTGTTTTCAGAACGTAGTGGTGCTGTGCCATGTCCCATGTATAAGGGGCTTCAGGTTGATCCAGTGACGGTGGGTGATGATGTCAGGGAGATGGATGTCAGGGTACTTGGAGAAAGGGGGAGGACATGCCACCTCAGACCACCCCAGCCAAACATCTTCACGTAGGCATTCCCTTGCTTGCAGACTAATGTAGACCATGGAGACCACCTTGCCGCCACCTCCAGTACATTCAGTCATCACCCATATCTTACCTGCAAAAAGGAAAGTTACAATAAAGTTAGTCAGACAATTTTACAACATTACAAAGCATCTAATCAGGCACTCAACACCACTAGTAATACCAATTAATTAAATATATGTGTGCAATAAACTTCACAGCCTACCTACAATGTTAACTACACATTTAAATATGCGGTGTGAATGTTATTAACTTGCGTCAGCTTGAAAAATAACGTTATCAGTATGACTGATCATGGACGTTAGATGACAAACTAAGGTCTTTCTCAAATGTTCACCGATATCCCTGGGAAGTGACTGGTTCTTGGCGTAGCAGCCAGTGTTTAATGCAGGTGTTTCATTTATCGATCATTCACTTATGCGGTCTACAACTACTGACCTACCGATCTATTTTTTACAGTCTATGCTACCGACCTACCATCACAGAAGTAGCTCTAACAGAGGTGTCGTTAACGTTAAAAATGGCTAGTAGTTACATTAACACGAGGTTGATGAGGTCCATGCTTCACATTACGTTAACGTTAACTTGCGTTGCTTTATCACATCATACCGTTGCTTTATCACATCATATACTGTACTGACTGTCTAGTGTTATTAATCCCCATGTACAGTCAATGGTAACTCCATGTTGAGATGGCATACATGATATTTGAAAACAGCAACAACTAATAAAACCAATTATATCATGCATCGACTGTTAAGGGAGCTGTGTGCTAATCTTCACTTCAATGACTAACTTAGCCTCCCGGTAACGTTAATGTAGCTGCTAACGTTGGCATGTAATTCGCTGTCCGCATTTCTGTTGTTAGCTCATTAGTATTCACCATACTAAATTGTCACAGTCTATAATCAACATAATAAGCTCTCTTAGACGTATTTAAGAACACCAATAGACAAAAAAACGTTTCAGTTGATACGCAACACTTACCAGACAAGAACAAACCGATTGTTGTTTGTACTGTTTAGCTAACTCAGTCACAGCCGTAAAATTCATCCAGCCAGCTAGCCTTCGGCGCCGAGTCGACCTGCGTTGTGGAAAGGAGAAGGGGGCGGGTTTCACTTGACAAGGGGCGTGTTTAACTCGCTGAGTGGCAACTGAGTGGGCGTGCCTGACCGCGACTCCTCTTCACTGCGCATGCTTCAACTTTTGCTGCGCAGCCGCACTTCAAATTGGCTCCAAATTTTCCAAGATGGCGTCGCCTCGGCGGCTTCAATTCCATAGAACACTGTAGAATGCAGCCACACTGTCCAGTTCTATATATACAGTCTATGGGTTCACCGGCTTGCTCAGGAGGTGGGCGGGGTTAGGATTTCCCAAGGTTTTCCAAGATGGCGCCGCCCATACCCCCCATAAACGGCTTCATAACCGTTCTTCAGAAAATCTATGGGTGACGTCACAGACGCTTTGTCCATATTTTTTACAGTCTATGGGTGTGCACAGAGAAGGTTTCTCGGTATTTTCCATTAATAAGATAATTTCCCCGGTTGCGGTCATTCAATGAGAGATGTCAGTAAGTTGACTATTGTTTGTTTTGACAACATTGGGGAAGTATTTCCATTTACCCTACATCACTAAGCTGTTGTTTCGTCGTATCAGAGTCTGATAGTAAATGCAACAAGTGTGGTTCGGTAATCTCATGCTATCTTGTTCATATTTAGCAGCTAGCCAGAAGAGAGCAACGTATAACTTAAAACTGTTTGTAGTTAGATTTTGCTGCGAAGACTTTGCCAAGTATTTTCCTGTGTAGCTGAAATCATAGATAATACTTATATGGACTGAAATGACCAGAGTACATTGTTAATTTGGATGTTCGTGTTCGTTAGCATCGTTGGTAAGAGTTCGTTGGTAAGAGTTAACGTGCTAGCTAGCATGGCAATGGCACACTATTACATTGGTCGATGTGAAGCTACGTTTTGGTGGCAGGTATAATTGTGGGTAAGTAGTGTTTGTTATTCATCTTTCTGTAATCTCTCTAGCCCTGTAGGACAAGCTGGCGGACCCCTCCCACCCTCTCAAGCAAGCAGTGAAAGGTATCACTTACTATATTAAGTCCTTTGCCATTTAGTTTTATTTGTTGCTCATGAAGATGGTTAAAAAAAAACTCTCTCTTTCTCTCTAGCCCTGCAGGACAAGCTGGCGTACCCCTCCCATCGTCTCCATCGGCCCAGTTCAGCACCACCTTCCAGACAGCAAGCAGTGAAAGGTATTACATACTGTCTCTGTACTTTGCCATTTTCTAACATGGCTACAAATTAAACAAAAACAAACTTGGCCATTTATTTGTATTTGGTGCTAATGAATATGATATCTAATCTCCCTCCCCTTCTCTTCTCTTCTTTCTCTCTCTCTCTCTCTCTCTCTCTCTAGTCTTACAGGACAAGCTGTCGGACCATTCTCACACTCTCCATCAAGCACATCAAGTGACAGGCCAATCTTCCCCCCAGAAGTGTTACAACAAATTATTGGAGAAACACTGTGTCTTGATATGTCTATGCTAGGTGTTTTTAACACAGTATCAAAATCTTGCTGTACTGTCTGTCCACTAGCCACTTTTTACCACTGTCTTACTGCTTCACTGTTTGCATGCTATATTAGCACATATGCATAACCCCTCCCTCCATCCCACAGCCGGATTGTGGCCACACTTATACCTTTACTTAATACGTAATGCTTTATAATCAGTACTCGTATAAAGGCTGTAACCCTATTACGTCAACCCATTCTTGCACTGATATAGTTTTTCTATAGTCTTTTTTATATTACCTTGTCTACTCTCTTATATGTCCATATTTATTTTATGCTGGTCTCTAGACTTTATTCTTGCACTGTTGGACTTACTAATTTGCACCATCACCATGACACTCACTCTCACAGAGCACCTTACCTTACTATGCACAGAGAATCACAGGCTCAGTCCGTGCCTCAGTCATTGCAAGCGCCTCATGCTTAATCACCCCTAAGCACACTATGGATACTGTTTTAGACTTGTTTTAGATTTAGTGTTATTCAGTATAATTTGTATTTTAGTATACCCTTTATCTTCTACTGTCCTTATTGCTTAGTTGTGTTTTTTTATATTAGGCCTATATACTTTTATTACTTTTTTTGTTGTTAGTGCATGTTGTGTGTGATGTCTGTATGCTACTGAGACCTTGAATCAATAAAGTATCTATCTATCTATTTATCTATCTATCTAAATCTTTCAAAACACTTGCAAAGCCCTTCCACCCCTCCATTTACATTAATGATGCTTTGGCAGAACGGGTTTTTGGGGTTTCACAGCCTATTTGGCAAATCAGTTATATGCCTATGGGGCTTGTTAGCCTACAGGTGAATAAGCTCCTAGTGTAAGAGTGTTTTTATTATTATTATTATTATTATTTAATTATGTTTTTATTTTTGAATCTTTGCAAGTAACTGTGAATTTGTGAATTGGGCACAATGCACTGAAATACATTCATTCAATATGCTTTACTGACCCCTGATGCTATCGGCCAGCTCTCTGGCTCAAAGCATTAAGTGAACTGCTGTTTCTGAATAAATAGCCTGAGTTTTTTCAATACTGTTCTTGCCTGTTCAAAAGTACAAAAACAACACTACTGTTCTTACCATGTACAACTGTAACCTGGCAGTAGCCAGATGAATTTCGCTCCGCCTAGCTCCACTCATCCATCTGGAACCGATCCATTGAAGTGTTGCTTCAGAAGGCTGGGCCTAATCAAAAAATGCTTGCATATGATTGAATAAGCCACTTGTCCGTCATCTATTGACGTGCTACTTCAACCACTCACATCGAAGCCAACCCGTGACGCTAATAACAGACTCACAGTCGCTTCTACGCTATGTCACATCTATGAAACTCCCGCCCTGCGTCCTGATTGGCTAAACCATAAAGTTGGTTGGAGAAATCACTCTCAATGGAAGAGGTCCCAGATGGATGTGAGTGAAGCTAGGCGGAGCTAAGCGGAACGACATTCATCTGGCTAGGGTCAGGTTAGTACAACTGACCATACTGTGAATATATTAAAAGTAAATAGTTTGAGAACAATTATTTTTATTTGTATCTTTATTGAAAACATTTAATGTGGGGGGGAGTGTAGCCTATGGTATCTGGATTAGAACGGTACAAAGTCCCATGCTCTCTCCAGAGATAACTACACAGCCCCAACATTCTCATTAGATTTGGCTACCATGGAGCCTCCCTGAAATTATCGTAGTTTAGGCTACTGTAATCAGGAAATTACACCTAAACAAGCATCTCTATGCTAGCTGACGTCTGCTTGTGCTCAGATCCTACACGTAGATCAAATGTAAACTTGTACTGTAGGCTAATAGGACTAACGTTCTGTATTGTCGCTAACGCTAGTTCTACGCTACCTGTCCTAGTTCTACTACTCTTTGTGTTCTAAGTGTTATTCTAAAACAACTTCTTTAGAAAGGTTAACTATCTAGCGAATGCTATAACCCAGATGTCGACCGTCGCATTCAGGAGGCGAAGAAGTAGGCAAAGGGAGCCGGATGTTGTTGATAGTGACGAAGAAGGGGGCGTTTTGGTCACCAGCACGGGAACGCCTATTTGTGTCCGCAGCCGGATGATATTGACCTTTTTGGGCACTCATCGGGCATCCTATTCGGTAGAGATGCGCATGTGCAAGGCTTCACGATACCAAGGGGTGGGATATGTGTAGCCAAAGTCACTTTCTAATGAGGAGACACAGCACTCAAAAAATCCTCCATAGAAATGCTTGGGGCTAGTTTGTAACGCTTTGGCAAAGTCCTTTTAGGCAAGTCCCTCCACTCGGCGGCCATATGGCAACGTATTTTGGGCATCCTATTCGGCAGAAATGCGCGTGCGCAAGGCTTCACGACACCATCTTGCTCCAGTGGCGAGTTCACAACACATGATTGGCACGATGTCTTCACAACACACCATATGATTGGCTCAATGTATTCACATCACACCACATGATTGGCTCAATGTATTCACATGTCGACGTTTTGCCGAGGAAGGGGTGGGATATGTGTAGACAACGGCCATATAGGGAAGGAAAGTAATCTCATCGCCATCTAGTGGTTGCGTTCCTAGAGTTTAGCGGAGTGGATGGGATTTTTTTTTTGAGTTTTTTTTTTTGAGTTTTTGTCGTAACACGGTGATAAGAAACTACAGCTGCATGTGACGTCACATGTTTGGGCGCTTAATCTCTAACTGATCGCAACACCTTCATACATGGATTGATACGACGTTTTAAAGTTAAATTAATGAATATAAAATTGACCAATTGTTGCAATAAGTCCATAGTTAACATAATAACAATGCAGTCATGACCGGAAGCACGTTTCAAGTGGCAGCCATGGGTCTAAATGCTTAGAAAATATTTTGCACTTCTGGTTAGATGCAAACTGCATTTCGTTGTTTATTTTCGTTCATTAACGTTAGAACATATAACGTAAATATAATACAGTTAGTTTAGTGTATGGGGTTTTGAGATGCAAAACATTTATCATTTATAAATGGTGGAGCACGTGAAGGTGTTAGTGAAGCAGCTGTCCTCATCCATAAAAAACTGCACGCTTTTCGCATATTGTTAAATATCAACAATTGACGATGAAAAACACAAAACAAAGAAAAAGGGGAGTGGGGGGTTGGGTATGTGTTTGTATCCAGTGGTGGGTTGACATTGCGGCCCACCCCTTTCGGGAATGATGTTGTACAATGCCTGCATACCACAAATAGTGCAATCATACAATCAATGACAGCATGTGGTTATAAATTCTTTGATGCAACAGTTGCTTTTTTTTTTTGAGTGACATTTGGGTAATTTTCTGCGGCACACCTGATGATCTCTCACGGCACACTAGTGTGCCCCGGCACAGTGGTTGAAAAACACTGGTCTAAACCATAGATATAACAGAGCCCGTCTACGTTGAGCCTGGCCACTCCGTAAAAGTCCCATTGTACCGAATTTTGGTTGCAGTTCCACCAAAGTTCCACTGGGGGCGATCGCCATGAGTGCAGAATGAATGGGAGTCAATGGAGCTAGACTGCTAAATTTGTCTCTTTCACCTGATTGTCGTTGACAAATCTCAGATTTGATTGTAGTTTGTGTAACTTCAACATGGGTTATAGGTCAAAAGTTGAAAGAACGAACGTCGAAAGAGCTTATGTCCTTTTGATTTCTTACAGGTTGGGTCATTGTTGCCCATAACACGCTAGCATTGTGCTAATGAAAGATTAGCAGGGAGTCCCAAACATATTTTAATTCAAAATGTGTGAACTCTGAACTCTTGTGTCTTTGCATACACAGCTCAAGTTGTGAACAAGCAATATCCTACAAATAATGTAAAGTTCTCAAACTATGAGAGTTTTATGAAGTGCTGGCAAAAACATCTGAACTTTGTGAACTCTATGAACATTGAACGAGTGAATAAAAATAGAAATAATTATCCCAGAAAGTCCCAGAAATATGACTTGAATAGAAGTTAGTTATTAACAATTAATTGATAAAATACTTTGAGCACTGATGCAGTCAGTATAGGCCTCTTACATTGTTTGCAGATAGGCCTACATTTCATTCCGTTTTCGATGGCAAACAGTGCCAAAATAACCACCAGTGGACAAAAAGAGTATTACATGTGTACTGTTAAGACTCGCCATAGAGAATGAATGGGGGAAATTACGGAGGTCATAGTTTGGCGATGTCGTACTCCCACACGGGCCAGATGCTATATACCACGGACATGTTTTAGGGGGCCACCCAAAATGAGGTGGCGGGCCGTAGTTTGGGGACAACTGGTCTAAACCACTGGCGGTCAAACGAGTTGATGACGTAGCCTACTGCTGTGTCTTTAAATTGATAGCCTATAGATCTACCAGACAGACAAAGACAGGATAGGATTGGATAAAAAGTTTAATCCAATGAAAGAATAGCTTGGATATAAGCATATTAGAACTGACTGAATATAGTAACAGTCTTTGACATAGGCCCCCCGTCTCTGATCCGTCAGTGAGCGGATCTCAATTCCTGCCAACTGGTGTTGGTGGCTGAAGGAGTAGAAGACGAAGCTGGCACGCCGCGGCCATCAGGACATGGACTGCTAGCGACAGTGGCTGGAGGGCTGGAGGAGGCAGCATTGACGTCGGCGCACTAGAGTAGCAGAAAGAAGTGTTAATAACAATAATATTAAAAATAATGGCAGGGCTGTCAAAATAACACGATCATTTTGAATTACAGAAAGAATAACACGTTTAAAAACAAATAATGCTGATTAATCACATTTCGTAGTGACTTTTGACCCTGTGCAGTCTAGCTACATGAAGGACTGAAGGAGGCAAAATGAGAAAGTACTGCTTGGTCTTGTGAATGAAACATTTAGCCTAAACATTTTTAAAAATGTATAAATAGTCACTTTAAGAGCAATTCACATTTAGTTCTCAATGATCTTTTGCCAGCTCCACTCAGATTCTAAAAATAATTCTGTGGAAATGCATTGATTCCAGTTGCATCCAGTAGCAGCAACTGGAATCCATGCATTTCCACAGAATTATTTTTGGAATCTGATCCCTTATCATACCTTTTCATTCGTACTCATCGCTCGACTTATCGTGACTAAATTCAAGATGGCAGCGAACGGTAAACCTCCTGAAGGTAGGCCTACTGTCTGTATAAATCGTCTTGTAAATAAACTACTAGTGCTTTCAAAGTTCTCAATGTCTCGTTTTAAATGGGCCCTCGGAAGTCTACCAATGAAGTGTGGAGCTACTTTGAGCGTCTTAAATGGTGCAAAACAGTGATTTATTTGCATGGCTAGACCGATGCCCAAGGCACCCCCTTTGAAAACCTGTTGGTAGCATTGGCTAACTAGCGCCAGATTTTGGAATCCAGGGGATAAGCCAAGATGAGCTATGAGACATATGTTAACACTCGGTATCATGTTTCAACACACTTTAGGTCAATATCACACTGGAATTCTGTTCTGTTCTGTTGATGTATCTATACCCAATATGGGATTGAATCTATACCCAATATTAGAAATTAGAAAATGCATAATTTTGTCATTTTCGACCCCCTCTCTATTCAAATTGCTATATCTCCAAATGGAATTCTCATTTCGTTGTGGCACACCTCATTTGGTCGTGACATATGTCATGCACAAACTAGCGCACAACCTCAACGTTGTCATTCTCAGCCACTCCCTATGTTCGCTAATTGGACAGGTAAAACTTGGCCTGAGAAAACCTGTGAATATACCGAAAACCCAGACGACGTACTGAAGGAAAATTAATATTGTGCGGAAGCACGTAGGAGGATGGAGCCAGGCTAACATTGACTAGCTGCAAGAGGCAAATGTCCTACTGTTCACTGTGGATCAGCAGCGGAACAGTTTAAATGTCGGCGTTATGCTCGTGTTGAACTTGAGAATGAGGTAGAACTTAAGCGTATACCTTAACTAACATTGTCGACCGCGACTGCTACCGCTTTATCATTTCCAATGTGATTCCCTCCTAAGAGACGTCTTGACGATAGACTCACCTTCGTCTCTACACGCTGTAGCACCTGTTTCAGCTTGTCCACAGTGACTTGTTCGATCTCCTCCACCTGGCCAAGAGGAACAGGGCAAAAGGGTCAAAGGACAAGGGTGAGAGGTTGGGGTTTAGGGACGAGAGGCCTGAGGTGAGACGACAGTGAGCCCCAAGACCCTCTCCAAAATGCCCTGATCTGGCTTGAGTATGGCCCAGCAGTCACATCCCATAGGAAAGCAACATTTGAAATGAGATCTCACCTTGGTGAGACCAGAATAGATTGATCGCATAAGTATGGCCTAGCAGTCACATGCCATAGGAAAGCAACATTTGAAATAATGACCCTCTCCAAAATGCCCTGATCTGGCTTGAGTATGGCCCAGCAGTCACATCCCATAGGAAAGCAACATTTGAAATGAGATCTCACCTTGGTGAGACCAGAATAGATTGATCGCATAAGTATGGCCTAGCAGTCACATCCCATAGGAAAGCAACATTTGAAATAAGATCTCACATGTTTCTCCTAATGTTGCTACACTGCAATGGAAATCAGGCGATTTCGGAAGGTATGTATCTTTAACTTTTTTTATCCAGACGGCAATTTCGTTCAGCCTTAAGCAGGTGTCATTCATGCTAACTAACGTTAGCTAACATTAACTCACAGCTAATGTTAATGTTAAATATACACAAAGACAGACTCATAAACACATAGCTCTTTGTTCACTGGGTATGAACTGCTGACAGAAACAAAACAAACTTTTACAACGAACTAAAATGAGCATACCAACAGCTGGTAGGTTAACGTTAGCAGACCGTATAGCTATGCTAATTAAATATGCTTTGTGGTATTTGTACAGCCTATGGTTGCAGCTAACGTTTGTCAGCTAATATTAGCTAACACAGTTGAGGTAATGTTAGTCTCTTCACAAGCCACACGTACGGTAATAATCATGGCAAACAACATCTTATTAATTCATTCAGGGTAGCTTCATGTTATTAACCTGACTCTCGACTCTTCCACTTAGCTACGCCTAGCTCCACACATCCATCTGGGATCGCTTCCGTTGAGAGTGATTTCGGCACCAGATTTTATGGTAGAGCCAATCAGGACGCAGGGCTTGAGTTTCATAGATGTGACGTAGCGTAGAAGCGGCTGTGAGACTGTTCTCAGCGTCACGGGTTGGCTTCGATGTGAGTTGTTGAAGTAGCATTAAAAATTACAAAGAAGTCCGCACACTAGAGCTCCATTATTTTTTTTCCTTTTTATTCACCACATGTGACGTTTCGGGACACACTGCCTTTCCTCAGACATGTTAGCTTTGTCCTGATCGGTTCCTTCTTTGATGTTGTTCATGCTGTATATATCGCACATATCGATGTGGCTGCCTGTAACATTTATGTAATTTTTGTATTATTCACTACTCCTCATTGTGATCTAGTGGTACTATCTGGTATATGAGTGCATTGAAATACTGTTGTGCTTTGTGTTATTTATTGCACGTTGGCACTTTATTTTATTGTATTGTACTTATTGCATTTTTGCACACTGCATTTTGCACACTAGCACTTGAAGCACTTTGCACTCGGCACTTTAATCACTTGCATCATGTGATGTCAGGTGTTCAATTAGTATAAGTATGGGCTGCTAGGTACCTGTCTTATGTCTGAGGAAGGGCAGTGTGTCCCGAAACGTCACATGTGGTGAATAAAAAGGAAAAACAATAATGGAGCTCTAGTGTGCGGACTTTGTAATTTTTATTGTCACTTTTTGAGTCCAGCACCTACTTTTTTAACATTTAGATGTGCGCACCTTTTTCTACATTATTGGTTGAAGTAGCATGTCAATAGATGACGGACAAGTGGCTTATCCAATCATATGCAAGGATTTTTGATAAGGCCCAGCCTTCTGAAACACCACTCCAATGGATCGATCTCAGATAGATGAGTGGAGCTAGGCGGAACGAAATTCATCTGGCGAGAGTCAGGTTATGAAATTATAGCCATTAACGTTACTAGGTGTTTTTGGTTGTAGCATTATCAGACAGTCATTTAGCTAACCCGGTAGCATCTACAAGTTATTATGTTAAAACATTTCCATAGGTGGTCATGGTTTTCGAATGTGTTGCTCTAATATTGTTAATGTTTGTCAACATCATTCACTGATAATGGTTCATAAAAGTCTTGATATGAAGTTCTGTAAATATCAGTGATTAATGCACTCTTTTTTGTTTGATTCACAGGGGTGACACCTAAAACGGACGGTGGAATCTGCCTGCCTTCATGGAAGTATCACATGATTTGCAAACATTTTAGTTATTATCAATTAATAGTGATTGGATTAAGGAGGAAAATAAGATACCTTAGAATAACCCATAAATTAGGTGAAACCCAGAAATGACTTGACATGTCTTGTTTAATCTCATCATGATATTTTTTTTCTTTATGTTTGGCCCTAATACTCTGTTTCTTTATGTTTGGCCCTAATACTCTGTTTTCACTGGAAAAAATGTTTTTGATGGGCATGAATGCACCATAGGTGTGTCCTATATGTCTAGTATGCTCATTGCTGTGTGCATGTTGTTTGTGATTGTTGTTTTAATGAATATTATGCTTCAAGATGTTGTTTTTTTAAAACTACATTTAACTCATTGAATGCCAAGCTGTTTTCGGGAGCTTTGTCCTAGAGTGCCAGCAATCTAGACCATTGTTGATTATTTTTGTACAGCCACAGCATATTCTGTGTTATAGCTATGAACACATACAATAGCTCGATTAAAAGGTGAGACTTTAAGCTTTCGGTGGGTGCAAACCGTGTATTTCTACACGCCTCTGTTCCTGAGAAATCCCAAGCTAAACAGTGGCTAGTTTTCATCAAAATCGCTGTTTTTTTCTAGAAATGGAGATACGTCTTTCATGAAATATGAAGTGTTGCCTGTTACTTACTTGTGTAAACTTTCCGGGAAGTGATCAGCGAGACCTTGCGAGACTGCCACCTAGTGATAGACCCACGAAAATGGCCTGGTTTTGACCTGACGTGCATGCGTCACTGATTCGACCCAAAGCGGCAACCGAGTTATGATAAAATGTCCAGATTGTGCGTTTTCATGAGTTTCACGATCGTCATATATTTAATTTCCATTCATCACAGAGTTCCCAAAATCACATATAAGGTGTGTTAGAGTGTCTAGTTTCGCAATTAAAAAAAAAAAAAACGCTAAAAACGTAATATTACGTTTTTGGCACTCAATGAGTTAAGTTCCCTGTTACTTGCAAATTTTAAAAAATGTCTAGTTTATTCACATGAATTCCTGTTTATTTCCGTATATTCCCATTAAGTTCCATCCAAGATTCTAACTTTGAACATTCCTGGAATTTTGCAAATCTAACCCCAATCCAAGACTCGTATTAAGTAGTTGGTTTCTGTCTTTGTTCATGCAAAAAAACAAGAGAGTGTGTATTGTGTGTGTGTGTGTGTGTGTGTGTGTGTGCGTGTATTGTGTGTGTGTGTGTGCGTGTATTGTGTGTGTTTGTTTGTGTGTGTGTGTGTGTGCATTTGCAGGGCCTCTTACCTCTCTGTGGTACATAACGGGTAAGACGGTTTCCTTGAGCTTTCGAGGGATACTAAGGAAAGAGAGGCGTCAACACTGACATTCATCATCATACACTCTCAAAAATGATGTGTTAAATAATTACACATTTTTTGTGTCATCACAATTTTAACACAATTTGTGTTATTTTGTGTTGTTACTGTGTTATATTACTGGAATATACTGCCCAACACAAAATGTGTTGAATTATTGGCCAATCCCTGGTGTCCTGGATGAGCCGTTACCCTGAGAGGAGAGGTTCTTTTCTCAGCACTTCATTTTATCTTGGCGCACTGGAAGAAGGTGCAAGTGGCACACAGAGTGGATGTAAATGTCTGAATAAAAGGTAAGGTAGACCCATGTCTTCAGACGTATTTGTTATGTTTATTTTAAAGACTGTTGCAACTTGCAATATTGTAAAGGTTAAATGATAATAAAGTCCAGCATCGATTGTTAGCCAAGTAGCTTCTAGCTCTAGCAGCTAGGTTATTGATTAGCAATCGTTATGCTAGTCCATGTTAAGTCAATCCTGACCTTACATTAACACACTCTGAAAAACACTGGCATACATGTAGAAACTAAAATATTCTAACGTTACGTCATCTCATATTACTATGTGGGTAAATCCGCATTTTGGGTAAAGTTTTAGCTATGGACAGCTAACGTTAGCAAGGTTTGTGGGAACTGGTATGACCTTGTAGTGCTAACAAGGTACGAAATGCTAACGTTAGGACAAAACTACAAACTACTATCTACGTTACACATTATGATAAGTTACAACACTATCTAACTTACTATAACTACTATAAATCATGATAACCACCGTTATGGATTTAATTCACTTTTACTTGCATAGATAACGACCATTTTATTCTGAACAATCGGTGGTTAACGTTAACTTTACAAGCCATAATAGACATAAGGTCAGGTAACGTGAGTGTAGTCGTTTTTGGCCTATGAAGTTATATCTCTTCTGCTCCACGACATAACATTAGAACATGTTCACGATTAGTCTAGCAAGTTAATGATGATGAATGAACTTAATGCATTTAGAAGCTACCACAAGGGAAAACACATTTGCATTCCGAAAGCGACACTAACGTTAGTGAACACGGTTTGATGAAACAATATTGCATGCAGTTAGACCCAGTGTTGAACTAGCTTCTACATCTATGCACAACGTTATGATTATCTTTTATAGTTTATGGAGTGTGTAGTTTGCTTTTTTGGGGTGCAGGTTAAGCAATAATGTGACGCATTAATGAAACGGTAATCAATGCTGGCATTTTGATAATAACCTAAAGTAACATTTCGTTTCTGACCAGTTTGCTAATGTTAGTCACCCAGATTGTGTGTTCTTATTTTGGAAATGCTGAATGATTTAAAAATTAAACAGTATGGAAGTTGAAATAAGTTATGTGTTCACAATATGGTGTGAAATCAAATTTATAATAATCTATTTTGTTGCAGCTACAAGGTTGTGGATTGCTGCTAGACATCCAACGTTGGAGGTTTTTGCAGTTTCCACGCTTTGTGGACATGCCATATATGGTGAGTGCATATTGTTTTGGGACAATGAAAATAATAAAAGTTGGATGAATTGTCTTTAATCCCTCTGATATCATTCTAATTATTCAAATGACCTATTTGTAATAAAAATAGTAAAATAAAGATGAAAATAATGAAAGTTGGATGAACTGTCTTTAATCCCTCTGATATCATTCTAATTATTCAAATGACTGTATTTTGTCCATTTATGTACTTTGACACAGAATTTGGAAAAATGTTTCCTGGAAAAGCTGTTGTTCATCCGAAAATGGGAGGGAATGTCCACAAGTGAACCTGCAGCTGCCTTGCCACCAGTTCCTGAGGATGATGGTAGGAGGAATTATCTCTATTAAGCTTTTGTGCCACAGTGAATGAATGCAATTGATTTTAACAAGAAAGTAAGAGTTTACTAAATTTGTTTGTTTTTATAGTTTCATGTTACACAGCTCTTCATAAGCTTGTCCATCTGCTGCCCCCCACTGCATCAGGCAGGGGCAAATGGGAACACCAAATGCAGTGTGAAGTCAGCTTTGGGCTACCTTTTGGATATAAAACCGGTAGGCCCCTCCTATAGTAAATGTTTCTTTTGTGTGCTTACAGTACGGAACGCCTATACTGTATGTTTTATGGTGCAATGTTATATCTGGTATAATGTAAAATGAGTATTGTCAATTTGTAAATTGCTTGAAACCCTTCATATGTCTAATGACTTGTTTATGTTCTTGTTTTTTCTTTAAAATAACAGACTGGAACCAGCATTTCCAGTGTGCTGAACAATCCTCCTGATAGATCAGTAGAACATTGCCAGCCCCACTTGGTGTGCATTGGAGATCCCTCCGCCTCCGCCCAATACATCATTGTTGCAGAAAACGACTTGCCATTCCTCTTAAGGAAAACGGTTTGAGAAGTTATGCAGATTTTACCAGAAAGTGAAAATCAAAATGTTTTTCTTAAAGGTCACATTCACTGAGAAACCGTTTAATACTTGTTACTTTTGAAATACTATAGCTCATTCCAAGTTGCATATGCATGCTGCACGTGAAAATGATCTTCTACCCCCATTGCCCGCATTAGCCAATGAAAGAAAATACAAGGAAAAACAAGCGAATCAGAAAGAGCCCTTCCCAATGACGCCGAAGGGAAACTGACTATTCATGGCCTCGCCCACCTTGGCTTGTGACCGCCTACAGGAAGACTGGAAGATTTTGCGGCTAGGGGATTGTCTCTCTGCAGCTAGTAGGAGCTAACAGCAAGTTGCCAACATGGCGGAAAAAAAATCGTGCCTGTTTTATTGTTTTGGCAATAACACATCAATGTTGCATGTCTTGCCTTAGAAACATGAGTTGAGGAAGAAATGGTTTGGATTTATCGTTGGAACACCACCACCGAAGTAGTGTAACATTAGTTCTGTGTTCCAATCATTTCAACCACACTCACTGCCTTAGAAAGTGGTTTTGCATCGATGTTCTGAAAACCTGATTCTGTACCGTCATGACGATCGACCACCAGCTCACAGGCTGTAAGTACAAACAAACTTTTCCACCTAACGTCTGTTACAAAATAGCATGTTCATATTCTTCACGTTAGCATGCATGAAAAGGGTACAAGCTAGGCTTAGGCTAGCCTATATTACAGGAAGCTACACCAGGCACGTAACTGAAGTGTTCTGTTCGCGACGTGTAAAATCAGAGAATGCCTAATAGGAAGGGCTCTGGTAAAATCCATTAGAGGAATGGTCTATTTTCCCGAACGTAGCCTACAGGCCACTAACACGCCAGGTGTAGCTACTTCCATTGATTAGGCCTATTGGAAGCTAATTGTTGCAGTACATAACGCGAACGGAATGCTTTAGTTACGTGCCTGGTGTAGCTACACTCATAAGAAACTGACCACACCACCCAGAGATTTAGCTTGTTGAACCTATAATCTTCTAACCTAAGCGTTAAACCACAAATAATAATATTAGCAACAATATTTTATGCTCAACTAAGTACGGGTATTGTTCTAGTCTAAACAGGGAAAATCAAAAACACAATACCCCTGCACTATTAGGCTAAGTTGCTATCACTAGAGCTCAGGTATTTACACTTCAGTCTAATTTATGTCTTCTTGCCATTATTACATTGACATACAATGATGTTTTGTTTGATTACTTGCTGTTTACTTAGTGTGTATGTCTTCCAGAGCACATCCTCATGTCAGGCTACACAGCTTTCTAGCCTACATTAGGTCATCACGTTAGAAGCAAAGGTTCATTTCATTTCATTTATTTTTTTAAAGGACAGTGCACATTGATCAACATTTCTGTAAATGTGCCAGTGTTAGCCAGCAGGCTAATTTTCAACTGTAGTCCATTGGCAAGATGTTATACTAGGCACATGGTGGCTAAAAAAACCCCATATTAAATCACATAGCAATTGACATACAGCAATAGAACATAATGCCATAATACTAGCTCCAATAAAACATTTAAAACATAAGACATATAACCATACAGCCAAACAACCCTTAAGGGATCAATAAAGTAACCATCTATCTATCATACATACACCATGGGTTACAGGACAGCTAAACTATAGAGGCAGACCAACATTAATGTATTATGAGAAGTGCTCACATTTTTGTATGCTCAAAAGCCAGTCCTAAAGATGGTGTGTGAATGTATGGTGAGAGGTGGACGAGGTTTGTGATCTAACTTTTATTGTTGTACTAGTTAGTTTCTAGAAGTCTTTTTCTAGTAGGCTAATACAGGTTCTTATGTGCTCGTCAATGTTTTGGAAAGTCAATTCATGGGTTTCTTCAGGTCACTTTCCACAGGTGTATAAAATCAAGCACCTCGATTATGAATGCAGACTGCATGGTGCTTGATTAATACACCTGTGTAAATGGACCTGATGAAACCCATGAATTGCATAACAGATAGAATTGATATTACCGAATGTCTTCTTGTGGGTGTGCTACTTAGTACATCATACACCTTACCACATTCACTAAAATATTTTTGTTTCCATTGTACCAGTACAGTTTTGTGAGATAGTGAATGTCCTGTGTACTATTAGTATCTTGTAACTTGACAGTAATACATATTTATTTACTTTAGGTACCCAAACAGAATACTTCATGAAAAGTATGAGTATTGATACAAGCACTTCGGATACACCATGGGCATGGGGGCCTGCTACCTCTACTGCCATCAAGCCTGTTCATCCAAGGCCAGCTAGAAGACCTCGGGTTGATCAAGAGGAGGAGGAGGATGAAAGCGACATCTCCACAATAACACCTGATGGCTCCACCTATGGCCCAGCGCAATCAAAGAGCAATGTTATAAAATCATCACAGCCAACGAATGTGTTTTGTGTGTTGTCCCTTTGGATCCCCAGGACAATACAAGCCGAAACAACAACTCAGACCTTTTTCCCTAAATAATCCCAGCACTATTTTACAAAGGATCTGTAGGCCAGATGTCTGCATCATCTGGCAAAAAGAAGACATTGTTAATTCTGTGCATAGTTTGGATGTTCTTGTTTTGTGTTTGCATTATTTTAATAGACTGCAATATTACTATTTGTCAGTGTTTCACGGACCACCTAGCAAAAAAAAAAAAAACAGTAGACCTACTTCAACAGTATATTACACAATAGGCCTTCTTACTGAACCACCTTGCTTATTGTCTTTGCACCTTGCTTATGGTGTCAGAGGATTCGTATGATTTAAACTGGCATAGGTTACATCAGTGTTGCAGAACTGTTTGGATTTACATACAAGTTGGTTCAATATTGCAAACAACTCCTCTATTATATTTTACCACATCTACTTGTGGAACACTTGAGAGAGCTTGCGGACCACACTTTGAGTACTACTGCTGTATGTAAATATAATAAAGTTGTTTATAGACAATTGACCTGTTTTGTATATTTGTTTTAGGAGTTTCATCAGTTTTTGTCCCTTTTAAGCTAAAGGTTTATCTTACCTTTCATATCTTCTGTCTCACAGAGGGCCATAGTCGTCATAGTCGAATGTTTAGTGCATTTTGAAGGGAGTACATTATGCTAAGGCAGACTGGTTCTAATCCTGGGTACAGGGTCATACAGACAACAGGGGTACTGGTGTTGCCCATTTTTCTAACCACATGAGCAATCCCCTTACGAAAAAGTAGTATAGGAATCTTATAATATTTGGGACAAAATATTATAGTAATCTTATAGGAATAATTGGGACATACTGTAGAAGTACTACTAATAACTCTATAATATCCTGTAACCGCTATAGTTTTTCTATAGTAGTCTTATAGTACCTATAGTATGTCCAAATACTATAGTATTCCTATAAGATTACTGTAATATTTAGTCCCAAAATACTATAAGATTCCTATAGTAGGCTACTTTTTCTGTCATACGTGACAGAAAACAACTTGAGTAGGCTAACCTCTGCCAATGCCAGGCTATCAAAGCCATAGTTCTCATTACCGGAGTCTTGCAGCACACATTCTCTGCTTCTGTGGGCATTCTGGTACAATTCCAGCAAAATATAGCTAGGTAGGCGTGTTTGCATTTAGATCTATCTATATATTGGGCTATGACCAAGTGGTCTTTCAATGATAGTATCATGGAATTCAAACCATAACTATCTAGCTATTCCGATAGCATTAGCAGGCTAGGTCAGTGGCTGAACTGCATTTAGGGTGCTTACCTGTGTTGTGAAATAAAATATCTACTAGGAAGATTGCAAAGACTTTTGACTGTGTAAAGAAATAGGTCTTTATTTTAAAACGTTTCCAACTGTTTATTACTTGAAAGCAAGATGACGATTGTCACAAACGTTTACCTCTTTTAGGAGAAATTTTAAGCTGACAGGCAATTGTTACCATTCTATTAAACCAACGTTCACCGACAAACGATCAGGAAGCGGTTCTTCTTCCTACTCGAATACTAGGATCAAACACATGAAGTTGTATCTCCGAAGACATTTTCTGCAACAGTTTTGACTCGAGTTTTAGCCAGGTTTTAGTACTGTAAAGTTGAATATGGAGCATAGCACAGGCAGAATCGGATGAGGACGCACTGGAGGAAGCGTCACAGTACTGTTAGCCAATCAGAGGTGAATTCATTAGCATGTCATTAATATTCATGACTAGAGGCGAAATCCAGTCGTTCCTCCCCGCCCACCTTCCCCACCAAACTAGAACAGCATGAAACAGACGCAGCACAGCATTTTTTTCACCAAAACCGGCTCACAGGGCATTCATCAATACTACAGACCACTGCAAAATTAATGAAAAAACAATGAGATGAGACCTTTAAGGATACTTGTTACAAAGTTTTTCCATAACCATTTCCATGCAATTGCTGTCCAGAGAAAAGAGGACTTTAAACTAATTAGTATAAGAGATTTAATTGATTTTAGACCAATACATTTGATTTTTTAACAATAATATTTTTGTAAACCCTCGCTATGAACTTGTGTAATGTTTATGTGTACAATATTTGTAATAAATAATACATAATTTCACATTAGGCTGTCAGGAATTCATCTTTATTGCACACACTATTTGGTTTAAATAATTTCATAATTGTCTTATCTGCTAAGATCCATAAATATGCTAAAAATATAAATAAAACGACAACATGCACTTCATTATGCTGTGATTGAATTGACATTGTTGTTTATTATTGCTATTATCCTTCTAATAGTCTGACCAACATCTTAATTTGCTCCCTGTTAAATTTAAGTATTATATTGTCTTGTATTTGTATGTGGCTTTGGACAAAAGCATAACCATAACCAAATGAAAGTAACAATAACCAAATTGACACAAATTGTGTCAACTATAACACACAGGTGTGTTAAAATATCAACACAGTAACTGTGTTACATGGGTTTAACACAAAAAATAACACAAAATGTGTTGTCCTTACCTAAACACATTGATGTGTTAAAAATGTGTTGTTTCCAACACATCCTTTTTGAGAGTGTATGTTTTACCTAAAGCAGGACAGGGGTTACCAGGAGATAAATCAAACTAGAACCAGTAGAATGGTCATAAGTCACAGACCTCCCTACTTTAGTGACATGCTGGAATAAAGGAAAGATCCAGAGTTATGGCTGTGGGATTTGGCAGACGCCTTTGTCGGATTCCAACCTGGGTCCCCGTGGCACTTGGACCCGTATATGGTATGAGCGCTGTAGCCTGTTGTGCCACAGCGCCCCGCACACAATATAATTAAAATGTAACAGGGAACAGATTAGAATGTTGGTCAAACTATAAAATGGAGAATAGCAATAATAAACGTCAATTCAATCAATAACCTAATAAAATAAGCAATGAAAATTAGTTTAGTCTTTATGTCTTTAGTCTTAAATGACCCAAAACTATGAATGAGTTCTATGATAACTAGTTCAAAACTTTCATAAAATAAACTTAGAAGTGTTAAGATAATGTATCTTGTTTTAAGAGTGAATTTCTTTTTAAAGCGATGGTTCGGAGTAATTTCACCCTAGGGTCCTTTGCACCATGACCCCGAGCCAAACACCCTCCCAGAACCTGTTTTCCCTTGGTTGAACCCTGGTCGAGTAGCGCTGTCAGAAATTAACGAGTTTCTGCAGTCGTAATGGTACCAACTTTTATCTCATAAATTACCCGACTAATAATGCCCTGAATGGTACGAAACTTCTACAGTATGTTCTTAACTCATAAAACGAGGCATTGAAAAGTTTGTAAATACACCAGGAGTTTATTTAAATAAGACTTGCCTGATGGATGCTACTATCTGCTAATATACCGCTGCGTCAGCGTTACTTCCGTGATTTGGGAAAAGCCTGTAAAAGTCCTGGCAGGAAGCATGCATAAGGATATAGATCCAGGAATGCACTAATATTTTGTTCGTAGTACCAGTTTGCAACAATTATTAGTTAACACTGTTGTAAAGTTCACAAGTTGTAAACACTTCGGAAAAAAATATTAAAAACTGGATATACCAAAAAACGTTGATATAATCGAATTCATTAAGATAACATTATGGAATGTTAAAACGGAAGCCTTGTGGGAACAACTATGATGCTGATAATGGAACTCTCTTGAAACGGTATTTGAGGGGGTACAAAAAGGAGCAGTATGAGCAGTTTGGTGAATTGTACTTTTTTGCGATGATCTGGAGGTGAGAATGGATACTTACGAACGTGGTGAATAGCTCCTCATCCATATATTCCACTGCAGAGTTCTACTGGATTGAAGGACAACTCCAGTTATCTACATGAAGGCACACACACACACACACACAGAACTTAAAAGTCAGTGCCAACAGAAATGCTTTCATTAAAACATGTAATCCCCGATTTTGAGATAAGATTTTTAGATAATTTGTAGACCTTTTATATGCCAATCTCTAGGTATGGTGAAGGGTATGTGATGATGTGGGGCTATTTTAATTTCCAAAGGCCCAGGGAACTTTATCAGGATGCATAGTACCTGGATCCATTAAATAACTGTCCTTTAAAAATAAAAATCTGCCTGCCTTTATGGGAATTTGACATAGGGATGCCAATACTTATGACCCCTGTATTTTAAGGAAGAACATTTATTTATTTATGATACATTATTCATTCACAAAGAAAACTGGTGTCCTTAAAGGTTGGATATGTCCTCATTTTGTTACTTAAGGCATTATGATCAATTTCCAGAAGATGATTTTATATTCCTTTTTTTAGTCAACTTTAGCATGGGTGCCAATAATTCTGGAGGGTACTGTGTGTAGTGCAGTAGGCTACGCTGTGTAATTCTGGAGAGTACTGTGTGTAGTGGCTACGCTGTGTAATTCTGGAGGGTACTGTGTGTAGTGCAGTAGGCTGCGCTGTGTAATTCTGGAGGGTACTGTGTGTAGTGGCTACGCTGTGTAATTCTGGAGGGTACTGTGTGTAGTGCAGTAGGCTGCGCTGTGTAATTCTGGAGGGTACTGTATGCAGTGGCTATGTGTAATTCTGGAGGGTACTGTGTGCAGTGGCTATGTGTAATTCTGGAGGGTACTGTGTGTAGTGGCTACGCTGTGTAATTCTGGAGGGTAGGCCTACATTGTGTAGTGGCTACGCTGTGTAACTCTGGAGGATACTGTGTGTAGTGGCTACGCTGTGTAATTTTGGAGGGTACTGTGTGTAGTGGCTATGCTGTGTTTGGAAGAGGCTCCCACTAACTTATCCAAAGGCCAAGGGAACTGTGTTAGTGGAAGACAAGCCTGCACAGCCTGCATCAAGCACTAATTTCTGGAATTCAAGTTGGACTAACCACAAGGTGAGGCTTTTTGTGGACTCTTGTCTGATCACTGGGCCATTAAATGTGAACATAGAAGCTAAAGTATAAAGCAAGAAGCGTCTGTGTGTGTGTCTGTGGCACGCATATCTCGCTGACCGTTTGTCAGACTGACCTAAGATTCCGTATGTGGCTCGCGCGTGACACAAAGGTGTGGACCCAGGCTGCTCAATGTGGTTCGATCCCCATTTGAAAGGTATTGTTTCAAACACAGTTTCAACTAAACTTTCAGAATCTGGTCAAAAATCGAGAGTTTTTATAAGAAGAAAGTGATTTAGAGAACACTAAATCACATAAACACATGTTTATGGCTTACTCTTGAAATGTTACCAAGGCTGTGTGGTGGCCACCTTTATGCTATTTCTCTAAAAGAACTGAACAGATTTAATGCATTGATCAAACTTTTCAAATTTAAGCTGTTAGGCTACTGAATGCCATTCATATATTTATATATTTGATAGACGTTTATTGCTAGTCTTACAATCAAAGTTGTGCAGTTTTGGGGGGGGGGGGGGGGCACCTTCATCTTCATCTCACCAAACGAACTGAAAAGGACACTAGATCTAATGTCTACACACAAAAAGGATACAAAATGCATAGCCTACGTTTTGACAATGTAAGTAAAGTATATGTAGCGTGATACAGGCAAATGTAGGAATCCAATAACAGCTCATGTCCAGCAAGGAAACAAACTTTCAATGTTAGAACTACCAAGGAACATATTTTAGATATGCGGGAACCCGGATCGCACGAGGGGGGGTCAAAATCCCCCTTTATGCAGAGCAGAGGCAGCGACTGCTCCATTGAAGTCTATGGGCATAGCTCAGAATTTCACCACATATGCTAAGATCTTAGTTCTATAGTTAGGAATGTGAACTTTGGGCACGTTTTCATGATGATTTGGGTAAGATTATTGAAAGATTGTAGTCTTTTGAGTAAAGCTTGAAAGCCAAATCTTGTCATAGGTTTCTGATGTATGGGTAGCATTAGGCAAAATGTTCTTCATTTCATAGCCCTTATTTGGTTGTACCTGACTTGTGCCAAGGCATGTGTTTATTTAAGATGCATGTGAGGGCATTAGTGCTTCAGTGATAGTCTTTTCACGTTATGTGTAAGCTTATTTTGCAATTTATTAATCTTAATTTCCCTCTGTTCTCTGTTTGCAGGCAGTGAGTTCTGAGGACTGCTTCCCTGAGAACACTGAGTGCATTCTGGAATATTCCAAATGTGTGCCACTTCCATACAAAAGAAGTTTCAATCCCGCAAGAGAGTTCACTCACCAGGTAGAGACAGACAGACACACACACGTAGAATAGCAAATAACATTATAATGTGTGTGCATGTATTTGTGTCTGTTGCTGTGTTTAGTTTATCCCCTTTTTTCATGTGTCTGTTGTTATGACTGTAGTGGGCTCCATCAACAGATCAGGGCAAAGTCGGTCTGTCCTGCTACTACTACATGCTACTTGACTATGTCTGGAAGCCATGGCTGCTGCCCTCAACATGCTGTAAGTGTTTGTGTGTTTTGAATGAGGGCTATGTCACTGTGCACACTCTAATTTGTTTGACAAATGTGCAATGTCATGCATTAATACAGGAACTAATCATCATTATTGTCGTTTTTAATAATAGTCTTGAATTTTGAAGTTTAGCCATGTTTACCATTATGTTGGTGGTAATGTAAATAATGTGTTGAATATATGCCAAACTGAGCATAATCATAATTTAGTTCAATCTTATTTTCTATTTACAGAAACTGAAACCCTCACAAATAAACTGATACCAATAATTAACATTGATGGTGATGGTGGCAAGGATGCCTTCATAAGGTAATTATCATTTTTGTTTGAACACCTGATTGACTTACCAACTTATTTTTTAATGTTTGATTTTTATCTTAATCAACAATAACATAATGTATAGCAATTGCTGTTTTATTTTTTTAGGTGCCATCCAGCAAGTCCCAGCCTGGAGCCAGAGGCTGGCACTGCACGTCAGATGGGGGAGGATCTATGTTAGGCATCAGAAAGGTGGTTTAAGCAAGAAGGAAAGAGCTTCTGCAGACAGTGTTGCAATTAGGTATGATACTTTTGGAAATTGATCTTAATGCCTTAATTAAAAAAATTAAGAAAAATCCAACCTTTAATGACAGCAATTTTCTTTGTGAATGAATAATGTATCGTAAATAAATAAGTGTTCCTTAAAGGTTGGATTTTCTCATTTTTTTTTTATTAAGGCATTAAGATCAGATGATTTTTAAATGTATGTGTATGTTAAGGTTATATAAACTTATGAACACAACTGTAATACATATCTCCATTACTTCTAACTATTGCACCTGACGTCTAGGCTGCTATTGTGGGTTTGCTTTTATTTGTCACACAAGCTGAGTTAATTATATTCACGGACAGGGTCAATTGTAACATATACTTTCTTTCTCTTTTTACAGACACCTGACTTTTACTGCCAAAGGGACCATCAGAGCACCTCTCCCTACCATCTATACCAGAAGAGTACGGACAAGGGCCCAAAATGTTTTAAAGGACGTTGCATGCCCAGACCATGGACTGTTTAAACCACTGTGGTCAAGCAGAAGTCTCTGTTCTCACTCGAGTGTCACTGCGTAAGCCCCCTACTGCAGGCGAGAAAGCCATGTTGATTTGAATATTGATTGATAAATACAATAAAGGCCATGTAACAAATTTTATTGCCTGTCGTACAGTATATGAATTTTCATGGTAAAGTAAAATAAGTCATTGGGATTTAGCAGGTGTAAGTAAATAATGTAATTAAGTGTATGTAAAATTAATGTGAAATATTATTTAAGTTAAAGATGCACAATAAGCTCAGTGATGGTTATGTACTATCTCACATTTAAAACCATTACATAAATCACCATATATAAATCACATGATTCATTTTAAAATAAAGGCATAAAGCCTATCGAAAAGCAAATAAAGGCATACACATAAATGCCTGCAAAATTAGCTGTGTCTGGCAGTATATGGGCTGTATATGCGTAGTCCCATGTTTGACATATCAGGGGGTATATGGGAACAAGAACAAGAGGTGTCCGGGGTCATATAAGTAGCTAATACTTGAAACATGGATCATATCAGGTGAGAATATGAAGTCTGGATATCTTGCATGTCGTCGCAGTCCCATTCAGGACTTTTGATATGCTCCTGATATGGCAATTGGCACTAAAATATCAGGAGCATATCAACCAATATATTTCCTGATATTACACATATCAGGAAATATATCACTATGAATATTCCCTGATTCAGAGCCTTTTCACCCAGTGAGTCCCTGTCCAAAACTCCAGAGATTCCAGACCCCAGTGAGTGGGGTTGGGAATTGAATGACAGAACCAAAGTCTGGGTGCCATATTGGACAGATCTGGAAGATGCCATCAAGGGATGCTCACTCCTCCTCAACTGTGGCTGTGTGGTTGCCTGTTGCCTGTACCACATTGTGCAAGTGTGAGGGAGGCTGTACTAATAATGATTAAGAGTGAAACCAAAAATCTTTGAATAAATACATGATGTTTAAGCAAATTCCTTTTAGGCAAGTCCCCACTTGGCGGCCATATTGCAACGCTTTTTGGGCACACTGTGTTTATTTAAGGCCTCAACAATGGTCCTTTTGGTCACAATATGTGATTTTTGACACTATAGTGATAGTGACCTGTCCAATCAACAAAGAAAAGCATACCTTAGAGGTAAAATATGGGTCTAGGGACCTGATATTTCAATGAATTTTTCAGAGATATTGACAGTTGATGAGCTAAATATGACGATGATACTAGATTTAACATGGAAATGGCCACCCCAACTTGTATCCATGGATTTTTGAAAACCTTAGGCCTATACCTAACACCCTGCCAGAAATCAAAAACTTATCCAGAAGTGCCCAATCTTCATGATTTTTCACATATTCCTTCCCAGCTATCTGGGCTATTGGAAAAAAGAGGAAAAAAGGCATGTTTAGATGATGCCCCCAGACCTAGCATTGTAGCTCACTGGGAGCACCAGTTGGCATATGTAGATGATGCCCCCAGACCTAGCATTGTAGCTCACTGGGAGCACTGGCATATGTAGATCATGCCCCCAGACCTAGCATTGTAGCTCACTGGGAGCACCAGTTGGCATATGTAGATGATGCCCCCAGACCTAGCATTGTAGCTCACTGGGAGCACTGGCATACGTAGATGATGCCCCCAGACCTAGCATTGTAGCGCACTGGGAGCACTGGCATATATAGATCATGCCCCTAGACCTAGCATTGTAGCTCACTGGGACCACTGGCATATGAAAAATATATTATATTGTTATTATAAGTAATCACAACAAATAATAAATTGGACTCTCTTCTTCCCAGGGGATAATTGTTTTAGATTTAAACATTGTCTGTTATTTTATATAAGTAGCAAAGATCATAGTCTGATTTTTTTCTTTTCTTCTGTCATAGTTTAATTAGTTAGTTTAATTAATTTCCCTCTTTCACAGTGTGTGACACAGTGCACTGGCATTCTGATACCATTGAAATCCATTCCACGGCTTACAGTTTACAGTATTCCTCGCCCATTGAGTGACGTGGCGAGCACCAATCACCAGCGCCAACGACACAGCCGGGGGCAGAGGCAGTTCAGGAAGTGTCCAAGATCTTATGGCCGAAGTTTACAGTGAAATTAAGTTCCGTCGCCGTATGGTATCTTCTACAGATTCACGAGTCTTGTCGATTAAAAAGTTGTCGTTATTGTTTCCGCTTTTGCCACAGTCATTTGCTTTATGCATTCGCGTTTTCCTTTTGTCCTAGATGTCCATTGCCATGTTGTCATTGCCTTAGTGTTTGACTTGTGTTTTTTTTGTGCCTCGTATAGGGTCGCTCCTTCGACCCTGCTCTCTTGATTTATTGTTGTTAACGTTGCCATTTAACCGCTTTGTGAATCCAAATGGAGCGTTGGATAATTTAGTTTCCGCCTGGCGATTCAGCAACGTTAGGCGTAAGGTTAGGCTACGTCTAGTAGTTATCATTAAAATCACTCCCAACCTCTCCTATCTTTGTTTCATTCGGGCACTACGCTCACCCGCATCGTGGGTGTGGATTGTTTGCCTCTCCTTCTCTCTATTTGTCTCTTTCTCGTTCTTTGTTTAGGCCTGCGTAGCCTACAACACTTTCAGACCCAGAACACAGAGACAAACAGACTTACGGAAGTAAACACGCTCAAGGGCAGGGAGGAGTGATGTCAGACCGTGTTCATGGAAAACGAGAATGAGTGTGGAAGCGAAACGGATACTGACGAGAATATCCAGATGTTTGGATGACACAGATATGACCTGTCAACTGGACAGGTAGGCTACAAGACACCAGGAACTGGCTGCAACATATGCTAGCCTGTCAACACGGTAAATTTGCTGTTTTTTGCACATAGCACACTTTCCGGTCTGAGGCAAAGTAAAAAAATACCCAAAATATCCTAAAATCTGCTGAGAGTTGTTGTTACTACCATTGTTGCATACTATATTCTGTGTTGTGTTGCCTTGGTCACAACGTGTCTGTGTTGTGATGGAACATAGAATGTAAATGATGTTCTATCTATTCGACACATTGTATGAAAGCGTAGCAGCGCCGTAGCCTAATCGACATCTGCTACAAACATTTTTTTTCGCTTGAACTTTAAATTAGTCTGATGGAAGCCTATATATTTGTATCTTTATTAAGTTGCAAGTGACCCGCCATCTAGCAGTCTCATCTTGAAGACAAGTCAAGCCTACTGTCAGACTTGTAACCTATCCTATGTTATTGATTGCTTGATTAATTGATTGCTTCAAATTGTCATTGTGGTATGTAAACTTAAAAGACATAATACAGTACATAGTAAAGTTTAAGATGCATTGTTGTTCATACAGCAAATCTTTAGAAATAGCTTAGATCTTTAGAATAGCCAAGATTATGAAGGGCATGTGATTACTGATAGGTCGCTCATGGGTCGTTGAAGTCACTAAGATCACTATTCTGTGTGGATTACTCTGTCTCATCACACACCCTGGTGACCCTAAAACACACACACACTCTCACTCTCTCTGGTGCCGCGTCATCTCTCTGAGTGTGTGTGTGTATGTGTGTGTCTCTCTGGCCTTTGGTCTCTCTCAGGTGATTGGGGGGCAGCATGTTGGCGTCTCCCGGGAGTGTCGCGGCGGTTGCTGAGGCGATAGCGGTGGCGGAGGAGGTGGCTGGGGGCGGCGATGGCGTGGAGGAGATGGACACCTCGGAGCCCAACTGGGCCTGGTTCTACCTGGCAGAGTGTGGCCACTGGCACATGTTTGGCGTGAGTGGAGGTTTTTGTTTGTTTGTGTGTTTGTTTGTGTGTTTGTTTGGTTGGTTTTGATGAATTTACCAGGAAGAATAAAGTATCTATTTATCTACTGTATCTATCTGTATCTATCTGTCTGTGTCCCGTTACATGTCTGCTGTTGACACAGTTTTTGCAGTGTATTACTGCCTCATTTTCTGTGCCAATCGGACCTGTTGGTGTGTCTGCCTTTGAAGACCATATGACTCTGATCACGTGTGTTGTCACCTGTAGACTGATCCGTTTGCGGCGGCGTCTGTGAACAGCTACGTGATCGAACAGAGTTACAACCGGAATCGCCATGGCTGTGTGGAGTTCCACACTCACAAATACGCCTACAGAATAGATTTTAAAGGTTTGGATCTGTGGTCTAAAATTTCTTACTTACAGAATATATTTCACAGGTTTGGAGATACCATAAGACTGTACTATAGGGCGAGGATCACATCAGCCAGTGGCAGCGGAAAATGTAACGCAACGCTCTCAGACCATAATACGTTTTATCTCTTTCCTAAGCAACACAAACGGTTTGTGAATTGAATACGGTCGCGTTGCGCTTTGAAAGTTGAACCAAGTTCAACGCTCAGCTTGCTCAACGCTAGCGTTACGCCAGCGTTGCCACCGTTCCACTGCTGAACCATAGAGAACAATAGGAAACCTGCCGCTTGCCGCTGGCTAATGTGAACCCCGCCTAAGACTGTACTATAAGGGGTAAGGATATTACAGAGGTATTACAGAGGTATTACTGAACATCATAGACTTGAACTACTATAGAAATGTTGTAGTATTGCTATAGGTTTTGCACTAGGGGGCAGTGTCTCTAGTGATGGGCAAATGAAGCTTTGGTGAACCACTGAAAGACGATGTGAAGCTAGCGACACTAATGAAAAAAAAATCCAATATGGTCACCACATTTAGATTTTTCAACATAAAAGTCCTTTCCCAAATCAGTATATGCAACCAAAAATACTGGTTTACTTAAGGACTTATGTTGAAAAATGTATGTGTGGCGGCCATCTTTTTTTTTCAGCTAGTGTCACTAGCTTCACACTGCAGTGGTTCAGTGGTTCACAAAAGCTTCATTTGCCCATCACTAGTGTCACAAGGTCGGTTGGTTCGCCGCTCATGGGCCTTGAACCGCCACCTTGACACACACACACACACACACAGGCATGGAAGACGAACGCTCTAACCACTGAGCTAAAAGCCCAGGCTTCCAACTCAGCGGTTAGAAGCGTTCTTAAGGTTAGCACGCTAGCTCAGTCTGCCTCCGTTACACTAGCTGTCTCCTTTGTTTCCTCTGATACACAGACATGAAGCAGACCAACCTGTCCACGGGGAAGCAGCGCGCTGTCAAGAGGGCCCTGCAGTCTGTGACGAGCTTCAGGTGACGACGACCGCTGCCAC
Organism: Alosa sapidissima; assembly: GCF_018492685.1. Lineage (NCBI taxonomy): Eukaryota > Metazoa > Chordata > Actinopteri > Clupeiformes > Clupeidae > Alosa > Alosa sapidissima. Next base: position 29,992,675 of record NC_055965.1, read on the forward strand.
TACTACTGCTAATGCCAGCACCACTGCCACAGATTGCAATGCCAGAGCCCGTCTACGGACAGCCTGTTCACTTCCTATTACAGTCTTTCTCTGTTGCTACACTAAAACACTAAACACTAAAACCCATTGGCTGAAGAAAGTTCTCAGTTGCTAAAACACTAAAATCCATTGGCTGAGTTGCTAAAACACTAAAACCCATTGGCTGAAGAATGGTACATGGTAAAACACAATTTGCAGAACTCACTTTTTTAGCAAAACTTTGAACGCATTCTCATTTCCAAAACACATTCTGCACTCTAATGCACATCCATACTGGTACACGCAAGTGGCAAAAATGAAATAGAAATAGACATACACATGTCATTGATTAAACACAACCACTCAAAATTGATTACACTTGTTTCAAATGATGTGACAAAACCAATATAAGCCAGTTCAGAGAGCAAGTATAAGTATATATACTCTTTTGATCCCGTGAGGGAAATTTGGTCTCTGCATTTATCCCAATCCGTGAATTAGTGAAACACACACACAGTGAGGTGAAGCACACACACTAACATGTGTAAAAATTTTGTAAATAGTGCTTGAAGCTGAGGTTTTGTGTTTAATGCTTTAAGAAAACGGAGCAGAAGTTTCAGAAATTGTGTTTTAGCAATCGAGAAACTGTAAGACCCTAGTACCGAATTTGGTTGCAGTTTCACCAGAGTTCCACTGGGGGTGATCGTGGGCGAGTGCAAAATGAATGGGGGTCTATGGAGCTAGACGGCTAAATTTAAAGTTTATCTCTTTCACCTGATTGTCGTTGAAAAATCACAGATTTTATTGTAGTTCCTGCAATTTCAATATCGATTGAATGAATGAGTACTTATGTCCTTTCAATTTCTTACAGGTTGGGTCATGGTTGCCCATAACATGCTAGCATTCGTCTAATGAATGATGTCATTGACATTTTTTAAAGGCTTTTTAGAACAAATGAGCGACCCCCCCCCCCCCCCTTTCGAATGCAACATACAAATGGACAAAAATACTAAACATAAAATGATATCCTGAGAAAAAGTGTATTTTGAGGGGTGCAGCTCCATAGACCTCCATTCATTCTGCACTCGCCTGTGAGCGCCCTCACGAGGAACTGCAACTAGTTCAGAAACCTTCAGAAGTTTTCAGAGAGTGAAAGTTCTCCCCTTATTAGACATTCTTTGGAACTACTGTTGCTACAACTGCTAGTGTTAGTACCACTGCTTCAGATAATATTACTGTTACTACACCTGCTAATGTTAGTACCACTGCTTCAGATAATATTACTGTTGCTACAACTGCTGTTTTTTCTTTGGGCTTCATTCAGGTCCATCTGTGATGCCCCTGCAGTACCTGTACCCAGCCACTGGGAGGCAGTAAACTCAACTGAGCCGTACCAGGTACATTTAACTGTAATTGATTGATTGATTTTGCAATCACCTCCCATTACACATGTGCATTGCCATAACATTTAGATTTAACTGAAGCTTTTAGCCAAAAGGACTGACATAAAGCTTTTTTTTACCAGTATTGTACTAACATAGGGAATGTTTTGAATGCAGCCTTTTGAGAACAGAGCTACATGTTCACATATGTCACACACCATTAAAAAAACTTTTTTTAAACCATCACATACTGACCCAGATGTGACCGTTGGTGTTGATCTCCGCGTCATCACCACCAGACATGCACCTTTATATTGTCTGACTCGTCTCGTCTTGACTCACTGTCTATTTGGGACTTGGTTTAGGCTTTGGAAAAGGTGGCATGGAACTGGGACCAGTAGAAGATCAATTCTTAACACTTAAAAACACTTAAACCCAATTCTAATCCTAAATCTAACAATATTGTTATGTTCTCTGTATGTATACAGTATATATTGAACGATAAAAAAAACGTCGCCACTGACAGGTTGTTGTAGGAGTCAACTGTTGACCCAGGCCGGGTACCAGACGTGAAAAGTCTTGAAAGTCTTCCGTCCTCCTGTTTCCCTTCATGGTCTAATCACTTCACGGCTCTGCGCATTATGGGTGTGAGTCTGAGGGGTATTTTGCCGCCAGTGCATACGCACACTGTGGCCAGAGCGTTAATTAATAGTTAATTAATAAAGGATAGATAGATAGATACAATAGATAGATAGATACGATAGATAGATAGATAGATCAGAATTTAACACTGGTTGCATGTGATTGGTTTATTCAACTTCACTTCACCGGAGAGGTATCGTCCATTTCAGAGTCCCCACCTTGACGTAGCTTCCCACTACCTATATTGCTACCAAACTAGGGCCCAGCGTATTTAATGGAGAACTAGGGGCCCAGTGTATTTAATGGTGCGCTAGGGGTCCGAACTTGGGCCCAGCGTATTTAATGGTGAACTAGGGTGACCTAGGGGCCCAGCTTATTTAACTAGGGACCAGCGTATTTAATGGTGAACTAGGGCCCAGCGTATTTAATGGTGAACTAGGGGCCCAGCGTATTTAATGGTGAACTTGGGCCCAGCGTATTTAATGGTGAACTAGGGGCCCAGCGTATTTAATGGTGAACTAGGGGCCCAGCGTATTTAATGCTGAACTTGGGCCCAGCGTATTTAACTAGGGGCCAGCGTATTTAATGGTGAACTAGGGGCCCAGCGTATTTAATGGTGAATTAGGGGCCAGCGTATTTAATGGTGAACTAGGGGCCAGTGTATTTAATGGTGAATCGTAAACCAGGAACATGTCGTCATTGGCAGATTCACTCCATCACAGCAGCTACCGTTGATCGTTTCTTTGTTTGTGAAAATCCTTCTTCTTGGTGATGGTTTTTTTGTTTTTGTTTGTTTTTCCAGCTCATCCCTCTCAGCCAGGACAGCCACGAGTTTAAGGAGGTTAAAGAGCTTTATGAGAGAACGATGAGCAACACCATCCGCTCCATCCACCGCATACAGAACAGCGACCTGTGGGAGTTCTTTTGCAGGTTGGACATAGACTCTTACCACCTTAGTAAAACACTGGTATCAGATTGATGCTTTTTCTGCTGGTTGGACAGACTCTTACCCAGTGGTGTAGTCTATGTGATACGCAGGACTACGCAGTATGCCCACTTCAAAAGCATCACCATCTCAATATACCCACTTAAAATAGGCAAGGATAGGTATTAACATTTGGGGTTGATCTCAGTATACCCACTACAACTAACTAGACTACATCACAGTATACCTACTACAGCTAACTAGACTGCACCACAGTATATCCACTACAGCTAACTAGACTACACCACAGTATACCCACTACAGCTAGCTAGACTTCACCTCAGTATACCCACTACAGCTAGCTAGACTACATTACAGTATACCCACTACAGCTAACTAGACTACATTACAGTATACCCACTACAGCTAACTAGACTACATCTCAGTATACCCACTACAGCTAACATCACAGTATACCCACTACAGCTAGCTAGACTACACCTCAGTATACCCACTACAGCTAACTAGACTACATCTCAGTAAACCCACTACAGCTAACTAGACTACACCACAGTGTACCCACTACAGCTAACTAGACTACACCACAGTGTACCCACTACAGCTAACTAGGCTACACCACTGCTCTTACCACATCTAAGTAAAACACTGGTATCAGATTGAAACTTCTTCTGCAGGATGGACAGACTTAAGACCTGGGTTTTCCCATGCTGCCTTACGCGCGCAATTTTATTCACGCTGCTAGACAGCCTGGATTCTATGGACTTCGTTTTCACCTCAACGAAGGAACCAATCACAGCACGGAGGGGGGACAGCAAGACGATGACGACACACCGAAGCCATTATGAGCTACGTACAGATGCATTTGATAGACATTCGTAGCGCCCAATAAATGGCTCTGGGCAATCGTAAACCACGTTTCAAATACGAGAAAATGAATGTGTAGTTCCCAGACCCCATCTCAATGAGATGGGGTTTAACGTTAGCCAGGCTATAAAACACTGGTATCGGGTGTGTCTTTTTCTATGTATGTTTTTGCTGGTTTATGTTTGAACGTCTATGGAAAACAAATAAGAACAAAAGTAAAAAAAAAAAAAAAAAAACCCACTGGTATTGGATCGATAGTCGAGACTGATTCAGGGCTGAAAAAGTTGGATTGGTGCATCTCTAATAGTTATTACGCATCGTATTACGTATCAGTACTGGTTTCTGGTCTGGTCCGGTAGTTTGACCGCTTCATTAAAGTAACACAATGTGGGAATTCCGCATCTCACCACTTTACTACATACTGTATACCTGTTTAGCGGACAGGGACTCACCACTTTACTACATACTGTATACCTGTTTAGCGGACAGGGAGAACCCAGTCCCAACACCAGACATGCATCTTCATAAGCTCTTGATTTTATCCTTTGAAGGTGTTGGAACGACATTGTGCCCTATTGCTCTAATAAGGTAAAAGAGCTACATTGAGTGACTTTAAGGTAAAAGAGCTGTATTGTGTTGCTTTAATGTAAGAGAGCTATATTGTGGTACTTTATGGTAAAAGAGCTGTGTTGTGTTGCATTAAAGGAACAAAATACAGAGTTAGATAAGATGATGCATACCCTTTTTCGTCTCTGTGTGTGCAGTAACTCACCCACCGTTAGCCTAGCTTAGCATAGCTCATTGAAGTGGGCAGAACCAAATAGCCGTTAGCTCCCAAAAGTGACAGGAGAACTCTGACGTTGTTCCACAGGAAGCGGGAGCAGCTGCGGAGGATAAAGAGCGGCGCGGAGGTGCAGGAGAGGATGCTGTTCCACGGGACGTCCGCCCGCAACGTCCAGGCCATCTGCATGTTCAACTTCGACTGGCGGCTCGCCGGGAGTCACGGACACGTCTACGGCAAAGGTACGTACGTACGGCACCTGAGAGAGAGCGAGAGTAGAGTAGACATCTTGCCGCCCCCCCACCGAACACACACAAACACACTTTCCGTCACCCCATTATTAGTAGTTTTAAACAAAAATTAAAAAAAACTCCACATTGGACTTGCAGTTTCAGTTACAGTGCTATACCTCTTAAAGATGAAGTGTTATGTAAGATGCCGTTTCAGTTACAGTGCTATACCTCTTAAAGATGAAGTGTTATGCAAGATGCAATTCACACATTGTCCAGATAAGGGTTGTGTGTTTTTGAGTAGAACAACACAACACGTTACATTTATGTATCTGCTTCTCATGGTACCCAAAGCACTTTACAGTGAAGGGGGCTTCTAAAACATTAACCAACCTGTGTGATGCACGGCAACCATTTTGTACCAGAACACTCACCATGCACGTAATGTGTGTGAGGTGGAGAGTTCGGCGATGATTAGGTGGCCAGGTTAGGAATTTAGCCAAGACTCCGGGGAACCCCTTACTCTTTATTACAGTATATATGCCAGGGGATCTTTCATGATCTCAGTGAGGTCAGGTAAGGCGATCATACTGGAAATAACGAAGCGGCAGCGCTAAGCGTAACGCTCAGACCATAATAAGTTATACTGTATCTCATTCCTAAGTAACACAAATGGTTTGCCTAAACTGACAATAGGATACTCTCGAGTTGCACTTTGAAAGTTAAACCAAATTCATCGCTCAGCTTGTTCAACGCTCTTACACACACACACACACACACACACACACAAAAAAACAGGTTTGTACTTTGCCAGAGACGCCAGGTATTCCAGAAAGTTCTGCGAGGCCTAGATTAATGTGATCGACTAACAATTTCTCTCTCTCTCTCTCACACACACACACACAAACAGGTTCTTCCTTTGCCAGAGACGCCAGGTAGTCCAAGTCCAGGTATTCCAAGTTCTGCTAGGCCTAGACTAATGTGATCGACTAACAATTTCTTTCTCTCTCTCTCTCTCTCACACACACACACAAACAGGTTCATACTTTGCCAGAGACGCCAAGTATTCCAGCAAGTTCTGCGAGGTCTCCCAGACGCACCTCCTCAGCCTCCAGACGCACGGCCTGCTGACCGGTCCCCAGTCGGCTTCGGCGGTGGCGGCAACCACACCCTACCGGTGCATGTTCCTGGCCCGCGTTCTGGTCGGCGAGTACGCGGTGGGCACGAGCGTGCTCTGCCGCCCGCCCTCCAAGGATGGCACGCTGACCAATGTCTACGACAGCTGCGTAGACGACGCCGGCCAGCCGAAGATCTTCGTCGTGTTCGACAGCAACCAGGTGTACCCCGAGTACCTCATCGAGTTTCACTGAGACGCGACTCGAATTCACATGCACACACGACCGTGCCTGTGACTGAGACCACGAGATTCCGCAGAGGACAGTACTACTCTCCTCCACTGGACGAGGACGATCTGCGTTATATAGACTATTGTATTTTGGACCTTCTTGGATAATTTATTAAAAAGAGATATGGTAAATAGGCTATAAATGTGTTTGGTTTTTTCTTAGCTGTAAACAAAATGATGACTGTACTTTGACAAAACCCATTCAGAAGCTGGTGTTGAAATACTGTTTTTTATTGTAATGAAATTGAAAAAATAAAAAATAAATCATTATTTTAGGGGTTGGAAATGGCTCAACAACACACCGTCTGCTAAATTAATTCACATCCCCACTGACATGATTAAAAAAAAATCATAATAATAATTGATATTGCATTCTGCCATAAATCCCCAGATTGTTTCCCAGAATTCCCAGATTGTGTGTATGAGGCGCATTTGCGACTGCCTCAAGCCAATTGTGCCGTGCCGTAGACTCATCTCACCTTGCTGGGTGTTGTGAAATAGGCCTGGTTTGTTTTTTGACCAGTGTGAGAGATCCCCTTCTTATAGCACAAGGAATCGTATATATCTGAAACGTATATCTGAAACTGGAACACATTTATTGTACTGATAGGTCAGTGGTTCAAGCTGAGGACAGTGGTCCAGGGTGGAATTCCCGATATGGAAATATTGGCTTGATGGTCTTTTGGGCCCCAACCGTCGACTTCAAGGCAGTGCTGCCACCGTTGGCTTCAAGGCACCCAATCCTAACCCTAACCCTGGCCTAACCTTGAGGTCGACGGTGGGGCCCCACAAGACCATATAACGAAATATTGCATATACATCAAAAATATGCTTAGATTCTTCTAAGCCAGTGGTTCTCAAACTTTTTCTTTCATTCCCCACTTTGATCAAGGGGACATTCTCGAGCCCCATCTGTCCCTCATCGCTCTAAGAAAGTGGTAGGTCAAGCTTAAAATTGTCAAATTTATTGAAATAATGACAAGTTCTAAATATATCCTTTTCAACAGAGTTAAAATCAGCTGGTGCTGCAGATATAATAATAAATAAATACATAACACACATATTTCTGTTTTCCAGCAACATATTAGGAAGCATAGGCCATTTTACAGCATTGTACAATATATTCAATGAAATACCAACATGCTGCATTAAATGGATCCATAATCCAGTCATACTGAGCACTGCTGGTTGGGAAATATTTTTGAAATAAACTTTGCAGGGATGTGATGTAGGCCTACTGTTTAATACATGGGATCACAAGAGTGGCTCCCAATCAGACGTTTCAGCGATTTCGCTCAGAAATCTCAAAGGCATAATACTGTCGCGATCGAGGCGCCTGTCCCATAGCCTACTCAAGTTTTTTTGGCGAATGCAGTAATCTTATTTGCTAGGTGAGGTAGGTGCTTGTCTTTGCCTTGTAACTGGACATTTAACTCAAATCTATCGCTAAGATATATCAAATATATCGCTAAGATAGGCCAGCTTCGTCAAGAAATGTTCATTAGTGATCGAACGTGCTTGCAGATTCAAACATGCGCTCTTCCTCCAAGAAGAGGCGACTCGGAGCTCAAACACGCGCGACAGCACTTTACCTCGGGAAAGCCACCTTGCCTCGCTGTGAAACAGTACAGCCTTTTGGTCAGATACCATCGCAAAGTGCGGAGAATAGACGCGCTTTTAAGGGCCGGGTTTTGATGAAATTCACCACTCTCACAACAACGTTCAAAATCTCATGTAGGTCGGGACTAACTAAGCTGCCTTTACGAGCGCTTCCCTGTGAATAACACAGTGTGTCCATTGGGCATCGGGTGCTACCTGGGCCCAGGCTACAGATAAAAAAATAAAAATAAAAAAAACTCCTGTTTTTCACGTCAGTTCGCGCCCCACCTGGCATGTCTCCGCGACCCATAGTGGGTCGCGACCCACAGTTTGAGAAACGCTGTTCTAAGCTGACATTTACCCATAAAATTGCTGATGTCTTGACCAGGACTCCATGGCAGGAGAGCCATTGTCTCAATAGGACCTTCCTGGTAAAATAAAAGGTTAAATAAACCCATGAAATCACTTGTTGATTATGGTTGTTAGAATCACTTGTTGATGTTGAATCAGCATGACCACTTCAGTAGATATGTACACATGCATGCACATGCACACCCACAAGCACATGCACGCACGCACACACACACACACACACCTAAACACGCACGCATGCACACAATTCAAGAATTTCTCAGAATTATGAACAGGCAAGATGGGGGTGGGGTTGTATAAAATGTATTTTACATGTGAAATCTATGAATTAATTATGTTTTGGTACTTGTTGTCTAGCAGATACCAGTGAGAATTGAGTGTGCATAATGCAATTCAGTGAGACAGTTAGAATCATATATGCCTTTCACCTTTTGTTTTTAGCCAGCAGCCAGACCAGCAGATACCCTGACTTTGCTGAATTACTGAAGCTAAGCAGGAACAAAGTAGGAAATGAACACAATTTGACAAGGGTGACTTATTTTTGTGGAAAAAATGTGCCGGACTGGGCGTCTAGTTTACATCTATAATGTGTGAAACCAACATCCCCAAGAGGCCAAAAAAGATATTACATGTTTTATGCACAGCAGGGATGGGCGGAAATTAGGGTTGGGCACCGAAACACGGTTCTAATATGGCGCCGGTGCCGACACAAACGGTAGTAACTGCATCGAATAACAACGTGGATTTCGGTGCTTAAATAGCGTTTTTTTTTATTATTATTTTTTTTTTATATATATATATATATACGAGGCATCACTGCATGTCATGCGCCATCTCTAACGTCTTGCTCTGATAGCAACAGCATCCAGATACAGTTAGCTAACATATGATAAACACTGGATGTATAAACCAGAGGGGTGCACCACATGAGTGTACAGTGTTTGACAGCTTGCGTGAGCCCAAGTAGCTTACTTTAAAACGATATCGCGAGCTCCTGTCAAAATCTAGCAGTGGGCCTAACTACACACAAGCAAAAGGCTATGAAACAACATCAACAATAGGCTATACGTTATACACAATATCCTTGCTAATGCGCTAACTGACATTTATTTGAAATGTTATCAGCAAAGTTGTGAGGTGAAAACTTTATTTAACGGTGTGTTAAACAACATAATGGCATGATATTAATCTTTCATGTGCATGAGGTCCATATAGCATCACAATGAATATGAAGATCATGTTAAAAGTTAGCTGGCAAAAACAAATATGTAGGCTACATACGATGTCACTGAGCTGTCAAAGAGGCTACGAAACCATCTCCGTACGTTATCGCTAATTAAACTCAGCTGACTGGTGTTAGCGCATAGCCATAGTTGCTGTTAAAATGCCTACTTGGCTAGCGCTGGGAATCTTAACACTTCAACACCGACATGTAGCCTAACATGTTCAAAACTACTGCGTGTTATGGGTTAAGACATACAATTTCTTGAAGCATTTGGGAACACACTGAATTAACTGGAAAGTAGAGTCCCTGTTAGATTAGCTTGCTTGCAAATGCCGTTGTCCATGACCTGGCAGTTTTATGGCAAGCGGTTTTAACATACCTTATGGCAAACCTTGGGTAAACAGAGCTTACCATTGTGTGTGCATGCATGGCAAGCTGTTTTGACATTTAAATGTATTATTCATAAGAGCAATGAGATATTGATAGTAAATTGAATATAACAGTTCAATTTCATGTTCAAATTTGTCTCATCAATAAAAAAAAGCAATTCATGCTTTAGACCATTTTAATTTAAAACATTTTAAAAACAAAGTACCGGTTCAGGCATCGTTTCGGCACCGGCACCGTTTTAAAAGTATCGATTTAGCACCGGTATCGGATAAAACCCAAACGATACCCAACCCTAGCGGAAATACATAAATGCGTTGCTTATTTTGAAGTAAAATTAATAATATCCTAATTCTTAGTGTATCAAAATTATCTACAAAATACAGTAGTCTTGCCTTTAAAATAAAAGTATTTTTTGTCTTAACTTTTTTGTCAGGACCCTGAAAGATAAACTTTCCTTCTGTCTTTATGTGCTCCTTCACCAATACAGTGACCCTGTTGATAAAGTGGTGAAGAGCAACAGCTTTTCATATGAGATACACCACAACTTTTTTTTTTTCATTTAAAAAAAAAGTACAAATAACGACTGAGCCAAACCAAGAGGAGCAGAACCAGCTTTTCACATGAGACACACCACACATTGCATTGAGAATGAGGAGATGTCATCACGACGACAGAACGTCCTGTCCCGGAGATCACGACATCCGTTATTTTCACCTGCAGCTGCAGAGAGCCGCGTTGTGTCGGTGCGGACAGCGCCTGTGTACTTGATGGCGCCATTGAGCTCAGCCCACTGTATCCTGTGACATACACACGTTCACAGGCAATACACAGGCCTAACTGTAATGGTAGTTATGGAGGTTATGACATTCACATGACTGACTGACTATGTATCCTGTAACATACACACATTCACAGGCGATGCGTGATGGAAAATGTATAGAACACCATTATCTGAAAATAAGTCCTGACGTTGGGAAGGCACATCCAAGTGAATGGAGCATTCTGCAGTATTATGAAAAGCTGTGTAATAAACAGGTCTATCTCTAATGGCAGTTATTGAGGTCACGGCATTCACATGAATGATTGACTATGTGCAAACAAACGGTGGAAAGTGGTGCATGTTTTCTGCAGGGGCGATTCTAGACCTAGAGCTTTGCTGGGGCACAGGCCCCCAACTCCTAATACATAAAAAAAAAAGAAATGTGCTCGCAATATGAAATTTGCATCCTCACCATCTCACCACATCTCACCATCTCACCACAGGGGTCCCCCAGGGCTCAGTGCTGGGCCCCCTCCTCTTTGCTATCTACACCACCTCCTTGGGACAGATTATCCGTTCGCACGGCTTCTCATACCACTGCTATGCAGACGACACACAGCTCTATCTGTCCTTTCCACCTGACGACCCCCTGGTTTCAGCACGGATCTCGGATTGCCTTTCAGACATAGCTACATGGATGAAGGCACACCACCTCCAGCTGAACCTCTCAAAGACTGAACTGCTGGTCATCCCAGCTAAACCTACCATACACCACGACATCAACATCAAATTTGACTCCCTGTCTGTTTCACCGACCAGGACTGCAAGAAATCTAGGAGTTGTTCTTGACAACCAACTAAACTTCTCAGATCATGTTGCCTCAGTCGCCCGGTCATGCCGTTTTGCACTCTACAACATACGGAAAATCAGGACTTACTTGACTCAAGATGCTACCCAACTTCTGGTTCAGGCAATAGTCATCTCACGACTCGACTACTGCAATGCCCTCCTGACAGGTCTCCCAGCCTGCGCAGTGAAACCACTTCAGATGATCCAGAACGCGGCGGCGCGCCTGGTCTACAACCAACCCAAAAGGGCACATGTTACCCCGCTGCTCATCCAGCTACACTGGCTACCTATGGTGGCCCGCATCAAATTCAAGTCTCTAACGCTTGCCTACAAAGTAGTCTCCGGTTCTGCTCCCACCTACTTGAATGCCCTCATACAGACTTACACTACCTCCAGACCGCTGCGCTCCTCTGACGAACGACGTCTAGCTCTACCACCGGTACGCTCAAGCCAATCCGAACTTTTCTCATCTGTTGTTCCTCGTTGGTGGAACACACTGCCAGTTCCTACAAGGGCAGGGACATCCTTTTCCACTTTCAAAAAACTCCTGAAGACCCAGCTCTTTAGAGAACATCTACTCTCATAGCAACACTTACAACAAGTCTTACTGATCCTAGCACTCACCAGCCGTTTTAAACTGACAAGTAACTGTTAAAAACAGCACTCACCGACGCACTTATTCTTACTGTACTCTAATGTTTTTTCAAACTGTCCTAAAATTGTGAGAATTGTTCTAAAACTTACTGTTTACCATGTTGTTAGTCGCTTTGGTTAAAAAGCGTCAGCCAAATGTAATGTAATGTAATGTAATGAAATAAATGGCTAGCCTACGGGTAGGCTACAAGCTTCAAAATCATTATTGTCACTGTCATACTGTAGGACCAGCACTCTCTCCCTCAATTGTTCTAAGAACCACTAGCCAGCAACATCCAAACACATAGGCATAAGTAGGCCTATACTCACTGCATGAATTTAATAGGCTTTCCTACTAACACAAGGGAAAGTCAAAATTTAGATATACTTCCCTCCCATGCAAGGGTCCTATAGTCATCCTGGCAATACTGCAGTTCTTTGTAGCTTAAATAGCCTACTAAAGCCTTCATATTGACTTTTGGTGATAATTTCCAAATGTAGCCTATAATCTACACAGAGTCTGTGTATAGGCTACATTTGCAAATGCAGCAAACTTATTTAAGTTTGCCATTAAACCCTTGATCAAATCACAGCACTGGCACTTTAACATAAATGTTAATGTTACCGTTGATGTGGGCAATTATCATATCTCCCTCGTCCTCATCTCTCCTCACTGTTCCTCTCCTTCTGCCTCTGTTCAGGAAGAATTTTCTGATGTCCATCTCTGAATAGTTTATCAGAAGGCTATGTTTAGTTTTACAGAAGGAAAGCTTCACAAACAGTACAGGCTACTTTTACAGGACTCTCTCTACACTATACGTAAATCATTATTAATTGTCCGCATGTGTGCATGCAGCCTACGCATGGTGTGAGTGTGTGTGTCAGGGAGAGAGCACAAGCTGGTAAACTGTTGCTAAATTTAGGCTACAAATTTGACGCTAAGCATTGAAACACGGATGCTAATTATGTGGGCAACATTCTCTAACATCGATCAACTTCTCATATTTTCTGTCAAACAAGTTGTGAATTTATTGTAACATTAAAACAGGGGACGACTTACTCTGCGCTCAAAGAGATGTGATGAGCTCCAGTGGTTTCCACTGTACAACGAAACACTCGGAAGAATCAGGTGAATGATTTTCATTGGTTGTTGCGTTCAATCTTACCCAGCTACAGAGGTGCTATTTCCTGATTGGCTATTATGGCCCCTTTCTTTTTTTCCTTGTTTGTTTTTTATTGGCTGGTAAGTGACAGGCTCGAGTCATGACTAAAGCAGGCACGGAGATGCGCTCATGAATGCCGTTTCCAGCGAGAGCAGCGCTAGAATGTTACTGGGGCACTGGAGACTTTTACTAAGGCACGTGCCCCAGTGAATAAGGTCTAGTGACGCCCCTGGTTTGCTGTCAATGATTGACTTGCATTTTACAATGATACACCAACTTTTATTTTACTCTGACCAAAGTACAATTCTAAATGGTTAGTTGCAAATACAGTTGATTCCTTGGGAAATACATTTAAAATCTCAATGGAAATTACCTGGTTAAAGAATACATAAATAAAGTTGTGCAAATGAAACCAAATGAGGCTTGGTGCACTGGAAGAATAACAGCAACATAGTCAAACCCAGCTGAGTGTTTTTATTGGATTTAACTCTTACACCATACAGCAACAATGCTTCACAAGAACAGTCAAATATTCCAGATGCCCATGGAGCCCTGGGTTCAATTGTAAGCCTCCTGACTCCCCATCTTTCTCTCTCTCCCATTTGTTTCCTATCGTTCTTCATAGTCCTGTCTGAAAAACGCCCCTTAAAGATCACCACTGGTGCCCCTTGACATTTCCATTGAACCACCAGGAGAGGTCATGGACCACATTAAAGGCGTTGTCCCTTATCACCACTGATGCCCCTCGACATTCCTGTTGAACCACCAGGAGAGGTCATGGACTACATTAAAGGCGTTGTCCCTTATATAGATCACCACTGATGCACCTTGACATCACCATTGAACCACCAGGAGAGGTCATGGACTACATTAAAGGTGTTGTCCCTTATATAGATCACCACTGCACTGCAAAAACTGCTTATCTAACAAAATCTAACCAAGTGTTAGATTTTATATCAATCTTATATCAAGATAAAAAAAACTAGTTGGTATTGTTTTCAGTATAAAGAGACTTACCTAGCGCTTTCTTGGGAAATCATTTGACTTAATTTAAAAAATAAATTCACTTATTTTAAGACATCTCATCTTGAAAACAAGCAAATTTGTCTGCCAGTGCGTTAAGCAAATTTGTCCAAAAAACATGCAAATTTGTCTGCTAGTGCATTGAGCAAATTTGTCTTGATAAGACTCCTTAAAATAAGTAAAAGTCTTCTTAAATTAAGTCAAAATGATCTTTTGAGAGGGCGCTAGGTAAGTCTTTTCATACTAAAAACAATACCAAATAGATTTTTTAATCTTAATATAAGATCAATAACACTTGGTTAGAATTCATTTTTTGCAGTGTGATGCCCCTCGACATCACCATTGAACCACCAGGAGAGGTCATGGACTACATTAAAGGTGTTGTCCTTGGCGATGTGGTCACAGGCTGTGCAGATTGGCTGCATGTGGCGCTTGACCAGAAGGTGAGGTGTCGCTTTGAAGTGTCGCCTCCACGCAAAGTAACGCCTGTACTCGGCATCATTACGGTCCAACTCCAGCAGGTGCTCAGCCAGAGCCTTTGGATCCGGGAAGTCGTTGACGTGGATAAAGGAGTCTGCGGGCACATACTGCTCGTAGTTCTCTCGGGAGGTGCCCAAGACCACCGGCACAGTTCCGGCGACCATTGGTCCGTTCAGCTTTTCGGTGATGTAGTCTTCGTGAATGGATTTCTCGAAGGCCAGGTAGAACTTGCAACTGCCAATCGTCGAGTAGTAGTCTTCATCCCTCAGAGGAATTGCCCCAGCGGCGGCTTTTCCGTAGAGGGTCACCCTGATGTGTTTCCTGAGTTCGTGGTAGTACTTCAGTCTTGTGGAGGTACCAGTGCCAGTCATGCTGTTGCTCAAGATCCAGCAAACCAACTTGTCCTTCCGGGGTAGCGTGAACTGCTCCGACTGACCCCTCACGATGCTCAGCTCGTAGCGGGAGGTGATGTCCGAATCTCGCCTGTACGTCAGCGTGAGGTTGAACAGGCTGTCCAGCCCGGCCTTCTTGGCCGTGTTGGTGGGGGACTCCACGTTGTACCAGATCCACTTCTGGAAAGGCGGCCGCGGAAGCGCCGTGGGGAGATTGCTGAGGTCCCGTGCGATGCTCTTGTGGAAGAACAGGATTGCATCGGCCGCACCGAACTGGGAGCGGTCGTCGGTGATGACGCAGCCGTCTATGCCGAAGTGGGTCAGGCAGTCAGCGGAGTCGAAGCGAATCCCCATGGGCCACCACCAGACAAGCAGGATGGGCTTCTCCGACGAAGCCGTCCGCCCCGACACAACGTCGCCCTCCGCAGCTGCAGGCGGATCTTGGCCGTCTGCTGGACAGAACCAAGGCGACCGAGAGGCCGTGAGGTTCAGAAGCCACGTCAGAAGTCCACAAGTAAGGAAAAGCACTAACAGGAGCACTGTCATGCGTTTTGGGGTTTGAGGACCCATTGTGTCCTGAAAATAACTGCAAAGAAATGTAGAGCGATGTATTAATACAGGATTTACATGTGTTCATTAAGCTGACACCTCTATCCAACACGACTCACATACAGAATGTCAATGATATTACAAGGGCCATTGTCCCCAGAGCAACTTGGGAGCAACAAGTGCCTTGCTCAAGGACTCAAGAACGATGGAAGCCAAAAATTGAACGCACAACTTTTCAGGCTAATACATGCTCGCCAAGGTCCTTAATCGCTACGCTACCACCGTCCAGGATGCTGAAGTAAAGATCAATTGAAGACAAATACAATTTTGATTTTTAATATGACTGATATATAAAGAAACCATGAAAGTTATATGAGATATAGATACTGTACAACCCCAAATCAGAAAAAGTTGAGACGTTGTGTTATATCCAAATAAAAACAGAATGTAAAAATCTGCAAATCTCAAAATCCCATATTTAGCTGCAAAAAGGACATGGACAATAGCCTGGCGGGCCATCCTATATCATTGAAATGTATAGTCTGGAATCGAACCATTCACCTCGCTTAATCCAAGGGGCGGGCAGAGAATTGTCTTTCAAACTGCCTAGGCATGCAATAGGCCAGCGCTACAACCATATCCGTATCCGGTCGGCAAAACGGCAAATACATCCTTCTTCAAAAGTAATGACTTAAGTGCATTGTGTTGCTCAACTTTCAAAGAAAAGCACAAGTCCAACTCCTCCAAAGTTGACGCCAACGCCGATTCAAACAACCGCTCTTCGTTCGCCATAGCCACCTTTCTTGTTGTTCACAGTCGCAGGACTGTCGTTATCCTGTTAAGCCCGCCTTAAGACTCTCTAACAAAATAGAGCGCTGTGATTGGATGAAGTCCACGGCGTCAGCCAATAGAAATCCCTATGGTTTGATACTAGACGTACAGGCTGAGCAAATTAATTTGCCGCCGCTAGGGTGTGTCTAGATTTCTAGGCTACATGGACAACATATAAAAAGTTGAACATTTCATTTTCATTATTTCATATTAATATATATTATATATATATATATATATTCATATTCATTTTGAATTTAATGCTAGCAACATTTTTCAAAAAAATTTGGGACAGGGGTATATTTACCACTGTGCGGTTTAACCTCTTCATTTGACAAAATTCTGTAAATGTTTAGGAACTAAGATGACCAGTTGCTAGAGTTTTGAGAATTAAATATTGTCCCATTGCCCGATATAAGATTTCAGTTGTTCAATAGTATGGGGTATTCTTAATCATGTTTGTCATCCCGTAATGCACTAATTTGACAGGTTTGGACTGCAGACAGGCCATTTTAGCACCTGGACTCTTCCTCTATTATGGAGAAATACTATTTAAATATGTGTGCAATTCATTTTGTCATTATTTGCCTGAAATATTCAATGAGACCATGGCCATCCAATATTGTTATTGTAATATTGTCAGCTCTATCCTTGTTTGCAAATATTTCTCTGGATTCTCTGAATATCTCAATGACATTATGGCTAGTGCTATCAAACGATTAAAAATTTGAATCACGATTAATCGCTGAATTCCTATAGTTAATCACGATTAATCACATATTTTATCACATGATTAAAATTCTATTGTTTTGCATTTCTGAACTTTCCAGGAGTCCATGTTAACAATATAAAGCAATTATTATTGTGTGTATCTTGATTAGGATTCAAATGAAAGCAAAGCAAGTTACTTCATTAACTTAACTTTAAGACGTAGGTCTATTTGATTATTTCAAATCAAATTTCAAAAGATGTGCAGCAGACCTGAGGCAACACAATATTTTCTTCAGAAATATAGCTAATAAAGGGCATAACAAACATAAAATACTATATTCATTATCTTTGAGTTCAGTTGAAAATAAGGAACTTTTCGACATTTTATAGGCCTACAGTCTATGGTGCACTGTCACTTGCCACACACATCAGCGCCGAAGTTTTTAACACGCAAACACTGGATGAACAATGGATTTTATGGAGAGGCGTCGACCAAATATAACTGAATCGTGATTTACACGGCGGCAAAGTGCGATGCTGGTGTGCAGAGTTGTATTGAAAAGAATGGAATCTAATGTACAGTAAATGAATGTCGAAAGCAGAGTGCATCGCACTCATGTCGGCATCGGTGTCCACAGCCATTTAAAACACCATTCAGCTGACCGGGAGTTCAGAACTGCGTTGGTGTTTATTGTACGAATCTACTCTTTGGCCGGCTCGTAAGCCCAAACAAGTGTGTGCAGCATGCCTTTACTTTACGTAGCCTACTAAAGGCGCATCATCATAAGGCTACATTTAATCTGCATCACGCCCCATTTTAGCGGAAAACAAGTTAACATACATATCATTGATTCTAATGGGAAAGACAGATAGCCTAATCACACCTTGACGTTACATCTAGTCAGGGTTGGGTAGTAACGGATTACATGTAATCTGGATTACGTAATCAGATTACAAAAATCAAGTAACTATAATCAGCCCAGATTACAATAAAAAAATTGTGTAATCAGATTACAGTTACATTGTTGGGGATTACCTGATTACATTTTATCATGCAAGCAATGCAACTTTTTAATGATAGCCTAGTTATCTTTTAATTCGACAAGCTTCGGGCTTGCCGGTTCGATCCCCGACCAGTAGAAAAAATGTGGGCGGGAGAAGTGGTTGAGCACTGCTCTCCCATGCCCACATCCACGACTGAAGTGCCCTTGAGTAAGGCACCTAAACCCTCATTGATCCCCGAGCGCCATTGTAGCAGACAGCTCACTTCTCCGGGTTGGTGTGTGCTTCACCTCACTGTGTGCTCATTGTGTGCTTCACCTCACTGTGTGTTCACTGTGCTTCACTAATTCGCGGATTGGGAGACCAAATTTCCCTCACAGGATCAAAAGAGTATCTATACTTACTTACTAACTTATTTACTATTGGGGCAGGTCTCTCGGCACACTGCCTGATCTTTTCCTCCTAATCTTAATGTAGCCTCTTGTTTTAGTGTTACCATTTACTTTGAGAAAGTCACCAGGTCCCCCTGGTTGAAAAACATCCCAAAGGAATAATTTTCTCACCCCCACAATTGAAATGGACATGGTGTCATTCAATCTCAGGCCATGTCCCTGGGTCAAAAAAATCCAGCGAAAGCTAAATTCATTGTCCAGGTGTGCCCTTATAAAGGTTAAGCTGAGTTGTGCATGTTTGGAGAATAGTAATCCATGATCACATCCATGATGACTAAGTGATCAATTTTGGGGGAAATTTCTACCACCAAAATACCACCCCCAAAGTGGAGAATAGCTATAGAAATGTGTTTTTCAGACAATGGGACCTGGTGACCTCAAAGTAAATGGTAACACTAAAACAAGGGGCTACATTAAGATTTTTGGAGGAAAAGATCAGTTAATTCACACAGGAATGCTTTAATCAGAGCAAAGAGATTTCTTAGATGTAATGAAATAATAAACAGAAAAATAGAATGAGAATTCTTACATCAATTCAGTGGTGGTGTCTTTTACTTAAGGGACATATTTATTGAAGTAATCTAAAAGTAATCCTAAAGTAATCAGATTACGTTACATGTTTTTGGTAATCCTGATTACGTTACTGATTACAAAAATTGCCATGTAATTTGTAGTCAGTAATGGATTACATTTCAAAGTAATCTGACCCAACCCTGCATCTAGTTGTTCATTTACAGGCCATTCAATAATTTTACTAACACGGCAGTTATAAAGAATTATGCGTATGTAACTTACTCATGTCGAAACGATGTAGGCTACATTACAACCCATTCAGCACGTACTAGCTACACTTACCATATCCCATGTAAAACGGTTAGCTTGCTAGCTAGCTAACTGTGGAACTTCAGTATACAGGCATATAACCAATTATCTCACCTAGTTGTAGGAAAAAGGCTACGTTCATATTACAAGTGATAGAATGAATGTGTGACTTATGTTTAGTTGATGTTATGACATGTAAAGTTAAGCTTCCCGAACTCAGCCACGGGCAGTTTGACTGTACTTTCGTGACACTCCTGTTAGGCTAAACTGGAAAGAGCAAAAAATAGGAACATAATGGTCACATCAATCCCATAAACACACAGATAACTCTTACACCAACCTTATTTTGTGCCTTTTATTCACGTTTGTTTCAAGATTTAGTAAGTATAACTCCTTTTCGCTGCCCACTTCTATGCAGCATAGGTTTCCATTATCCAAACAGCTCCCTTTCCCCTAAAAGGGGGCGTGTACATGCAGCACAGTCTAGCTAGATCCAGTGTGGTGTTGTAGTTGTTCTAACGTTACTAGTTGTTGCAACAGCTTGTGAAAAAACTACAAAGTTTGTTACACCAAAAAGAACGTTAATCTCGCGATAAAAAAAATTGACGCGGTTAAAATAGGTTTACGTTAACGCCGTTAATAACGCGTTTAACTGACAGCACTAATTATGGACTTTAGATGATGAACTCCCCAAATACTTCATAATCTTCATTTCCCATCATTTGTCCACACAGGTACAAAAAAAGACTCTTTTCACCCAATCATATTCCCAGTTTTCCTTATTAGTTGTGAAATATTCCTCCTTTCGTTTTCTTTATCATTACACAACTTTTCCAGCATTTTGTTGCCCCCGTCCCAGCATTTTTGGAAACGTGTTGATAGTATCAAATTCAAAATGAACATATGTTTTCCATGAAATAGTCAAATTTGTCATTTTCAACATGATATGTTGTCTGTTGTCTTTTTGCAGCTAAATATGAGTTTACAAGATTTGCAGATTATTACATTTTGTTTTCATTCGCATTTTACAAGACATCCCAACTTTTTCTGATTTGGGCTTGTATATTGTGCTTCTTTCTTTCTCTCTCACTCTCTCTGTACACGTGTGCCCGTTTGTGTGGCAAACGACAAGAAAGTTAAAGCTTTACTGACAGTGGAGGACACCTTCAATAATACATGGTAAACACAAGTCTCGCTCACACACAAGGACACACATTTGACATTTTAACTCATTCCAGTGTCACAGTGTTGCTCGGAGTGTTGACGGGCTCAGAGTTCAGTGAATGGTTGTGTTGGTATAAAGCAGTGTTTCTCAAACTTTTTTTCTGGGGACCCACTTTTTAAAAATGACAGACTATCGCGACCCAACTCGTGACTGTGGTAGTTAACAAACTAGATCAGTGGTTCTCAAACTTTTTCTTTCATTCCCCACTTTGATTAAGGGGGCATTCTCGAGCCCCATCTGTCCCTCATCGCTCTAAGAAAGTGGGAGGTCAAGCTTAAAATTGTCAAATTTATTGAAATAATGACAAGTTCTAAATATATCCTTTTCAACAGAGTTAAAATCAGCTGGTGCTGCAGATATAATAATAAATAAATACATAACACACATATTTCTGTTTTCCAGCAACATATTAGGAAGCATAGGCCATTTTACAGCATTGTACAATATATTCAATGAAATACCAACATGCTGCATTAAATGGATCCATAATCCAGTCATACTGAGCACTGCTGGTTGGGAAATATTTTTGAAATAAACTTTGCAGGGATGTGATGTAGGCCTACTGTTTAATACATGGGATCACGAGTGGCTCCCAATCAGACGTTTCAGCGATTTCGAAATCTCAAAGGCATAATACTGTCGCGATCGAGGCGCCTGTCCCATAGCCTACTCAAGTTTTTTTGGTGAATGCAGTAGCCTAATCTTATTTGCTAGGTGCTTGTCTTTGCCTTGTAACTGGACATTTAACTCAAATGTATCGCTAAGATATATCAAATATATCGCTAAGATAGGCCAGCTTCGTCAAGAAATGTTCATTAGTGAACGTGCTTGCAGATTCAAACATGCGCTCTTCCTCCAAGAAGAGGCGACTCGGAGCTCAAACACGCGCGACAGCACTTTACCTCGGGAAAGCCACCTTGCCTCGCTGTGAAACAGTACAGCCTTTTGGTCAGATACCATCGCAAAGTGCGGAGAATAGACGCGCTTTTAAGGGCCGGGTTTTGATGAAATTCACCACTCTCACAACAACGTTCTCATGTAGGCTAGGTCGGGACTAACTAAGCTGCCTTGACACGAGCGCTTCCCTGTGAATAACACAGTGTGTCGGCATCGGGTGCTACCTGGGCCCAGGCTACAGATAAAAAAATAAAAATAACGTCAGTTCGCGCCCCGCATGTCTCCGCGACCCAGTAGTGGGTAGCGACCCACAGTTTGAGAAACGCTGGAATAAAGGCTTATCGCCCATTGTCAAGTGTTGTTCAGACTAACAGACGTACCATGGACTGCTTGCATGTTGAAATAACCTACCTAAAAATGTGCATGACTTAAAGTGTAATTTTGGAGTAAAAACAACCTAGGGTCTATTTACGGTAGTTAACAACTTCAAACTTTTGGCTGAGAGCAAACTTATGTTAATTGGTGGCATTTTGAGCAAATCAGCACTGCACAGATCTGGCTAAGCATAAGGCATGTTTGTATTCAAGGATTCAGCCAGATCTGCGCAGCGCTGCAAGATCAAAGATTAAAATCATCTTAGATAAAATTTGATGCAATCTAAAAGAACAGTATAAGTGCATATGAGGAAAGTTTGACTCACGAGCGAGCGAGGGAGCGTGTGCGGTGCCTGTCCCAGCGTGTTCAACACATCGGGTGATAAGACAACGCCACACCCAGTGTTTCTTCCGCACCGTTTGTATGTGGGCGGGACAATATAAACTTAAAGTTTAACATGACAGAAAAACAAACTTTTGATTAAAGAACACAGTGTCATCCATTATCACTTATCATGAACATATCAAAAGCGTTCATGGTAGAACTGTTAATACTTCATGGTTGAACTGTAAAAGATCCATAAGTTGACAGTGTTATGACTATCATAGTGAATTTTACAGTAAAACCATCAAATTACCACAAATAAATTAATGAGAATAGCAGCACTCTTTTTATGGAAGCCTTAGCTGTAGCTATGACACCATGTGTGCAGGAAGACCATCTTACTCAATTTAGCTCTAATATTCTCAGGGTCCTTGACTCTATATAGTATAATAGCACCTGCCAAGGTTAGAAAGACTTCAGTAAACCTAAAACACCATGGAGGAATATCACAACAGTAGCAAATCAGAAGAGAGAATGTAGGATAGCTGAACGTAAATGGAGAAACACTAAGCTTCAGATTAACCAGGGGCGTAGCAAGCGTGGGGGATGTGGGTGCTGGTTCAACGTGATCACAAAGCTAAGGTAGTAAACCCATGTACGAAAAGTCGTGTCACGATAGATAGTACCAGAGCCCGTCTACGGAGAGCCTTACCACTCCGTATCAAGTCCCATTGTACCGAATTTTGGATGCAGTTCCACCAGAGTTCCACTGGGGGCGATCGCCATGAGTGCAGAATGAATGGGAGTCAATGGAGCTAGACGGCTAAACTTGTCTCTTTCACCTGATTGTCGTTGACAAATCTCAGATTTGATTGTAGTTTGTATAACTTCAATATGGGTTATAGGTCAAAAGTTGAATGAACGAGTACTTATGTCCTTTTGATTTCTTACAGGTTGGGTCGTTGTTGCACATAACACGCTAGCATTGTGCTAATGAATGACATCATTGACACATTTGAAAGGCTTTTTAGAACAATTAAGTGACTTTAAAGTATATAATACTCAACCAAGTGTATTTTCTTTGCCTCCCCTTTCGAATGCAATACTCAAATTACTTTAAAACATAAAAAATTATATCCCATGAAAAGTGGATTTTGAGGGGTACAGCTCCATAGACCTCCATGCATTCTGCACTCGTGGACGAGCGCCCTCATGTGGAACCACAGAAGGAACTGCAACCAGTTCAGAAACCGGAAGTTTTCCGAGAGTGGCAGTTCTCCCCTTATTAGACATTATCTGATAGTACACAGCTGTACGATTTAACGCGTTGTTAACCACACCCCCATTGTCCACGGTCTTTCCGCCATATTGGATCTTTTCTAAATGAGATTTACTATTGATTTAATTGTACTGATTGTTGATTATTTACTGTGTTTCATGTTATGAATGACTACAATTTTGAAACGAAGATCAATTATATCATAGGTTTCTCATGGTGAATGAAATCATGAGTTTTACGAAGGTGTTTCTCCGGCAGATTTATTAGCACTAAAAGCTAGCAACTGGCTATGTACGTCAATGCGTCAGAACCAGTCAGAACGCTTCTGGAACGTGGAGTGATGACGAGGTATGTAAACAGGAAACGGTGAAGTGCGTGATGGTTGCTGTCATGTGACACACGCCACCACAAGAAAGCGGAAACGCATCGTAGAGCGAGAGTCATGTGGGGTAAGTTAAACTACGTAAATTTAGTAAATAATAATAATGTTGTTGTTGGTTTTTGTTGTTTCGAATAACATATAGGGATACTTATCCTGACCAAAACTTCTTCATGCTGTAAAACGACTAGAACAATTCAATGTCTTACTGTAAGACGTGGACAAATACGTGATAATTAGCCAAATAAATCATTGTTCACGACACGTTATGGTTAAATTATCGAAATGACTGCGATGATGATACAATCCTGCTTTTCAATTAGTTGACATGGTGTTTGACATGAAATTATAAGCAGGTGAGTTTTACGTAATAAGCAATTTGTTTCTTTGGGTCTGGGTAATTCATGTGACACATTCTGTTATCGCTACTACCGTTTTTCTGAAAAACAAACCAGTACAACAACGTTTCTATCTTCAAAATAGCGCATTTCTGCAGTGTACTACGTAGTGCAATACAGCTTTGTCCAAAGTAGCCTATACTGTATTTTCCTGCATAAGAACTAATACTCCTCCACATTTCTACAGTGTTGACACTTGAAGTTGTGGATAGTTTAGTAGCCTATTCCAGTATGAATAAATACCCACACCAGTGTTACACTTGTCTCACCTATATACAATATATGTCTATGAATTGCAGTAGTGATACAATGAGAAAGGAAGGAGAAAGGAAGTGTTGTTTAGCAGTGTTGTGTAGCAGGGAGTAATGCATTAAAAAAGTAATGTAATTACAGTAATGCATTGCTTTTTGCTGTAATGCAGTAACGTAAGACATTACCAATCAAAGTCAAAGTCAAAGTCAAAGTCAGCTTTATTGTCAATTTCTTCACATGTTCCAGACATACAAAGAGATCGAAATTACGTTTCTCACTATCCCACGGTGAAGACAAGACATATTTTTCCAATTTAAGTCCACAGACAAACATAACATTCAAGTAAACAAAAAAAGTAAGTAAATAAGTAAATAAGAGGGCACATATAATAATGAAAAAATAAGAGCAGCAAAATTTGGTTGAAATTGTGCATAGACAGTCAATAAAATACTAGTGCAAAGTCAGGCCAATAAAAGGCTTGGGTAGTTCTGTTTGACCTAAGTAATAAAGAAAGTGGCATAGTGGTGCAAGTTATGTAAGAGCAGCAGAAGTGTTGTGTTTTCAGGACAACAACACCAAGTTGTAAAGTGTACAAGTGTGCAAGTGTGCAAGTGGAGTAGTGCAGGCGGCCATTGTGGGTCCAATGTCCAGGATGTTATGTAGCTGAGGGTGGAGTGGGGAGAGGAGGGAGAGAGTTCAGCATCCTTACAGCTTGGTGTATGAAGCTGTTGGTGAGTCTGGTAGTGCGGGAGCGCAGGCTTCTGTACCTCTTCCCAGAGGGCAGTAGATCAAACAGATTGTGAGCGGGGTGACTTGCATCACTCACAATTTTGGTCGCCTTGCGGGTGAGGTGGGTGGTGTAAATGTCCTTCAGGGAGGGGAGTGAAGCACCAATGATCCTTCCAGCTGTGTTCACTATGCGCTGCAGGGCTTTCCTGTTGTATTCAGTGCAGCTTCCGCCCCACACAGCGATACAGCTGGAGAGGATGCTCTCAATGGTGCCTCGGTAGAATGTGGTCATGATGGCTGGTGGAGCACTTGCTCGCCTGAGTTTCCGCAGGAAGTACAGGCGGCGCTGAGCTCTCTTCGCCAGTGATGCAGTGTTGGTGGTCCAGGAGAGGTCTTCACTGATGTGCACCCCCAGGAATTTGGTGCTGCTCGCTCTCTCCACCACAGCACCGTCGATGGTCAGTGGCAGGTGTTGGGTGTGACCTCTCCGGAAGTCAACAACAATCTCTTTGGTCTTGCTGACGTTCAGCAGGAGGTTGTTGTCCCTGCACCACGTGGTCAGATGGTCGACCTCCAACCTGTATTGAGTCTCGTCGCCCTTGGTGATGAGACCCACCAGAGTTGTGTCGTCAGCAAATTTCACTATGTGATTGTTGCTGTAGGTTGCAGTGCAGTCATGCGTCAGCAGGGTGAAGAGCAGCGGACTGAGCACGCAGCCTTGGGGGGCCCCTGTGCTCAGTGTGATGCTGCTTGAGGTATTGTTGCCAACACGTACTACTTGAGGCCTCTGACAGAGGAAGTCCAGTAGCCAGTTGCAGAGGTAGGTACTGAGTCCCAGTTTGTCAAGTTTGCAGATGAGTTGTTGTGGTATTATGGTGTTGAATGCAGAACTGAAGTCTATAAACAGCAATCTCACATATGAGTCTCTTTTTTCCAGGTGGGTGAGGGCTGGGTGGAGGGCAGAGCAGATTGCATCCTCTGTAGACCGCTTGGCTCGGTATGCAAACTGGAAGGGGTCCAGGGTGGGGGGGAGAATGGATTTGATATGTGACATGACAAGCCGCTCAAAGCACTTCATGATGATGGGTGTCAGTGCCACAGGGCGGTAGTCATTGAAGCAGGATGGAGCAGTTTTCTTCGGCACAGGTATGATGGTGGCAGCTTTGAAACATGATGGGACGATGGCTTGCTTCAGGGAAGTGTTAAAGATGTCTGTGAAGACATCCTTAAGCTCCCCTGCGCAGTCCTTCAGCGCACGACCTGGGATGTTGTCTGGACCTGTTGCCTTACGGGTGTTGATAGCAGCAAGTGTCCTCTTCACGCTGTCGGCAGAGAGGTACAGGGGCTGCTCATGTAGAGGGGGATGGGTCTTCTGTGGGCAGGTGCTGTTTTGTGCTTCAAAGCGAGCAAAGAAGCGGTTCAGGTTGTTGAGCAGAGGGATGTTGCTCTCACAGCTCTGTGGCGCGGGCTTGTAGTCTGTGAGGGCCTGAATGCCCTGCCATAGGCTTTGTGCGTTCCTGCTGTCTTTGAAGTGGGTGGTTATCTTGTGAGTGTATTCCTTTTTTGCTTCCTTGATGCCACGGGACAGGTTGGCTCTCGCTGTTCTCATGCCAGCTTCATCCCCAGCTCTGTAGGCTTTGTCTCTGGCCCTCAGCTGCCTGAGGACATCCCCTGTCAGCCATGGCTTCCAGTTAGCCCGAGTGATGATGTCTTTTGTGTGGGTCACATCATCGATGCACTTGGTGATGTAAGAGGTTACAGTGTCTGTATACTCCTCTATGTCTGTCCGGTTGTTGTAAGTGGCTGCCTGCTTAAACATTTCCCAGTCTGTTGTGTCAAAGCAGTCTTGAAGAGCATCGGAGGCTCCCTCAGGCCACACTTTTACCTGCTTACGAACCGGTTTGTTCGCTTTTACCCTTTGTCTGTATGCGGGCATTAGCATAACAGTGATATGGTCTGAAAGTCCAATGTGGGGGAGGGGGGTGGCTTTGTATGCTCCTTTGTGTGTAGTGTAGACCAGGTCCAGGATGTTATCTCCTCTTGTTGGAAAATCAACATATAAAGAGCTGGGTCTTTAGGAGTTTTTTGAAAATGGAGCCACTGTGTAGTTGGTAATAGATATCCCTACAGCTAAGGTTCTGCCTTATAGCATTTATCAACCCCACAATCACCAGTTCAATATTGTTTTTACACAGCAATTCTACTACCAAATACCTGGATTAAAAGACACCAATTTAGGTTTTTCTTGTCACTCTGCAGGCAGGTTGTGTGAGGCTATATGAGCACAATAATGATTCTTTTTTATTTTATTTCACATTACATTATTCACCCTATTTACATGCACTCTATTTTTCTCACTCAAACAGTCAATTGTGATGTTATGTTACACTGTTCTCTCATTTTGAATGAATGGAACGATAACATTGGATCAATGTAAAAATGGCACTACCACTGAAAAGTCTGAGTAGGGATGTCCTGAGATAACCCCACCCATGGAATCCCTCTCGTTCAGTCAGAAAAGAGTTAATAGTTTGACTTGGCTTTGTGTTCCAGTAGCATGAAATCAGTGGGATTTCGATCTTGCAGCACTAGATCTGCAAGCAGATCTGACAATCTAATAAACATACTTTACGTTCAGCCAGATCTGTGCAGAGCTGCAAGATTGAATGTGCCCACTGATTTGACACTACTGGAACACGAAGCCAGGCTTCTGCATTTTGGAGACGAGACAGACAAGGATTTCTCCTAGTGGTATTTTAATTTTAAATGCTCACCTGTTTGGCCTTTTTCTGCTGAATCTCCTATGGCAGAGGTGTTCTCTTCTTTTGTAGCAGTGGATTGATGTGCCTTGTTTGAAGAACAAGAAAAGAAAATTGGAATCTTAAAGGGCTGCTTTAAGAAATTATTTCACTTAATTTAACTAAAGGGTGACAAAATCTTTTTTTTTTAACCTTACCCACTTTATTTGGCGTAAACAATGCGTTTCGCATTTTGCTTCATCAGGTTTGAACGTGAACCTGATGAAGCAAATTGCGAAACGCGTTGTTCACGCCAAATAAAGTCAACAAAATATACCCTCCAGTGTGCGATTTATACTAGTTTTTGACTTTTTAATAGTTCAAATAATAGTTCAAATGTATTTCTTAAAAAGTATCATAAGGATCTGCATTAACTCCAGCTAGGATACAAAGTGTGCATGTGAAATCATTAAGAAACATGCCTAAGGTCAGGCTGATTCATAGTCTAAACAAGCTAGAAAAAAAAAGTGTTGCAATATGGCCGCCAAGTGGAGGGACTTGCCTAAAAGGACTTTGGCTAAACTCACATAAAACCTCACCTTCTCGAATGAAACTTTCAAAAGAAAAACCAGGCTGCAGTTTGAGGTACTTTTTTCCATGGTACTGGACATTGATGAGCATTTTGCTGACCCTGTTACAGATTTTCTCAGTTGCTTTGGTGCTTTTCTCACATCACTATTAACATTTGCACAACAGTTAGTGCATTTCTCAAAACAATTAGTGGAAACTGCAAACCTTGTGGATAACCTGCAAAAGCACGTCACTTGCTCAAAATGGATAGTCCATTCCTCAAAAGCAAGTATTTATGTCAATGAAACTGCCAGTGTCATCAAAATGAGAAGTCTTGACTGCATCGTACTGGATGAGGATCAATTCTATACATGCCGACACAACGCATCAGACTCAGATACCACACTCCTACAACCTCTAGGGGCTGCTGGAACATCTTTTTCAGCATTCGCGCCTCTCTCCAAGAGTGAAGTATCTAGACTTCTAGCGGCCACTCTACCGAAACGGCTCTGCTGTCTGTAGCAGAAGCCTTAAAAGAAGCCAGGGCGACCGCTCGGTCATCAGTACTCATTCTGCTTGACTTATCGGCTGCCTTTGACATGGTTAATCACCGCATCCTTCTCTCTATACTCGCTAACATGCACTCTAAGAAATGGAAGTACCAGTGTGTACCTAAGTCGGTACAAATGCTTGTCGCTGGGGCAGTACCCTTTTGAAGAACAATAATGTACCCATGAATGCAGGTACATTTGTGTACCCTAGCCATCTGTACCCATCAAGGTACACTTGTGTACCTGCAATGACTAAACTGTACCTGTATATATCATTATCACATAGTACCCTTAAAAGGTACTAATCTGTACTTTAAGGGTACAACCCCAGTGAAAATTTAAGGTGGTACAACTAAAATATATGCACAACCAATAAGTACATTTAAATGTTTATTCTGGGGGATATTACACACAATACTCCACATGAATACAGGTACAATAAATGTTAACATGTTCATATTAAAAACACATTCATATCAAAACATCATAGTATCTTATATCCATATCAATATACATATTCATGTAAAACATGTTATGACTCTTAATGTAAGTGTAAATAATAAAACACTTTGGTTTACAATATTTTGCCTTTGTAGCCACATTGTGTTTATATGCAGAAGGAAAAAAATATATTAATTTGCACGATAGCACTAATAACACCTTTATATGATCTATAAAATACCAATATTTGAGTTAGTAATCACTCCAACAAACCTTGTATGCTTTCAAGTTCATGTTAAAGGAATTATCCGGAGTAAAATGCACTTTTTTTTTTTTTAAAAACGGAGACGAAATTGTGAATTTTTTGCCTTTGCCATAATGTGCAACGTAACGCATGCGCTATGTGCGCACACTCAGTTATATATAAAAAAAAATGCATTGACCATGGTGACAAGAAGTCCTCCCGGAGTTGTGCCTTTTATCATTACTTTCAGTTACAATAACTTCGTACACAGAGGAAATAAGCGAACAGCTACATGCAAGGTGCGTGGCACCAGGATAAATTATGCCTATTTAACAACATCTGATTTAATCAGGCATCTCCAAACGCACCCAGATAGGTCAGTCACTTAGGCCTAGCATATACCGTTTACCAACATAAATAGATGCGCGCGCAGCCGTGAGGCAGAAGACGCTTGGTGGCCGTCCACAACGTTATAAACTTAACCTAAATAGTTGGCTGCTGTAAGCTACAATCGGATTTTATTGTATACCCCTGTTGTCTCAATGGTAATAACATCTAATTTCAGACTATATTTCAAAGTTTGCCGTTCATTTGCATTATTAATGTAACATCGTATTTTGTCATTTTTGGCGAAGACATGCATTCTCTAACCATCGTAATTTCGAATTGGTGCAGTTTTCAGCACAAAAACTCATTTTATTCTTTTGCTCTTTTGCATTGCTCTATGCTGTTCTATGGTGCTTTCTGCCTCTTGGTTGCGCACGCATGTTTTTGTGTTGCATAGAAATCCATGTATATCTTCACAGGTGACAAGCTAACCATCGCAAAGTGTTGTGCTAATGCTGGGAACAGCAGGGATGGGCAAAAATACATCAGAATGTATTTCAAAATAAAATACCTAATACCCTCATTTTTAATATATCAAAATAAACTACAAAATATTATGTATCAAAATAAAATACTGAATTTTTGTATTTAGAAAATAGCCTACTCAAAATACTTTTCAAGGAAGTATAGGAAGCACTGCAAAAAAAGCTTTTTTTATCCCAAACATTTAGCCTATTAAAACTATATAGTAAAAAACAACACACAACACACTCAACACCTTACCATCTATTGATGTCATTGTGGTTGAGATATCTGACAATTTTCTGTTGAAGATTGGCATGGAGACAATGGGACATGGTTGCCTTTGTCAGTGTCCTTATGTGAACTTGCAGAGGTAAACTTGCTTGTCTTTACTTGCGTACGACTTCACACCAGTGCTTCAGACCAGAGCTGATGGTTCAGCAATAGCGTCACTGAAAAGCTGTAAGTGTTGTTGAACACAGCTGTTCTCACATTAGCTGATTGCGATAAACATAAACCATTGTTGCCTAATTACCAATTATTCATTACACCTGTAGTATCTACTTTTTTTGTTTTTCACATATAGTATTTTGCCGTATTTTTAAAATACAAAAATACACACCAATAAAGTATTTTAATACGAAATACAGAGCCATTTCCTTCAACCCAATGAAATACAAATGACAAAATACTATTTTGCATTTGAAATACATATTACATGTTTCAAAAATACTACCCATCCCTGGGAACAGGCAGATTACATCTTTATAGTCGGCCATATGATGACATTAATACTGTATTTCACCAGTTAGGGCACCAAAATGGCCAGCAGCTGCACTGTGTAGCCTATCTTGAGTTTTGGGTTAAAATATACAGGTAGTGGGCTCTCTGTTGATTTTAATGAGTAGGCTTAAGCCTAAAGTTACAGCATTTCTATCACAATTGACCAGACTTTGACCTTTTGTCTTCTTTTAACAAAATTCTGGCTATGATTGTTCCTTGTATTGCATCATGAGCCATCACTGCACCTATTGCATTCTACTGTTGTTAGCCTTAAGCCTAGCTCAGTCATTATGTTATACCCATACACATCACCCTCTATTAGAAGCGCAATGAGCTGCATTGAGCATAATAAACTGCATTTAGAATTCCAAATCCATATTTCTAGATATTTTGGTAAAAGTAACTTAAAAGTAATACAATAGTAGTGTAATGCCTTACAATTCAGAGACAGTAATATTATAATGTAATGAATTACTTTGAAATGTCAGTTATAAGTAATACATAATACATTACGATTTTGAAGAAACTTGCCCAACACTGGCAAGCATTAGCATCTTAACCAATATATACATTGCTATTGGGCAAAAACAAATCTAAAAGTTATCTGTATTATTATAATTTGCATAATTTATTATGCAATACTTTTCTATATGTATTTAACATCAATAAGAAAAATACCATTACAAAAAAAAACACAAAGTTGGGTAACTTACGTAGCCATTAGATCCTTTAGGAAAGGTAAGCTTACTTCCAAGTGGCATATTCTGCCTTGGTGGGTATCTGTGAGAAGGATTTAACGTTAGATTTACGTTAGACCATTATCAAGCTCTGAGTAACTTTATAACATTATAGAATGGTTCTGAGTTGCTCCCTCCAGCTTCTAACTAGATAAGCAATGACAAACAGGATGTTCTGGTGAACATAGGCAACTCAACTAATTCATTTTCACCTAAACAAAATGACAGTGTTGAAAGTGATCATGCTTACTGCATGTATGCACATACCAGGCTTCTTTCACCTGCACTACCGTTGATATTAAACCAGCCTTTCAGGGAAGTTAGCAAGTATGTATGGCTATGTATGGGGGCAGCCATGGCCTACTGGTTAGCACTTCGGTCCTGTAACCGGAGGGTTGCTGGTTCGAACCCCGACCAGTAGGCACGGCTGAAGTGCCCTTGAGCAAGGCACCTAACCCTCCCCGAGCGCCGCTGTTGATGCAGGCAGCTCACTGCGCCAAGATTAGTGTGTGCTTCACCTCACTGTGTGTACACTGTGTGCTGTGTGTTTCACTAATTCAAGGATTGGGATAAATGCAGAGACCAAATTTCCCTTACGGGATCAAAAGAGTATATATACTTATACTTAACAGTGCTAGGATATGCTCATATATCTATGGGCTAAGCTAGTTAGGATAATGATTGCTAGTGAAAGTTGGCTTCCACAAAAACTTAACATTGACATGGGAAATGACATGGGAAAGTAGATAAAACACACACACAAATCATTTCCTTACCATTTATCACGATAGTCATGCATTATTGAAGGAGTTTGAACTCCATTTAAAATATCTGAATTCATAGCTAACCTAGGCTAAGTTGCTAGCGAATGCTAATGTTAGCCTTTAAGCAAACAATCTGACTCCATTACTGTAACAGTAGGCTATTTACAATTTACAAACCGAATTTCGATAAATTGCAACTACACCTTACCTCTGAATAGCTTTGCCTCCTCTTCCACAAAGATTATTCCATCCTGCACATGTGTTTTCTCACACCAAGCCAAAGATCGCAATCTTTGACCAAGCTCCTCAGTTGCTCCATTCCTTGGTGAGTGAGATGAACAAAGTTAAGGGGAAAAATAACGGTTGCTCCCGTCCCGACCGGCCATGTACTTTTTGTACCCTTAGGTACAAATATGGTCCCTTTGTGAAAAAGTACATTAATGATCCAGGAACTGCACATATTAGTACTTTAGGGGCTCAATTTTGTTCCCTTTAAGGTACAGGGTCAAAAGTTGTACCTAAAAGAACAAAAATGTACCCCAACCGTACCGCTATTTTTGAGAGAGTGGGAATCTCCGGTTCTGCTCTCTCCTGGTCTGAATCCTACCTCACAGGACGCTTGTTTAACGTATCATGGCTTGGTCAGCTATCTGCACCTCACCATCTCACCACAGGGGTCCCCCAGGGCTCAATGCTGGGTCCCCTTATCTTTGCTATCTACACCACCTCCTTGGGACAGATTATCCGTTCGCATGGCTTCTCATACCACTGCTATGCAGACGACACACAGCTCTATCTGTCCTTTCCACCTGATGACCCCTTGGTTTCAGCACGGATCTCGGATTGCCTCTCAGACATAGCTACATGGATGAAGGCACACCACCACCAAGTGAAATTTGGTTTATTTCAGCACAGCACACCTCTGTGTATCATATTCAAACAAAATATGGATGTTTTAATGGTTTGTGTATGATTTAAGAACTTTTGTTGGTCAACATCTGTCAAAAAAATGCTCTCTGAACAGCCATTTCTGAAGATTTCTTGTGCATCAAAATTCCCACAGCACCTAAGATAAGTGAAATTCAGTTTAATTCAGCACAACACACATCTGTGTATCAAGATTAATCAAAATATGTAAGTTTGTGATTGCTTTAAACAGGGGGTTGTCCAATACACATAAAGCAAACAGCAAAGGTATGCTGCAAAGCAGCACTACAGGCACTAAATAATCATTTACATTAGATCAGATTCAACTTTATTGTCATTGTGCAGAGTAAAATTACAAACAGGGTTCCCACTGTAAGTCAAATGTAAAATTCTATGACTTTTCCCTGACAAAACACCTGAATTTCCATTACTTACTATATAATGAGTAGTACAATATACCGACCAATGATTTCAGAGCACTCGCATAGCAGTGTAGAGTATATAGAGTCTTTTACTTTTTTTGAGCAGGAGATGAATAAATAGGCATTGAATTAACACAGTTGGGCTACTCAAGCAAGCTGTAAAGACAATAACCAGATATACACCAATTCTGTGTGGAAATATGTTATGCATTTTGGCTAGTAGATCATAAACTACTACAACAAAATTCCCTGATATTCCATGACTGCCCCCAAAATGAAAAAAAATTCCCTGACTTTCCATGTCTGGAATAGACTTTCTAAAATTCCATGATATTCCAGAAATTCTATGACCCATGGGAACCCTGTACAAAGCAAAAGTGCAATGTGATATACAAAGTATATTCAGATATGAACCATATACACAGATATGTATAGTACGTACAGCTACAGTAACATTATAAGAGTAGTAAGAAGTGTATGTTCAGGATGGATAATATGAAGAGCAGTAGAATATGGTTATGTATAATTATAATTACAGTATGTGCATTTGTAAATAAATAACACTATGGGTGGGATAGGGTATTGGGGGCTTAGTTGATGGGTTGTCACCGGGATACAGAGCTACAGTCCAGTCGGATGACAGCTACAGAAAAGAAGCTTCCTCTGAACCTGCTGGTTCGGGTGCAGAGAGACCTGGGGCCTGTACTACGAACGGAGCTTAACCTACCCAGATGTAACCCAGGGTTACTTTGTTAAGGGGGTTAACCCGGGGTTAACCTCATTGGAGTTTGTGCGCGTTCACATAAAAGGGGCGGGTTGCAGCGCAAGTCACCACTTTCAATGATGACGCGATCATCTTATTTTACGGATGAATTATTATGACAAGTTATGAGGAATTAAAACCCGCTCTACGACAAAAATCAAATACGTCGGCAGTGAACAAAGCAAGGCTGTTGGAAACGTATTGCAGATCGGGTAGCCTAAATGCCTAAAAGTAAAGTTTTAGATAGATAGATAGATAGATAGATACTTTATTGATCCCCAGGGGAAATTCAATTTATTCCAACATGTTCTTCAAATATGTGTTACGGAGGATTAGTAGCTTGCGGAAATGTCTGAAATGAGTTGAAATAATTAAATAGCCTATTTTGAGTTCATAAAAAGGCCTACAGATGCAACCCAATTCAGAAGTGGGCATATAGATTACAGTAATAAGGATAATGTAATGTTTAAGTAGCCCCCATTGACTGATTTAGTGTATGCCTAATCCTGTGAACATTTCAGATGCAACACCATTGCCAAACGCACATGGCAGCAGGTGAAAATGAAACACAAAAACATTATTCAGAATAGTAGGTTTATATAGTTATAGCTTGCAATAATATTTCTTAATTATGAAAACATATAGGCCTAGCTTATAGCCTTGGCCTCTGTTTTACAGCTAACAAGAAAAAGGTGTCTTTGAACACTACTGTAGGAGGAAAGGCACCAGCGTGTTTACAGTAGCAGAAGAGTTGAAGTGGAAGGCCGATTATGGAGGGGGTTGAGGGAGGCATTCGGTCGGATTCTGGTGCTGTGGAAATGTGTAGCCTTTATGTGCAGGGTACAGTAACATTCAATTCAACAAGTTTGTTAAAATTGTGGCTATTCTTGCTCAGATTTTCAGCATACTGTAGGCCTATGTCCGATTTATTTTCGGACATACAGTATTCTTGCATCACCGATGGAATACATGAATGTCCACGTACGGGCATTGCTATGAGACGTCTTCCTAGATCATCTGACAAAGATAACGAATTCCCTTGGCTGACAATATATATCTTCATAGAGAATATCGTCCGGGTAGGCTATATATATTTTCTGGTGGTCTCTAAAACCCCTCGCCCTGCGAAGAGAGTCCCTCACAATTTGCGCTCCAATGTCGTATGGATCATCCAGGTATAGGCCTACGCCGACATGTCTCGGGAGAAATTGTTAGTGGAGGGGTGGTACTTATAAAGGGTGTGGTTAACGGAAACCTCGGGTTAACCAAGAACATAACCTGGTCGGAGCAGGTTTGAGATGCAGCGTAAATTGCCATGGCAGCATACCTCGGTTAAAACCTATCCACCTTCCGTAGTACGGGTTAATCGGGAAGTTACGCCACACGTGATCAAGTTACTCTTGAAGTTACCCAGATAAGCCAGTAACCCCGCTTCGTAGTACAGGCCCCTGTACTTATAATAATAATAATAATAATAATAATAATAATAATAATAATAATAATAATAACAACAATAATAATAAAGACAATAATATTTTTCAAGACCATAGAGAATGCTGTTGTAGTACTCCAGTCTTGAGGCGATGAGGGCATGGATGAGAATGATGCATTGTTGAGCTGTCTGGTCACAGTAACACAAGACCCATCCTGTCAGACTAGGCCAGAAGTCCCGTCACCGGAATGATGTAGAGGACTCTGAGACAGTCACGTGGCGCCTTTGACCAGTGGCCACAATACAGAGGACCCCTGGCCAGTCAATGAGCAGTGCTTGACAAGCATCATGTGTAGAAGACCCATTTTGCAAAACAATGTAGACACCCATCTATTCTCAGGAGCAGTCCTTCTATAGCTGGCGGGAACAGCTGCAGAAAAATTCCCGGGCTTTGCCTTGCTCCTTCCTGGCCTGTGCCTTGCTCCTTCCTGGCATGTCTGGTCTCACTATGTCTTTCTGCTTTGGTGATGAGCCTGACAACAGCTGACAACCTGGAAATTAGAAATAAAAGTGTACATAGAAAGACATGTTAAAACATACTGATGACTAAAGTTCACCTATACAACACAGACCTATGCCTTTAATATAGTGCGCCAAAGTATTTCAGGAGGTGGAACACGGCCTAATTAATGTTAATGGATTGGTTTAGGTGGTTGAATCAGCCGTCCCTTAATAGTGTAGGCCAAAATGTATCAGCTGAACAATTTGTTTCTCGCTCTACAATATGGGCCTATGTATGCCTTATGATATGCCAGAGTAAGTAGGAAAGTGGGACATGTCTTAATTGATATTAATTGACATCTAGAGGCTATAGGCTTTCAGAAAATATATGGTTTAGGTGGTCAATTCAGCTGTCCCTTAATAGTATAGCCCAAGATGTGTCAGCTGTACAATGCGTTTCTCGATCTACATTATGGGCCCATGTACGCCTTATGATGCACCAAAGTCAGTAGGAAGGTGGGGCATGTCTTAATGTATATTAATTGACATCTAGAGGCTATAGGCTTTCAGAAAATATATGAAAGCCACAACCATAAACATAAACAAAGCGACAACCATATCTAGCAAAATCACAGTAAAAGTAATGTAAAAGTGACGTAAAATACCTGTCAACTGTCCTCTGTATCCACCACTGCAATAGACCATGATGTGAGGATGCACTCCATAACACAGCTGTTAATGGAAGCAAGGACTGAGGTGTCAAGGCCAGCATGCTTCAGCCTCTTCAGGAAGTAGACAAATGAGTAGCCAAACAAGGACAATCAAGGCCTTGCTTGCATGCTGGCTGTCTTGTAGTTTGACACCACTCTCCTTTCTGTGAGTTTTCTGCTGGAGTCATATAATGAAATACAACCCATACATCAGGATATCAGGAGCAAGGATCTGTGAAAACATAAGTAGAGGGGGGGGGACATAAAGATATGTTGAGAAAACATTGCAGGACCATCCCTAAACAACACATCAGGACACCTTTCTTTCCTTTTTCATTTGATCACTACTGCAATTCATAGACATATGTTGTATACAGATGAGACAAGGGTAAAACTGATGTGGGTATTTATTCTATTATAGAATAGGCTACTAAAATATAACTCCACAACTTCAAGTGTCAACACTGTAGTTTTGGTGGAGTATTTGTAGTTCTTATGCAGGAAAATCAGTATCTACTTTGGACATTAAAAGCTGCATGCACTACGTAGTACACACATGCGTACAATGCATTATTTTGGAGATAGAAATGTTGTTGTACTTCTTTGTTTTGCCTATAACAGAATTTTTTGTCACATGAATTACCCAGACCAAAGAAACCAAGCTTATTACGTGAAACTGACCTGCTTATAATTTAATGTCAAACACCATCTCAACTAATTGAAAAGCAGGATTGTATCACCATCGCACTCATTTCGATAATTTAACCATAACGTGTCGTGAACAATGATTTATTTAGCTAATTATCACGTATTTGTCCGTCTTTTACCCTTATAAGACATTGACTAAGAAATTGCCCTAATTTCGCGTGATTCTAGTTGGTTTACATACCTCTCACATGACAGCAACCATCACGCACTTCACCGTTTCCTGTTTACATACCTCGTCATCACTCCACGTTCCAGAAGCGTTCTGACCGGTTCTGACGCATTGACGTACATAGCCAGTTGCTAGCTTTTAGCAAAGATCCTTGATTACTACTATATTTGATACATGTATTATGTTTTTAAAAAAAAGCAATTGACATGTCTTTGTCATTCTTACTTTGAAATGCCCCAAGATGTTGGCCAGGTACCGTCGCAATGTCGATGGACAGGGCAGACAAAAGTATGTTCTGAGTACTTTATAGGTTGCTGGACTCTGGTGTATTATTTGCAAGGCCATGTCTTTGATTTTTTTTGGACATTTCCTGCATTTCCTCATTGGCCTCTGCTCTTTTGCTTGAAACATGAGGAATTCCCTGCTGTGTGGAGGAAGGGTGGCCAGTGTGTCGGAAAGCTTGATCTTGCCTTGCTCAGCCTGCAGCCTTTGAAAAAGGTAATCCTATTAATTTGAAGATACTTGCACCATAACTGATGAATACATTTTGAAGTATATGTTGTTGCCTACTTTGTTTTAAGATCATTAATTTGTGAGCGGAGTCTCCTCTGAAGACGGCTCTTGGAAACTGTCAATGCCTTAATTTTATTTCTAAGCCACTTGTTGTCTTTTCTGCAGTCACAGAGCTGCAGTGCAAGTAGCTGCTTGTCCTCCCTTTCCTTTTGCAGCTGCTTTTGTAGCTGTAATAGTTTATTTAAACATAGAGCAGTACATCATGTTAGTCTTTGTCAAACTAGTTAGTCAAGCTGAGAAGGGTGTGCTTTCACACATAATATCTTTGTTAAAATCTCATTGCAGGTCTTTTCATTTTGGGTACCTCAGTGACATCTGCCCTAGCATCTGTACCCAGATTGGATTCCCGGTGGCCTTGGTCTCCTATGGTTGTCCCCTCTACTTGAAATGGATTTGCAACCATAGTATCTTGACAACAGATAACAAATGTTTTATGTACTGTTTGATACCATTTTACTTCACAGGTTTACCCTTTGAACTGGAAATAAATAAATAGTAAAAACCCACCAGCAACTGTCCTGTCCAATATAGATCTCATAATAGTCATTCCTTTGGGAGGATTTGGGCAGTTGATGATTGTTGGTACCGCCTCATCAGTTAGCCGTTTCCTCTTGCTCTATAAAAGTGATTTGGTATGCACCTGAACACCTAAGGATGCTTCATTTTTGTATGCAATATGCTAATAGAAAGCGGCTGTATTAGTTGTAATGCTTCATAGTTGTGACATGAGTTATGCCTTTAGTGTATGATGCTATAGTTTAGCCAATGTCAAGACATTTCCAGTGGTGTTTTAATACAACTCTGTAATGATAACATACCATTTGAATAATCATGCTGGGGTTGAAATGATCCTCACAAACCCCATATCCCCCAGCTGTGAGATCACTTGTTGATATGGAAAAGGAGAGATCTGCCCTTCTTATATTTATCAGCCATCTCTTTTTTCTAAACATATATTTATGGCTACTGTTAGTAAAAGCACAATATGAGTAAGTACAACATTGCCAAGATCTATGTATTTATCAATCACTTAAGCTCATAGCCCACATGATTTATTTATGCTATTAATTTACAACACTGATCTTACACTTTAAATCCTGGAGGTCGCAGTTTGGTGTAACGTTAACTTACGTAAGCATAAGTTGCTAACTTTCTGTGCAATTTATCTTAACTTACCGATCTGTATCCTTGGGGAAAGAAAATATGGATTTTTCCGACTGTCTGTTGTTACAGCCAATTGCTGCACAAAGTTTCGGCATGTTTAATTTGTGTAAACAACTAAGTTAACGTTATGAAATATTGTCTCGATGTTGTCTCAATAAGATTTTGTTCTTAAAAATACTAACGGTATTTTTTTGTATTTAACATTCCAGGGCATGTGCACAAAAGAACCAAATAAATGAATCAGACAATCGAATTGTATTTTTATTTGTTTATTATATATTTTTATATTACAACTATAAGGTAAACGACATCCTCAAAACTTCTGAATAATCTGTATCAGTTTTCCACTGTCCCCGGCTGTCATCCATTAGCATGACAGCGTGGCTAACTTTAGCCAGCAGGCTAGCTAGCTCGCTGCCACCAGTCAGTAAGTGGTCGCTACCTGAGCTGAAATAAAGTGTTTTTTTCCCAAATCCGAACACAAACAAATTACACTATTAGGCTTGAAATGATCACAAACACTTACAGATTACGACAAGATGTTCAAACAACCCCTCAACAAA
Organism: Alosa sapidissima; assembly: GCF_018492685.1. NCBI lineage: Eukaryota > Metazoa > Chordata > Actinopteri > Clupeiformes > Clupeidae > Alosa > Alosa sapidissima. Next base: position 30,033,663 of record NC_055965.1, read on the forward strand.
TCCAGAAATCCATAATAACCAATTTATTGGTAACATTCCACAATCTCCCATTGACTTTAATGCAGTGATGGCTTACTCTGGTCTGCATAAAGGGGGATTTCCCCCCCTCCCCCTTGCAATAGTCGAACGCGGAAATTGTCGAACGTTTGCGCCTCTCGCTCCGCTTGAACCCTCTCTGCTTTTAGTGCTAATAAATCTGCCGGAGAAACACCTTCGCAAACACAAACTATGATGAGTCATGACTCATGATTTCATTCACCATGAGAAACCTATGATATAATTGATCTTCGTTTCAAAATTGTAGTCATTCATAACATGAAACACAGTAAATAATCAACTATCAGTACAATTAAATCAATAGTAAATCTCATTTAGAAAAGATCCAATATGGCGGAAAGACCGTGGACAATGGGGGTGTGGTTAACAACGCGTTAAATCGTACAGCTGTGTACTATCTATGGTGACACGACTTTTCGTACATGGGTTTACTACCTTAGCTTTGTGATCACGTTGCAACACATATATATATATATATATATATATATATATATATTTTTTTTTTTTTTTTAATCACAGTCGCTTTAGTGCATTTCTCAGTTTAGAATTGAAATTCTCAAAACTGCTTGTTCAAACTCCATATAATTTTCTCACGTGTGCATACCATAAACACAATTCTCACAGCAAATGCTTTAGTACATCCATGCAACTGATATTTTTTTTTTATTTTCAATTGCTAATGTCATGTTGGTCAAAATGCACTCTACTATTTCCATGCTGAATACCCCTACCCCATAAAAAAAATAGGCTTGCTTGAGTCATTACATGCAAAAGTGTTGAGGTGTCATAGCCAATTGTTGTCTGTCTAGCATTTACTGTATACATATGTGACCTGACAGACACGAATGCCAGGTGTGGCAGGTGCTGAAGACTGTGAACACCAGGTGAGGCAGGTGCTGAACACTGTGGACACTAGGTGTGGCAGGTGAAGACTGTGTGAACACGAGGAAAGCAGCCGGTCCGGATGGTGTACCTGGAAAAGTACTCTGTGCCTGTGCCGACCTCTCAGTGTCACAGGCTACCATCCCCCTGTACCTCCAGTCAGCTATCATCCCTGTCCCAAAGACTCCTGCCCCAAAGTGCCCCAATGACTACAGCCCTATTGCCTTAACATCAGTAGTCATGAAATGCTTTGAGAGGCTCATCCTGCACCACATTAAGGCCTGTCTCCCCTCAAACATGGACCCACATCAGTTCTCCTACAGAGCTAACAGATCAACGGTGGACGCCATCGCTACAGCTCTTCACACAGCACTCAGCCACCTCGAGCAGCCAGGGAGCTGTCAGGATGCTGTTCATAGACTACAGTTCGGCATTCACCACCATTGTTCCTGACATCCTGGTGGACAGGCTGACCACCATCACTCTCCCCCCTCCACCTGTGCTTGGATCAAGAACTTCCGGACTGACCGCCCTCAAACGATAAAAGAAGGCACCACCTGCTCCTCCACCCTGACCCTCAGCACACAGACTGAACAAATACAAGGATACAAGGATACAAGGAAGTTTATTGTCACATGCATATAGTTACTGGAAGTAAGAAATGCAGTGAAATTATGTCTGGTGTCAGCCTATTTGTGCAAAGTGGGGGGGTAAAAAGTGCAGTAGAAGAGGGGTTTAGTAGATTAAGTGGCAAGGGCTGCATAAGAAAGGTGGGGGAGGATTGGAATGGGGGGGGGGGCATCAACAAGGAGCACCCAAGAGCAACAGGGGCAAGGAAAAACTCCCTTATCAAGGAAGAAACCTTGGGCAGATCCACGGCTCAAGGGGCTAACCCAACTGCCAGGGGTCTTGGTGTGTTGGGGGGGATGACAGGGGAGATGGGATAGTGTGCTGTGTATGTGGGGAGAGGGCAGTGTGCAATATGTGTGTTGGAGAAGCTTCCTCCTGAGACAATGTGCTGTGTATTGGGGGGGGGGGGGACAGTGTGCTGTAATTATGTTGGGGATGTGTGTTGGAGAAGCTTCCTGATGAAATAATGTGCTGTGTATGTAGGGGAGGGGGGGGGGCAGTGTACTGCAAGTATGGTGAAGGGACTTACTATTGCAAGCAGAGTACTGTATGTATGATGTATGTGAGTGATGAAGATGTGTGTGTGGGCGGGAGGGGAGTGGAGCAGTGACTGTGTGTGTGTGTGTGTGTAGTGTGTGTGTGGGTAGGTGGGGGCAGTGTGCTGTAAGTATGTAGAGGATGTGTGTTGGAGAAGATCCTGAAGACAATGTGCTGTGTATGTGGGGAGGGGGGAGCAGTGTGCAGCAAGTATGTAGAGGAGGCTTACTGTAGCAAGCAGTGTGCTGTATGTATGTGAGGTGATGACAGTGATGATGTAAGTGTGTGTGTTTTTGTGTGTGTGTTGGGGATGGGGGGAGGGGGGGCAGAAAGGCTAGGCAATCAAGGACATGGGTAGATGGAGGAGAAATCAAAAATAATAAATAAAAAGTTCTATGGAGATGTGCAAAAGTTGGAGAAAGTCAGATATGTGTGTGTGTGTGTGTGCATTCAGTGGAAATGCATGGATTCCAGTTTCTTCCAGTAGCAGCAACTGGAATCCATGCATTTCCACTGAATTATTTTTGGAATCTGATCCCTTATCATACCTGTTCATTCTTACTCGTTGCTCGACTTATCGTGACTAAATTCAAGATGGCTGCAAACGCTAAACTTCGTGAAGATACTGTCTGTATAAATCGTCTTGTAAGTAAACTACCAGTGCTTTTTCAAAGTTCTCAATGTCTCGTTTTAAATGTCAGGGCCCTCGGAAGTCTACCAATGAAGTGTGGAGATACATTGAGCCTCGTAAATGGGTGTAAAACAGTGATTTATTTGCATGGCTAGCCCGATGCCGAAGCACCACTATTGAAAAAGCTGTTGGTAGCATCGGCTAACTAGCGCCAGATTTTGGAGTGCAGGGGACAAGCCGAGATGGGCTATGAGACATACGTTCACACTCGGTATCATGTTTCAATACACTTTAGGTCAATATCACACCGGAATTCTCCTTTAAATTCGCAGATGACACTACAGTCATCGGCCTCATCAGTGGAAGGGATGAGGCTGTGTACAGGGATGAGGTCAACAGGCTGGCAGGCTGGTGCTCTGAACACAACCTGCTGCTCAACACCAGCAAAACTAAGGAGATGGTCATAAGACCTCAGGAAACACAGGGGGGAACCAGCCTCACTGAGCATCAATGGGGACTGTGTTCAGCGGGTGTCCTCACTGCAATTTCATTGTATACCTGATGTGCAATGACAGTAAAGATTCCATTCTGTTCTATTCTATTACATGCTATTCTATTCTCTGTTATTCTGTTCTGTTCATACCAGGCTACCTGCAATTATTAATACATAACACATCTTAAACACGATTATTGACAATCATGTTTAAAGCATGCAACATTTGGATAGTATTTTTATAATATGTATTATTTTATATATTTTTTCATCACATATAGGGTGAAAGGACCTGCTCTTTTATATAGTTAGGACCAACTTTATTCATACCCACATTTTCATGTACAGTGAATTTGTATTTAACCAAGATGAGGTTTCTTCTGTTTGCTCGGACTTGTAGAAAATGCAGTGACTCCGCTCAGCCTGTAGAGGGAACCAGAGTACACAGGAAGAGTCAGCACAGTGCTGCACACATGTGGTACCTACTGCAGGATTTGACCTCTGACCTGGAGTCAGTTGTTGTTAGTGGCTCATAATGAAAATAATCAGGAAACCATTTATGGAGAATGGAGTCAGATCAGTAGTTTATGGTAAACCAGAAATTAAATGTAAGAAATATTGATATCTTTGTTTATAAACAGCAGGGTGCATGTGGCTACACTGCAGTGTGCCCATACCACATTCAGGTGCAAGTGTCAAATTCAATCTCTATCTCTCATGCTTCCTGTCACTCTAAACTATAAAGGCAAGAAGCCAAAAAATATTATTTACAAATACAAATGTGTTGGCTGGGGATAGCCTGGGGATGATCCTGTCAGGGAAAGAGCTGAAGGATGGAGATCACATGACCCAACAAAGACCTCTGAGGAGACTTCAGGAGCATGACACTATGTCACCAGCAGGGGGAGCACTTGTCATTCCTAACTTGCATAACTTCAAACAGCAAAGGATGTCCTTTTAAATATATTTCAGTCTGTTCACAAGATTTTTTGAGACATTTGATGTAAAGCTTTTTTGAGGGAAAAAAAACCTCACGAGGCAATACTGGAATACTTGCATATTACTATTAATAGATGGCCATCAGCTGATGTCTTTGATGTTTCGTTGATCAGACCTCTTGTTTGTTGCCTACAACATTTTAGATTTTTAATAGGGTGATCAATGTCTTTTGTAGTGATTAGAATAGCCATCAGATAAAGGGTAGTAGACCATGTCTGCTCAGCATTATTCTTCATACACATAATTTTAATTTATAATGAATTTGTATTTAACCAGTGTATTTTTTCTGTTTGTTAATGACACAAACATGACATATAATACACTGTGTAATGTTTTGTACATCAAATGGGAAATTAAAAAAATAAAATGGCATGTGTGAAGAATTATGGGCGTAACTGTAAGTACACATTAGGCAATACAGAAAATAACACACAATAATATTTTACAGGCTGCTCCTGTAAGAGTACTGGCATAGTGAATATGCTGCTTGGGTGTCATATTCCACATTCTCATTCCATCTCATCCTCAACCTGTACCACCTGCTGATGCAAATTGACTGGTTATTTGACTGGTTATTTGACTGGTTATTTGACTGGTTATTTGACTCACTCTTTCACTCTCTTTTTTTCCTGCCCTGGAAGGCCCCTCAGCTTGTCCTCTCCTAACCTTTCAGGATAAGCTGTTCTCATATCCTCCTTAAATGACAACATGTCTAAATAACAGCCTACATAACAATTCCATGAGTTTTTATTATTTGATTTGAAAGCCTGTATGTTGGGTCATGTTCAGGGCATGCTTCTGTCACAGGTGAACTGTTTTCTTCGGGGTCAGGATCATTTAGCAGAGCCAATGTAATTTCCTTGTGTGCATTATTGTATGCACTTGTGTGCATTATTCACTTGTGTGCATTATTGTATGCACTTGTGTGCATTATTGTATTCACTTGTGACTTTCTGAAGTGTGTTGTTCACATTGAGAGTGCATACTGTGGGGATTTCATGTTGCCCTTAGCATTCTGCTCCAGATGACCTAATGACAGCTGCTAATATAATGAACAAACCTGGCAACCCCCTTTCCTGTCCCTTTATCAGACATTGAGTGATGCAGTGACATGCATTTAAAAAATTATGAGACACACACTGTTTGTCCTTGATATAAAGGCTAATATAAGAACATGCAAGTAATAATAATATCATACGTTCCCAGATCTTCTTTTTAGCTTACTCTAAATTTCTTCTTGTGGGAATTCTCCTTTTGTCTCTCTTTTTTATTATTGTTAAATGCATTCGAGTCTATTTACAACTACCTTTGCAAATTGCGTGCTCTGTTCTGGAGGAAGTGAAGTGATGTTCCCGCTGTTCCCGCAGTGACGACAGTATTTTGACTGGAAAAACACAGTGAGCCTGTAGGCCTACTAAGGATCTAAAAAAATCTCATCTTATTGATGAGTTGGAAAGGCTATTATGAAAATTCCTGACATTCATCATGTCGTTATGGAACTTCCGCACTGGTGGGCAAGAAGGGAGACATTGTATTCTATCCTGGTGGAGACAGGAAGCCAGTGGAGTGAGTGGAGAATGATTTACACATATTTACATACTCTCATCAGGATCCTAGCAGCAGAGTTTTGAATGTAGGAATTATGCATCATAATTGCAAAATGCATTCACATATACAACTTGATGGAAGGGAAGGTTCATCCCATTTCACCTCCACTCCCTAACATAAAAAATAAACCCAATTGCACTAAACTATGGACAAAGGCACCCTCAGTTATCCTCACACCCTCAGACACATTGACTCACACACTCAGATATACTGTAGAGCCTCAACTCTACTCTACTGTACTCTACTCTACTGTACTCTACTCTACTGTACTCTACTCAGTTTTGGTACCAGGTGTTCTTTTTCCATGCTAAAAAGTACCCTCTTTAATGTAGCTAGGAGCCATAGCAACACAGAAGGAAACGAGCACACTCTCACACCCTCACACACATTAACACCCTAAGACACACTCACACTCTGATGCACACTTTCACCCGCACACACACTCACACCCTGATGCACACTCTCACCCTCAGACAGACTCACACACTCGCATAGACTCATACCCGCACACACACTCACCCCCTGATGCACACTCTCTCCCTCAGACAGACTCACACACTCGCATAGACTCATACCCGCACACACACTCACACCCTGATGCACACTCTCTCCCTCAGACAGACTCACACACTCGCATAGCCTCATACCCGCACACACACTCACCCCCTGATGCACACTCTCTCCCTCAGACAGACTCACACACTCGCATAGCCTCATACCCGCACACACACTCACCCCCTGATGCACACTCTCTCCCTCAGACAGACTCACACACTCGCATAGACTCATACCTGCACACACACTCACCCCCTGATGCACACTCTCTCCCTCAGACATGGGGCCTTTTCCAAACCATCTCCACTCCACAACAAGGAGGTGGAGGGACTGGCCATAATAATATGAAGACATTGTAATAATTGATGTATAAGTCACTTCCTTGATAAAGTGTCAGCCAAATGAGTAGCCTAAGTAAATATTTATCAGGAATGATAGTGCTTGTTGTTGTTGCTAATGTTGATGTGAGTGCGACTATAAGAGTTTGAGTATATGACGTAAATCAGTCAAGGGATCCATTCGGTCTTCATGAACACCTTTGCACAGCAGAAGTCATCTCTTGTGAATGTGCTCATACATTTTCATTTGGTTCACACATTTCTCACACCTGTTTGCAAAACAGTTACAGTTTTTGCCCATACTTGCATCTTTCTGCAACACACTTGCTCCTGCACACTACACAATATTTCATATATAAGACACTTTGTTCATAAATTTTGTTCATAAATTAAATGTCATGGGTACCATTGGGACAACACATCTATTCAAAATACAAAACACATTGGGTGATTGAAAACATCTGAAAATACTTACAAAACTGAACACCGATCAGCCAGTCACAAATAGGCCTCAGTTGAGCCATTTTGAGAACTTTGCAAGCATGGATGCAGGGAGAGCAAGAGATAGAGGAAGAGGAAGACAAAGAGAGAGAGAGAGAGAGAGAGAGAGAGGGAGGGAGAGAGTATGTGTGTGTGTGTGTGTTACTGCACTGTACTGTAAAGTACTGTGGTGTACATTATTGAGTTGACGTCATTTGCAACCTTTCAGTACTTACATTTTAGTTTTTTGTCAAAACCTTTGTTGGAAAAACAGCATAACAAAAACTGTAAGTGTTGCATTGAGCTTCACAGAATGCTAACTGATAAACTGAATGAAAGCAGTGAAAAGTAAAGACTGAGTGTTTTAAATAAAGTACACTAGCGTGTTGCTGCTAATCTGAAAGTGTATTCATGATGCAAGTGTGTATCATTTTGTCATCAGAGGTGTTGATGTTTCAATTCGACATAGATGTGAATGGTTTATTTCCCAGTGTTGTGTCTTGTGTGCTTGTGTGTAAAGTTTTGACACAATGAGCCAAGTTTTGGAAAAAAGTGTTCAAACTAAATTCTTCAATCAGCAGTCCTTTATCATCCATAAAAGATACCATGTCTGTTCTGTGTTGCTATTTGCAAGTATGGATCTATGGCACATTTAGAGAAAGTACTGCATTGCCTGTTTGGTGAAGAACACAGTACAAAAGCTGACAAGTCCAGATGTTTACAGTAGGTCTACTTCAATGAAAAATGACAAGTTGTAGTTCAATGACATTTGTTTTGTCAAGGTGCTTACTGTAGGTCTTACATGTTATATCTCGGGAGGAATATACAATTACAGTTTTTCTCGATCGATTTGATACTTGTGTCAACTCTGACATCACATTCTCAAAATAGTTAACACCTGTGTCTGAACAAAAGCACTCTGTCCAAAATGACACATGTTGCTTGCTTGCTGGCTGTTCCTCTCTCAAAACACTTAAAACATGCAGTAAATGTGTGTGGGTGTGACCTGTATAGGCCTACCTGTGTGTGTGTGTGTGTGTGTGTGTGTGTGGTTTTCAAAATGTGATGTGCCACAATCTTTGAATACAGCATAGTGTCACAACTGTGCATGTTTGTGTTTCTGCTTGAAATTGTTATTTCTGTGTGTATGAATATGAGTGTGTGTGTGTGTGTGTGTGTGTGTGTGTGTGTGTGTGTGTGTGTGTGTGTGTGTGTGTGTGTGCGTGTGTGTGCTTGTTTGTGTTTGTGTTCTCATGTCCTTTCATGCAGCAGATCTAACTTAGACTACTTAGCATGCACGAGAGAGAGAGAGAAGGAGAGAGAGAGAGAGAGAGAGAAAGAGAAAGAGACAGAGAGAGAGAGAGCGAAAGAGAGAGAAAGTTGTTGGGGATGCAATTGTTTGCATGATCTACCTAGTTTAAGAGGTGTGAATCAGCTGATTAAGTGAATGACTGGAACAAAAATGTGGCAGGACTTTTACTTTCTGAAGCCGGACTTTTACACCTCTGACTATTAAATATGTAATCTATCACTACATACTGTAGGCACCTACAGTTAAGCACAAAAAGATTCATACCCCTCGTCCCCTTAGAATTATAGAGTTCTATCTACGTTCTGAGTAGTTCTGAGATATTGAGCTTCAAAGTCTTTGAATTCCATAGAGTTATGCTGATAAGAGGAACAAACCTCTTTAGATATAATGTCCAAAAATGCATACAACTACAAGAAACACTTCACTTCATCTTCAAGTGGTCACAGAATAAGAATATGTCAATAACTCAAATTTGACAAAAATGTCAGATAGAACCTTATAATTCTAAGGGGACGCCCTGGCAAATATTGATTTAATGTTGGTTTTCTCTTGACCTTTTGGCATTTGGCAATGACATTTTCAGTCAGAACAAACATATTGGTCAAGAGAAAAAGTCAAGTAATGGAACCTAAAGAGGAGACTTATGCATGACTTTTATGGGATGAGTGAATTCATTACAGTAGGAGACTTGGAAAAATACTGTATCTGATGTCACAGACACACCCACAGGTGTGCATACCTGTCCATGTCCGCCTTGCTCCGTGCACAGACACTACACTGCACTGTCACACTCTCACGGTAAGTTCAGCTTTCATGGCAGTCATTTCATGTTTGAATATTATTATAACTCTGCTGTCAGTTTAGTGTCCTACAAGCAGGGGGGGGGGGGGGGGGGGGGTCGGGGGTGCATGTGCATTGGCAGGGGGTTTAGTATTTTGTGCTGCTCATACGGTCCACTTTTTTTGACTGTTACACTGAAAAAAAGAATCGCTGGATTTACTTGATTTTATCATGTACATCAGTTGCACATGACTGAAATGTATAGGTGTACGAAACTGATTTATGCTGTGATAACCCAATTTGATCAAGTAATTTCAATGAAATTGTATTATTGTCACGGTTCCACGGGGAGAGCTTGACCCAAATGCAGGGCAAAGTACGGCAAGGCAACGTAATCTTAGAATTACAAGAATCTTTATTAAGAACTGAACCGTGTGTAACACAACACACAATGACTAATAACCAACAAAGACTGAGAGGAGACAGAGGGTTTAGGGCACAGGTGGACAATGATCAAGGTAAAACAAGAGACAGGTGGAAACCATAATTAAACTAACAGACTAATTAATAGAAAGACAGAGGACTGGACGAGACCAACAAGACAATAACGGGGAACAGGTGTGGAAACAGAAGGGAAAACTAACAAGACAGGAAGCACAGACCAAATAAGGAGATGGGGCAGAGACAAAGACAGGTGACAGGCAGGTAAACGCAAAGCACATGGGGAACAGGCAAAACGAAACACATGGCAAAACAAACAAAGGAGCACATGGCACAGGACAGAGGAAGTAAACAAAGCAAACAGGAAGACTCAAGAGGAGCAGACATGAAGGGAAACACTAAACAGGGAAAACAAAACACGACAGGACCCTTACAATTTTACAGGCAGCATGGAAAGTAGGCATTCAGATATACTTAGTATTGCAACATCAATGTTAAAGGACAACTTTGAATATGTTGTGTATTACAGTTTTTTTCTGAATGCCTAAACGCTAACCATGATTCTTATAGCATAATTTCTAAAACTATTAATTTGTATAGCAAAACCACTCACTGAGTTTGTAAAACTAAAAGTGCAAACACTGTTTTGCACTCAGTTTGCAATTTTGTAACACACACTTGTGAGAACTCTTTTTGCAGAACTGTAAACACAACTCACTGCTTTACACTCAATTTCCAAATGATCAACACACTCCTACCAAAACTATACACATGTATGCCTATTATTTACACTATTTTGCCAACTGTCTGGCACACTGTCACATCATGAAAACTCTTTTAGAGAATTAGTTCACTTTGCAATCAGCATAAGCAGTGTAAATAAGCCACAGGGATACCTTAGAATAGAATAATATATGATTGCATAGAGTGAATTGAATGATATTTGAATGTTAAAATAAATATATTTTGTATTTAAAGAAGAATCTTTGAGAGTGGTGTGTTGTCTTGGGGTGAGTCATTGAACTGTGGTCTAGTAATAACCTAAACCAGTCTCCTCTTGAACCTAGAGTTTAGAACTAGACTGTTCCCGCACAAGCACAGGCCCTTCCCTCGTCGTGCGGGTTACAGAATGATAGTTGCTGTACGAACATGTAAAAACCATGGCACTAAGGCATTAAGGTGGCACTTAACGGAGTAGAAGTGAGCGGATGTAAGGGCTAGCTTGGAAAAGGACCAAGGAGGACACATGACTAACTACTTGTGACTCCTGAGTTCATAGGCGCAGATTTATGTTTCCGTCGGTGAGTGCTGAAACAATTAAATACCCAATACCAACGCTCAAAATAAACCTCATGCAAAAACATAGCACATGATTTTTTGCCATACGATTTTTGAAAAAGTAGTAATGTAGTAGTAATAAGCATTTCAGCACCTTAGGAAATCAACCAATATGCACACAGAAACACCAATAAAGTTTGCTGGAGTCCATGGGTGTCTCCTCCGAGGACATTTCTTAAAGGCTGTTAAAGGCAAATTTCTGCACACCTTCAGTCACAGAATAGGACCTGCACTATGCCTAAAACACTTATGCATGATCCGTCGTTTGACTTCTGAACACTCTCCCAGCCGGGCAGCCGTGGCCTACTGGTTAGCGCTTCGGACTTGTAACCGGAGGGTTGTCGGTTCGAACCCCGACCAGTAGGCACAGCTGGCACAGCAGCAAGGCACCTAGGCACCTAACCCCTCACTGCTCCCTGAGCACCGCTGTTGTTGCAGGCAGCTCACTGCGCCAGGATTAGTGTGTGCTTCACCTCACTCTGTATTCACTGTGTGCTGAGTGTGTTTCACTAATTCACAGATTGGGATAAATGCAGAGACCAAATTTCCCTCACGGGATCAAAAATATATATACTTATACTTATACTATACCCATTATCCAGACATATGCATGAAAACAGTTGAAGTCACAAAGGAAAATTTGTTCTGGTTGTATACCCACAAACTAGAAGAAAAACAGAAATTATGTTTTATAAACAGAAATTACATTTTGTGTGGACATCACGGCATTAAACAAACAAAATATAGCCTATCCAACCAGATTTCCAGCTAAAAGCGTATTAGCCGACAGTAATGGAGTCAGTGATTCTCATAGGCAATCACATTATGACAGATGTTGCAGTTAGCACCAACTGCGATGTTTGATTTTAAATTAATGTAAATTTAGCCGGGACTGTAAGGCACACGTGGGTGCTCGATATTTTCTGTGGGTGCTCCAGTATATGCCCGAGTTAATCATGAATTATATATGTATATAGGAAGTGGTTTATAAAAGATGTATCCACACCCTAACTAATCTTAAGTACATGTGTTTTACCATTATTTCTGTAAAGGTGTGCTGACATGTAGGTATAAATAACACACCCATTCTAACTGATCTTATAAACCATAGACAATTCCTTAAAAACTGTTCAATAATGGACATATTACTTCATTAAAACATTATTATTGCATTATTTACAACTATTAACAACTATTTATGAACATATTTCAGATATAGGCTTATTTACTGTGAACAAACCATTTATAACGGTGTGCAGAAATGCTTTTCTGATTTCTGAATTAATGTAGGAACAATCTTTTAAAAATGAGGAACAAATCATTTAGTTAACAAATGATGCTCATTGAGCGCAATGCAAATCAAACCAGCTAATATGTTAACTGAAATAACACCATGTCAATCTCTAGGTATGGTGAAGGGTATGTGATGTGGGGCTATTTTAATCCCAAAGGCCAAGGGAACTTTATCATAACACATATCCTGGATCCATGAAATAACAGGCCTTTAAAAATAAGAATCTGCCTGCCTCTATGTGAATTTAGCATAGGGGTACAAATACTTATGACCCCTGTATTTTAAAACATTTATTTATTTATGATACATTATTCATTCACAAAGAAAATTGGTGTCCTTAAAGGTTGGATATTTCCTATTTTTTTTTTACTTAAGGCATTAAGATTTTTCAAAAGATGATTTTATATTCCTCTTTTTAGTCAACTTTAGCATGTGTTCAAAAATGTATACAGCCCACTGTATACCTATATGCATGCCTATAACTATGCTGCTCTTATAAGCTTACTGCTAATACACTGCACATATTTATATATATTTTTTTTATTACTGTAAACCATGCCAGTTTCTTAACTGTATACTACTGTCTACACTGCACTTTTCTGCTTTTTTGCAGTTCTGCTTAGACACAAACTGCATTTTGTAGTTTTTGTACTTGTACTCTGCACAATGACAATAAAGTTTAATCTAATCTCAGATGGGCAGGGCCTAGCGCTCGAGTCAAATTAAAACTGTTTGGCTGTTGAGGGCCAAGTCCCACATCTCACCACGCTTGCTTTACCTAGCCATTACATGCACAGAAAATGTTGTTTTGGGAGTCTACCTGCTATGCTTGCTTGCTATTTGACATAAATTATGTGATTATGAAAATACACATAATGATAGCCGCGGTGTATAAAATTAAAAAGCCATACAAGCCAGGCTGCGTTAGCATTGGTTAAGTAGTAATGCTGATTGGCTGGTAACTTTAGAAAGTTACCAGCCATATTGGCTGGTGATCAAAAACGTTAATTTAGAACCCTGCATACAAGCCAGACTGCGTTAGCATTTTTATGTCCAACAGTTCCCTGAAACATGAATAAAGACAATAGTAGGCTATAGGCTACTGAGTTTTTTTGCACTGGATGTCCCCAGTTGTAAGAGACAGGGAGTAATGCATCACTAGAGGATATACAGAACCCTCCAGAATTATTGCCACCTTTGGTAAAGTTGACTAAAAACAGGTATAAAAACAATCTTTTGGTGATTTATTGTAATCTCAAAGACCAACACCAGATCACCAGATCAACATTTATACACGCATTGCACTGCATTATGGGAGTTCAGTCCTGAACCAGGCTCGGTTCATTACACTATACTTGAATTGCTGAAGTTTGTGCTACACTGTAAAATTAGTTTGTTAACCTTGTTAGTTAACCTTACTTTTTAAAAGCATGCAAACCGATTGCTCTTGCAATTCCTATTCAAAATGAATCTGTAATTTCAAGTTGTGCAAACAAATGCTCATTTAGTGTAGTGCATTTACACTACTGAGAATTCATATTTCAACTAACTTGGTCATTACAAGTAAAGTATGTTTACTATACACAATATGTGTATTGAAGTTGTGCTAACTAATGTCACAGTTCAGCTAACTAATATGACATTTCCCACAATGCATTTCCAGAATGCCACAGCCCTGGCCTACATATTTTTTAAAGGGATCAAATATTAATATTTACTGACATTCAATGTTAAGTTACAATAACAAAGTGACAGTGACACTAAAGTCTAAATATACTGTGTAATGTATGTGTAATTTATGTTGATACATCACCCCATCAAGTAGATGACTATCCAAAACACACTAATCCTGTGAGAACTAGAATTGATAGAGTTGTACTGTAGACAGATACATATCTGTAGCTGGAAACCATACATACAGTTATCCTGTCTCTGCTAACTTACTGAGGCAAAGCAAATGTGGGCTTGATTAGTACTTTGAAACTTATGCTACTGCTGTTAGTGGCTGTCCATCTCTGGTCAGGATAATATCAACCCTAATACCTAAGTGTCATTATGGATACACTGAACTGCAGGAAACAGGCCTTTGAATGTAAAAACAAAGTCCTGATTCACTGTGGTCATTAAATATTAGTGGGTTTCCCTGACCACTGGCCAAATGGCTCCCTTACTCTCCAATCAAGACTGGTGTGTAGTGAGCATCCCGGCACATAATGACTGCCATGCACCACCAAGATGTGTACTATATGTTGGTGGTGCTTAGTGAGGTTCCACCTTTACTGCACAGTACTTTTACAGTGTAGTGAAGTACTATATATAACATATTGTTGATGTGTTACCCACAGCATTATAGGGTGTTTTTGGTTAGTCATCTACTTGATGGTGTGATTCATCAACATAAATTACACAACAACAGTATAACCGTTAGTGTCAATGTCACTTTACTATAATTTAAGATTGAATTTCAGTAAGGATTCATATGTGATATCTTTACAAATATGTGGGTCGGGACTGTGGCATTCTGGAAATGCATTGTGGGAAATGTAACATTAGTTAGCACACCTTCAATACACGTGTTGTGTTTACAGTTTTTCTCGATTGCTTTGACCTGCTTAAAGAAACTGGGATCCAACTGGTCTTCATGAACACCTTCTTTGCACAGCAGAAGTAATCTCCTGTGAATGGGTTCACACGTTTTCATTGGGTGGTAGAGATTCCTTGCTTAAGTCTGAATCTCTGATACACCTGTGTGAAACTCCTTTGCACAATTCTTCAATCAGCAATCATTCATTATCCATAAAAGATGCCATGTCTGTTCTGTGTTGCTATTTGCAAGTATGGATCTAAGGCACATTTAAAGAAAGTACTGTATTGCCTATTTGGTGAAGAAAACAGAACAAAAGGTGTTTACTGTAGGTCTATTTCGATGAAACATGACAAGTTGTAGTTCAATGAAATTTGTCTTGTTTAGGCAGAGGCGTCGGACTGGGGGTAAAACCACTACTGATTATAGGGGCCCAAGGGGAGAGAGGGCCCTAGAAAAGTCTGGAATATATTTTATTTTACCTGCAAGTAAAATGTGTCATTTTGGCCAGAGTGCTTTTGTTCAGACATGGGTGTTAACTGTTTTGAAAACGTGATGCCAGAGTTGAGAGAAGCATCAAAGCAATTGAGAAAAACTGTAATAAACATGCAATATATTTTGCTTGGAATTCTCAGTATTGTAAGTGTACTACTACACTACTGTAAGTAAGCTTTTGTCTGCACAACTTGCCATTCCTATTCCAGATTAGTCTGTAGTTGCAAGGCAATTGGTTTGCATGTTTTAGTTTTTTTAAACTAAGGTTAACTAACAGGTTAAGCAAGGTTAACTAACTGACTTCACAGTGTAGCAAACCTTCAGCAATTCAAGTATAGTTTACTTGAATTAAATGATCATGTTTACTTTTTCACCTCCACATTACACTCATTTTAGGCAAGTAATCCCAAAAGGCAAAATCCACATAATCAACAAAAGACAAAAAATGAGTTAACTAAACATTTTAAGTAAGATTAGATTTTACAGTGTATATGCCACCAGAGAATCACTATACTGAAACGTTTTAACACATTGCACTAATTCATAATAACTGGTCGTCCTTTCTCTGAACTAGTCGGACATTGTTGTATTTCATTTCAATATGGCAAGTCACTAGTTATGGTTCTCAAACTACACGCTGCATATTTACACAATCACAGCATCGTCCTCATATCAAATGTGCTGCAGCTACGACGAAACCTGAGCAGACTCCCTGTATCCTGCACAATCCATAACCATTGAATACAAGCTTTACCTGAGACAGACACTAAGACCCTGCCCCTTTCAGACAGGCTCAAACACAAATAGAAACAAATTATTTCCGGTTGTTCAATTATCCATTTTTCTATCCAATGTTGCACAAATACAAAACTCATTTTGTTATGCCTTGTTATGAAACAGAAAAATAAATTAATTCAATAGCACTGTCATGAGATGTAAACAGCCTGTACTACCAGTCCCAAACACCTCCTCTGCAGGATAAATATCCTTAGGATTTTTAAAGACAGATTAGGAAAGTAAATAACTGTGTAGAACTGTTTTGTCAAGTTAATTTCACTTTGTCTATGAGTTCAAATAATAGGCGAGTGCAGCATGCATGTAGGCTATACTCTGCTAGTCACAAACAGGTTTTAATGAAGCAAGGTTTAGTGGAATCCCTCTGTTCCATACACTATGGAGGACCACAGGTGTCACCGAAAAAGTAAATAAAAAAGAAAAGAGGCCAGAGATCAAGACATTTTACTGGAGAGAAACTAAGTGGACTGTTCTATACTGACTGTGATACACTGATAGTTGTGTTGTATCCCATGTGGTGGGGGTGGGGGGTATGTTTGGGTTTGTGTATCTGGATTGTAACAATGCCTTTCATATATGTTGTTACCCACCAAATACAATAAAAAGTGAGCAAAAAAAAAAGAAAAGAGAATTTACAAAAAATATTTGGAAATCAATTATTAAAGGAGAATTCTGGCGTTAGTTGGCCGATGCTACCCACAGTTTTTTTTTTCAATGGGGGTGCCTCGGGCATCACCCTAGCCATGCAAATAAATCACTGTTTTACACCATTTACAAGGCTCAAAGTAGCTCCATACTTCATTGGTAGACTTCCGAGGGCCTTGACATTTAAAACAAGACATTGAGAACTTGGTAGTTTATTTACAAGACGATAGACAGTACCTTCAGGAAGTTTACTGTTCACCACCATCTTGAATTTAGTCACGATAAGTTGAGCGACGAGTACGAATGAACAGATATGATAAGGGATCAGATTCCAAATATAATTCCGTGGAAATGCATGGATTGGAATGCATTTCCATGGAATTATTTTTGGACTTTGATCCCTTATCATACCTGTTCATTCGTACTGTTGGTAGCATCGGCTAACTAGTGCCAGATTTCTGAGTGCAGGGGACAAGCCGAGATGAGCTATAAGACATACGTTCACACTCGGTATCATGTTTCAACACACTTTAGGTCAATATCACACCGGAATTCTCCTTTAAATAATACCAATAAATGCCTCATTTTATATGGAGGACCACAGGTGTCACTTAAATGGCAAATGAAGTTGGTTAATTTGCCAATATAAACAGTATTTAAAAAGATAATTTACAAAAAGTATTTTGTAAATCAATTATTAAATTATCAATAAATGCTCTCATTTTAAAAAGGGATTTACAAATATAATTGGGGGCCAAGCAGCGAACACCTCATTGTGTTTCTACGTTTTCCTATTATTATTATTATATGCAATGGCAGCCCATAGAACCATCTGGTAAAAAGTTGGGAAATTTGGCACACTAATTGGGGACATGATTCATGTCACCAAGTTTCATGTCGGCAACTCGAACCCTCTAGCGCCACCAACAGGCCAAAGTTCGAAGTGTGTTCACTCACGTAACTTTTGACCCGTAGGTCCGATTTTCAAAGGTCAGGTATCGTTGGAATCCTTGGACCAAGCCGAGTTCAACGCACCCTATGACGTCATTTTCCGCCATGATGGATTTTCCGCCATTTTGGATTTCATCAAAAACACTTAAAATGTATCAGGGGTCACATACTTTCTCTGATTCCCACCAAATTTTACACAGATCATCTTCAGACCAAGCCTCACAAAAGTCATCACTTTTCGTCTTCGGAAGTATTACCGTTCGCCCGTAACAGCCAATCAAAATTTGCGGCCAAGACGCCAAGACGCTCTAGAAATTTGGTGACTTTTGACCTCTAGGGGGCGCTGTAAATCAGTAACATGCCTTTTGGACTGTAGCTGCTGTTGTGCCTAGAATTACAATGTACTAATGGTGTCTGGTAATACTGTGGAAGATCCTTATGTCGACAGATGGCAATTCATGACATCAACATAATTGATTTGGCTGCCATATTGGATTTAATCAAAACCACTATCAAATTTCCCTAGGTCACAGATTTCATCGGATCCTCACCAAAATTGGCACAGACCATCTTCAGACCATGCCTTATCAGTGCTTTGATTTCCATAACAATTGACGGAAGCGTTTGCCCATAGCAGCCAATCGAAATTGGTGGCGAAGCCGCCAAACAGGAAGTGAGCTCATATCTCAGCAACCCATTCACCAATCATAACCAAACTTAGTCCATGGAATCAGGACCCAATCAGGGGGACGCTCAAGAAATCTGGTGACCTTTGACCTCTAGGGGGCGCTGTAATTAAGAAACATGCCTTTTGGCCTGTAGCAGCAGTTGTGCTTAGAATTAAAACGCACTAGTGGTGTCTGGTAATACTGTTGGAGGTCCTTAGGCTGACCCAAGCCAACTTGTGATGTCATCGTAATTGATTGGCCACCATATTGGATTTAATCAAAAACACTTTTTCGCAGGTCACAAATTTCAGCGGATCCTCACCAAAATTGGCAGAGAACATCTTCAGACCATGCCTTATCAGTGCATCGCTTTTTGGAACGATTGACAGTAGCATTCGGCTGTAACAGCCAATCGAAACTTGCGGCGAAGCCGCCAAACAGGAAGTGAGCTCATATCTCAGCAACCCTGCCATGTATCATAACCAAACTTACTACATACGTTCAGGACCCCATTAGGAGGACGCTCAAAAAATGTGTTGACCTTTGACCTGTAGGGGGTGCTGCGATTAGCAATATTGCATTTTGATCTGTAGTTGCGATGTGTTTTATCAATCTTTTATTTTTGGATGTGAAACTGATGACAACATGTTCCATCCAGTTCATTTTAATGCGTGCGTGGTAGGGCGGGGTGGGACGGGCAGGGGTGATTAGGTGGGGGGGCTGGCTGGCGGAGGCGGTGGCAATACTCAGCCCTGTTTCAGCCCTACAAAATCAATTATTAAATTATCAATAAATGCTCTCATTTTAAAAAGGGATTTGCAAATATAGGAGTTAGGCTGGAGAGATGCTAGAAAAACTTTTGAACTTTTTTTTTTATTCTCCTGGTAATTCGCTCATTAGCTCAGATCAGTGACGAACTAGTAGCCTAGGCTTACAGAAAACGTTGGGGAGAAAACTGTGCTCAGAAATTGTCTTCTAGGTTCGCTTCCGTAGGCTAGATCACTTCGGATTTCAACCAGTTTTATGCCTCCATCGAAGCGCTAGTCATGGGCCAGTGAAAGTACAGCATTAAGTAAAATATCCATAAATGGAGTGCTCCTTTATAGCAAAACTCCTGTATAAACCCAAAGATATATATTTATCAACCGTTTCCTTTGAGTTCAGAAGAAGGTGCTCGTGACAGAGCTGGATTCTAAAAGCTTTTCATCGTTCAGAGCTTGGTTCGTTACAATGTTTCATTAAAGTTCTTTTAAGGCATTCTTTTCCAAATGATTTGCCAAATGATTAGGCTGTTATGCTAGCTCAGCCTTTAAATATGCTGTTATTGTGGTCATGTGGACTTGATTAAACGGGTAAAGATAATTCATAAACTGCTTATTTCTTACATGACTGAATCAGTAACCTAGGTTCAACAGTGGTGTTTGAGGTTGCTGTGTTAAGTTGTTGTGTGTGATCGCTAAACAATTCATAGGATCAAATCAGTTTATTTTGACATACGGGATGTAGAATTCTGGGGTATTCTTACTGTATTCTGATGTGTTCATATGTTACTTCTGTGTGTAGTATACAACAGGGAGAGGTCCATATTATTGTACATAACTGTGCCTTAGGCCTGTGTACCAGCAGGAAGGTCATACAGGCCGATGTTTAAGAACATCCGAGGAACATCAGTGATAACATGGGCAGAGGGAGACGGCATGTCTGCCTATTCAGGCTAGTATCTCCATCTGGCCAGGGCCGGGTTGTGTACACTGGTTGGCACCTGCCACGTTGGCATGATTGACGTTTGTATGTTTTAGTATAACAGGCTTTGTCTTAGGTTTTGACACGGAGACGGATCGAGGAAGCAACCCAAGGAGCATCTTCTGTCGGAAGGCTCAGCAGCCGCTTCTAATAACAACCACAACTGTTAGACTCTGCACAGTTTTACTGTTTGAGACTTAGCCTGTGTTCTGTTATTCATTGTTGTACCATCTACAATAAATCATCATCTAATCGCCGATCCTGATCCCGCCGTCAAGCTTTATTGACCATCTTCAATACCGACATTAGAACTAAAACACAACGCAACAACCAGAGAATCCAACATTTGGTGCCGTGACCCTTCTCGCAAAAGAAGAAGAGAGAATCCAACAGGGAGTTAGCCTAACTGTAGGCTATAGCACATAGCTTCTAAGCCTATTCTATTTTCATTTATTAGCATTTGTTGTGATTATATAATCAAATGACACTCATGATAACTTGAAATAGAAGGACAGAAGATAGGTGATTGACAAATTAGAAATTAAAAATATTCTTGCCATGTTTAAAATGCTGCACTTTTTCCCTTTATAGCCTATCTCTGGCAATTCATTTTTGGATAGATAGTTGTATTTTAGCCTACATCTTCGTAGACAGTAGCCTAGGCTACATCATTAGGCCATCTTGAGAATAAAAGACTTCACAGCTGCTAACGATCATCCTCCACAACCATGAGGATAGGTAGGCTAAACGGTCGTTCGTCGCCTTTTTGCTTCTTATTGTAAAACCAACTGTTAGGGCCTACACAAGTGGTCGGCATCCCGGTCAATATTTTATATTAAATTTTCAATTTTGAAGCTATTTGTAACTATGTGTAGCCTATGCAACCCGACTGTTGTAGGCTTGCCTTTGCAGTGCCCCGCCTACCATTCTTGCCTACCACTCTAGTTGTAAACAAACGGTGACGTAACATTAGAACGGAAGTGCAAAACCTTAATAGCAGTGCTGCAGTTACAGCAGTATGGAGTGGACTGTTTGTAACCAACATTTCAGACTCAGATTTAGGCTACATTATTGGCTCATCAGAATAATAACAATAACAGTACTAGTGGTCAAGTAATAGCCTAATTATAATAATAAACTATTTATGTATCGACTATGACAGCTTTTATCAAATAAATTAAAAGAGGCTAAAAGCCCCAAAAATGTGCCACACCGTAATAAACCTTGCGCTATCCCTATTCAATTAGGCAACACGACCATGAACAAGCTGTCATTATGTTTTTGCATTTGTGACCCTGCAAGGCGAAACCAGTCACTTTGGTAAAATTTACAAAATTAAGTTATTATGCTCACATGAACGGCCACAAACTAAGTATACTTTCAAAATGCTAGTTGTCAATGGAAGACTTATCCTGGTCCCTAAAATGACGCCAGGATATCTCTAAAAGTTTGTGCTTTTGACCGTTCGTGCCCTGAAAGGCAAGTCTTTCACATTCATATTTGGTTACATCTGCCAAGAACGATAGAGAGCTGACACATTGAGTAAATTTTAGCTCTACCGTAAAACCTTATAGCGCCGTGGACAAATGGAATGACTCCCAGACAGCACACATTAATCTACCCGATGTCGGTTTCAGATCAGCATGGAATCCTCCCATATAATAATGTCTCAGGGGCATCGGCCTGAAGTCGCTTCCATGAATGTTGGCTTTTTAAGGTTCCCACTACCCAAAGCAGATCCCACTATCAGTTTTTTTTTTTTTTTTACCTCGGCTTCCCTGTATGTTGGCTTTTGATCGTTCCCACTACCCAAAGCAGATCCCGCTCTTTCTGTTTTTATTGCGAGTGTAGCAGCCAGACACAAACAGTACACTCAGATCAGCCTCCCGGAGCAGCGAGGTTCAGGTTGGTAAATTCACTCGTGTAAATTGTCAGAAAGTAGGCATTGTGTTAATTGTATGACTGTTTATATATTTGCCTTTTTATATATTTATATATTTGCCATTACTTGGTGTGCATTATAAAGAGCTGTTTTGGGGTAATTACAACTTTGTTGTGAGCTAATTCACGTTAGCTAGTTGAGCTAACACTGGAAAATATTTTAAACCTAGCTAGCGGCTATGGCAAAATGTTAACAGCATCCATGATTACCGGTAGGTATAAGGACAGCAATATGCTTGGTTGTAAGAATAGCAAGTTATTATTTGACCATGAGACTTAACCCAGGAAAATATGTGGTTTTTGTATTGAGAGTAGTGGAAGTAGGCTATTAGCTAACGTTACTCCCGTCTTGGCTGAGCTAATGTCGTGGAAAAACCGGTCCACTTCCGAATCCAATGAACAATTTATCACTTAACTACTTACTAATTAGCACTCTGGAACAAAGTGTCCGAAGGAGACAATGCAGACAGGAGATCTCTGAAGACTGTTGATCTTTATTCACCGTATTGCAGTGATAGTCCAGCCTAAACGATGTCCAGACCAGGTGTCAAGCAATAGGGTGATGTGAGATGTCATCAGCTGGCGCCCCTGAGATCTGAAATCAAAATGGCTGCGGCCTATCTTTTATACTCCTTAACCTTGAAGTTGGGCCTTCTCGCCTCCCTCGAAAGACACCTGTTGGCCTATCAGCATCCACCAAGGTTACGACTATTGGTGGAACCCATTGTCTCATCATGTATAAATTATATGCAAAACTGTCTTCTTCTGGGTTTTTCCCAGATTCTGTTTTTTTCCAGTTGTAACAGGGCTTCTTATCTTGCCACCTGTTACTTGGCCTTGCCGTTACCACCATTACATCATCCAATTACATCATCCTCTCGCTCTCGACCATCTAGTTCACTGTGGACTCCTTCACCTCGACCATCTAGCCAGGTGTCACTGTGAACTCCTTCACCCCACTCCTTGACTGCTGGTCTGGTCTGTTTAAGATGTGTACAGGCCTTGAAGTCTCATAATAATTGCAGTAATATCAAAGTTTATAAAAACCACACATGCATCCGTTAAGTCATAGAAATCCACCACACTAACCTTGTCTCTTGCAGGAAAAGAACCTGATTTTTGGGGGAGTTTTTCTAACAGCATTTTTTCATCCTTCAGACTTTTTAAAACATTCAATAAAATGAAATGAATATATACTTTTGGCATCTTTCTTGTGTCTTTATAGATCTAATTCATTTATAGCCTGTAGTGTAAAATGTGCAATCTCAAGATCCAACCTAAATAAATAAAGGTCGTATAAGCCTCCGAGGTGGGCATAGTTTTGATGAGTCGTTGAAACATTGGCTCATTGTCGTTTTCAATGATTTGCCGACATCCCGGCGATGTCTTGCCAATGACCAAACGCTCCCTAGGCGATGTCTTCTAGACTATAACGGCATTCATCGCCCCGACATCGGTTAGATTTATGTGTGCCGTCTGGGCTGCTAATGTGTTGAAGCTTCACCTAAATAAAGTAAGGGTTTAACAGTCAAAACGTATGTTTATCCGTGAAATTTGTTCACAATATGAAAGTGTAGACTGTATACTGTCGAATTATGCGAAAACGTGAAATTCGACATTTTAACCTGTCCGTTTGTTTATCGTGGATTTTCTCAAAATAGCACCGTGCGCAAAACAACTGGTTTCGCCTTGCAGGGTCACGTATATCGTGAAAAAGACTAAACATGTTGCAATATTTTTTTTAGCCATATCACCCAGACGTAATTAAAGACATTTACTTTACAGTTATTTTTGTTGAATAATTTAAGCGATAGGCCCATAACGTAAAAGCAGTAGTCTCCACAAGTATGGAAGTAAATTAGACTCAAATGATTTTTACGTGTGTGTCACAAGGACATATGACTAACACTGAAAATTGTTTGTTATTTTGAAAGATTTGTAACTGTAGGACAGCTTTTTTGTGTGTAGAATATTGATTTATTGAGAATAGATTTGTAAGTGTAGGGCATATTTGTAATATCGACAATTACTTGTACAGATCATTTTTCCAGTTACAAATAATTTCTACAGTTTCAAAACATGACACACAGGTACAAAACATTTGAGTCTAATTTACTTCCATACACAAGCAGGTCATGTTAGTGAATAGTGTCTTATTTAAAGTATTTTTTGCAGTAAAGAATGAGCCCATGATACAATAGAAACATAAGGTATAACTGGCTACAATGCTTCCAAAGAAACAGTAGATGGTATTCCTCAAAACATGCTCTTACAATATCATGTCTATATGCTGCTGTTTATTAGTTGATTGATTGATTGAATAACTCTCATGTTTTGTATAATTGACTTTTAATATAATTTTGGTCTTGATCTGATCTGTTGATTATGATTGAATGGAATTGAATTGAATCCTTTATAACACATACTTTCCCTTTCTTTACACGTATACAGTATCTTATAGCTGGTAACTGGACCTGTTGCTCCTATATCACAGCTCTCAACTCAACTGCTCGAGTTCAACCACAATGAACTTCTTCAGGTACTACATATAGATATACATATACACACAGGATAAGCTTCCTTACTTTTTGCAGTCAGTATGAATCCAATTAGATTAGATTAGATTCAACGTTATTGTCATTGTGCAGAGTACAAGTGCAAAGACAACAAAATGCAGTTTGTGTCTAACCAGAAGTGCAAACAAGCAGAAAAGTGCAATGTGATATACAACGTATAGGGCCCAATCATGACAGTCAAAAACACATCGTCACTCGTCAAAAGCTTATTCAAATTTAGTAGGATGTCCAGTCCACATTGGGAGGGTTTTTGTCGAGCGCAGGGCGCAACAAGGTGTTCCTAGGTCCAAGGTGACAGTCAACGACAAGACAGTTATATGCAGTTACTTTCACTATTGAGTGACAATGGGTTACCAACATGAACAACACTTACCCTAAAATTCTCAACCATTTATTTAAATGATGGTGAATAACTACTCATCATGAGATGTACAGTATTTCGTAATATCTTTATTCTAATTATGTTTCCCATTGTAATCGTGCAATTTGTAATGTTTTGCATGGACGTGCGCTGGTGTGCATTCATGGATGATAGAAGGATGGTGCGTTGTGCACCCGCCAATATGACTGTTGACAATGCGCTCTTAAAATAACATATAAACAACTCGCCATAGACTTCTGACCAGGTGTTCAATATCGATTTTTAGACAATGCGCTAAGCCACTCCCTAAAAGTTGCTAATTGCCACACCCCTGGGCGCATTGTTTAAAAAATATACGTGCAAAATAAGAAAATATACTTTGCGCCGGTGGGAAACAAGTTATGCGCCAGGGTGCAAAATATGGCCCATAGACAGGTGGTGCATAGACAGGACAAGAAATATAGTGCAGTGTAGACATAAGTATGCAGTTGGTTTACAAAAGGTGGTTTACATTAGATATGTGCAGTGTATTAGCAGTTACTTCATAAGAGCAGAATAAATATGGCTATGTAATATGAACAATGTATAAACAACATGTACAGCTATGTGCAATGTAGTAGCAGTAACAATATAATATTTGTAAGAATAATATAGATATATGCAGTGTATTAACAGAATATATTATAAGAAAAACAGAATAAATATGGATATAGGTTAAGAGGATATGCTTTGTCCCCTTATGACATCTGATGACATATCAAAACTCTTGTCTGTTCCAGTGCTAGTGTGGAGGGGATGAGAAGTGACTTTCTCGCTCTTGATTCAGGAGAAGGTAAACTAGTTCAACTGTCCAATTTTTTGGGGATCTATCTGTGCTGCTATTGTTATTTTTATCTTATTTTTCATTCTGACAAAACCTCTCATCTTTGGTGCAATAGCAGCTCCAAAGAATATTGATCAGATTATATTACTTTTTTCATTTTCACTGTTTCCAGAGTCTTTTGATCTGACTACTTTCAACAATAACTTGTTTTTAGTTATTATAAATGGTAACACTTAACTTGACAGTATCGACAAAAGAGTGACATGACACTGTCATGACACATGAACCCTAATCTTAACCCTAATCCTAACCTCTAACCCTAACTTGTTATGACAAAAACTGAATGAGACTTAATAACAGAAGCGTTATGTCATAAACGTTTATGACTTGTTTATGACACGTTCATGACAGTGTGATAGTAAAGTGTAACCTTATAAACATCTGGGGCCGTATTCACAAAGCCTTTTATCTTACCACTAGGAGTACTCCTGAATCGCACTAAAAGATTTTAGCTAGGAGTTTTCTCTTAAAAGTTATTCACAAAGCCTTTCAGACCTACTCTTAGTAAGTAAAAATGACAACTGCTAAACTAAGAGCGAGTCTTCGTTGCTATGGATGACGTCATTACTCATGCACGAGCTTGACTGAAGTGACCACCTTGATTGGCTGATGATTGTAACGCGGGAATGATTCCAAACACCTCCCTTACGATGATGAGTGACAGGTGACAGGTCTGAGAATGCGTGCGCTACACAAGTAGTGCGAAGGACGGAAGATGATGAATAACTGAATAAAAAGGCCTAGCCTAAATGAATAAAGAGTAAGGCAAAACAAATAGCCTAGTAGCCTAATGAAACATAGGCCTACGGATTGATGCAGTATCATTGCAACATTATTAAATTAATCTGTCACCATACGTTTGCAAAGAGGAGAACATTTTAATTTGATTCACAATGAAACATTACATTTAATTTACATGTTAACAATGAGTAGTTTTGGTCGTTGTTAGTGGCGTTATTGCATCCCTTTTATGAATGCAAAATTGTTCCCTCGCGATTGGAAGCTCCTGTTGCCGCATAGGCTACGCATTTCAAAACATTTCCTTGAATTTCCCCTGGGGATCAATAAAGTATCTATCTATCTATCTATCTATCTATCTATCTACATCGCAACGTGAAATGCCACAAAAAGCTGTTCTTAGTGAGTTAGGAGTCCTCTCGACTTCTTTTAAGATGTCCCGGACTTAGGTGCTACTTTTAGGTCTAAAATGCTTCGTGAATTACTTTTAGTGAGAAAAATTAGGAGTCCTAAAGTTAGGAGTGACACGCCCATTATTTTTAGGAGTTGCTCCTAAATTCGCCACTTAGGAGCTACTTTTGGCCTTAAAATTCTTTGTGAATACGGCCCCTGGGCTTTATGATTGAGTGCTGTCTGTCACTAATCTTGGTATTTCTTGTTATTGACATTTTATCATACCTTCCTATACATATCTTAATTCTTCTCAGAGCTTCTGTAGAAAGACTTTGATAAACATGACTTAAATCTTTTAGGATATTATCAACATTTAATTTCTCAAAGATGGGCCTACTGCAATATGAGATAGTTAAACTAAGTTTTAATACATGTTATTATGTGATCTGATCTTATTATTTTAATAGATTTTGACACGTACGTTAAAGGTATTGAAGAACTCATTCAGAGATATCACCTCTGTAAAATAATGCTGAAGAATGAGTGGAGGATTGGAGGCTTTGAAGACACTATCTTCAAAGATGACCGAAAAAATTTGGAGAACTGGCAAGAACAGTACATTCCTGACCACATGAGGATGCAAGTGTTAGGAACCATCAAAACCAACAGCTGCCAACCAGGGTGCCCTGAAATAGTCCTTTTGCTGTGTGAAGACAAAAAAGTCTACGCTTATCGTGAACTGGAGATGCACTTCTTGGCAGACAACCTGAAGAAGCTGTTTGACGAAGGAATTTGTTTCCCTAGAAAGGAAAAGGACGTATTTTATCATGGCCAATATCTTAAGAACCTGGTAAACACAAAACAATGAATTAGATTCAGATTCAAGATTCAGATTCAGATTCTGACAAATCTACCGTTATCATTGTTAAACATAAAGATTAAGCTTAATACATTCATTTAAAGCAAGAGAACCATTATAAAACTTAGAAGGCCACTTCAAGCAAATTACCAAACCAGTGGCAATAATCTGACCTGATTAACCAACCAGTCAAAATTGAACATTTTATTGTAAATGGTAGATTTCTAATAAAAAATGGTATTCCTTGATTGACATTGTCTGCCAAAATAATTGGAAATCAATGTATGCAATGTCAATCAAGGAATGATAGATTCATACATGCTGAGGTATGACAGTTCCACTGACATGGTGTTCACATGTTGAATATTTAATTCACTGATCACTGATCATCATCGCTTTTTTGTCTGTGTAGAGAAAGGAGGACTTGGACAAGGCCAGGCTATCTAATGAAATGGTGAAACTAAAGGAGGAACTGAAGAGAGAGCGGGAGCCATTGATTGCTTCATTTAAGGCTTCAGTGGTTGCTTTTAAAGAAAAACAATCCAAAGTAAGTATCACTATTGATTTGAGGCCAGTTTAAACAATTAAGCATTTTTCAGCATTAGGGATTTATGGCCCCCTCCAGTGCATCAGAAAATGACAGAGTGTACATGAGTAGTTATAGCGCAATACCAGGCAGTTCGGATTGATCGAAATTACATTTTTCCTATTTTAAATCAATGCACTGTCAAAATAATTGTAGTTATTGTAGAATAGTTCTTCTTTAAAATTACCCAACCTTTATTAAATGTGATTAGGTTGCAGAAAGAGAAAGACAGAAACACTACAGAAAAAAAACCCAGAGTGGAATTCCAAAAAAAGGTAAGCATGGTGTTAACCACGTCTCCATTGTTGGCATAAGATGTACATGTCATATAAACTCACACAAAATTATTTTGTAATAGATTATCCACAGCAAAACAACAAGCTGGTCAGATGCAGCAGTCCTATGCCCTGGGTATGCTGAATGACGCGAAGAATGACGCAAAACAAAACACCTACTGCCTACCTTCAAATTTGCATAGTCTGTCTGCCTCTCCACCTTCTTCATGTTTGTGTACGTACTGTCCACTAGCCTACTGTTTTACTGCCACACTGTTTACATGCTATATTAGCCCATATGCATATTTTTTTAGTATATTTAGTATTTTAGTATTTTTTTTTTATCTTCTACTGTCTCTATTGTGCAGTGGAGTTTTTTTATACTTATATTACTTTTTCTGCTGTAAGTGCATGTGATGTCAATATGCTACTGAGACTTTGAATTTCCCCTTGGGGATCATTAAAATATCTATCTATCTATCTATCTATCTATCTTGAACAGTCTCGCCATAATTGTCTTTTGTCACTTATGTTCTGAAAAGCATTGCGGCCATTTTTTGCTAGTAGGCATGTTTTTGTATTTTGTATTTGTATTAAAATACATTTTCAAAGCCATCCCTTGGTGTACGTGACAATGCCCTTTTTGTTTAGTTATAAATGAAATGCTGAAAAAAATGCTCTAATTGTAGAATGTAAATGTATGTACACTGTAATTCAGTGATTTCAAATTAATTGAAGGTACAATGGCATTAACAGGGACAGCATTAGTTTCACTCTAGCAATATTGCTGATTATAACAGCAGTCTGCAGGGACTGACATTGTATGTTACTTGATTGATATTGTACGTTACAAGCTTTTTCTATAGCCTACCTATGTTGAACTTGAGTCTAAATTACTGTAGTGTTAAAATTGCGAACTACAATATAGCATTTTCTTTCCTTTAAGTAGAAGCAATTACAAGTCATCTGTGTGCTAATCCATCCTCCTGCTTGCAACTCTGCCGACCGTTCAGGAAAGTTAACGTTACAATGACCCCTAGCTCAACCCTGACCCCTTGTGGCTAGGGGAAGCAACCAGAAAGATAATTTTAATCAAATAATGACAACTTGTATTATTATTCATTTCAGCTCATAGTCTTGTTTTGTAAGTTATGTGCATGTCTGCAATTATTTCCTTATTTATTTTTAAATCCAAATTATAATTATTACTACATTTTTAGGGGGGCTTTCTATCATCTTAGGGTGGCTTCAGCACCCCCCAAAATATGCCTAACGATGTCCCTGCTGCAAAGGTTGAAAGAGTGATTGGACAGACTGGTGTGCATGGGGGACAACCCATGCATCAAATGTGTTAAAGTGCCCTCAAAAGTGTCCTATTGGCTGGCTTTTGCATGAGAAAAATGGTTCAGTGCCACTTCAAACAAAACATATCTTAATGAGTGACCTTCTAGTGCTGTAATGCAACACCCTATAAGGTAAAATGGTCTTTACTTGCTGTTCCCCATGTGTGTAAGGAATGCCCTCTATGCTGCCCCTACACAATATGTTCCATAGGGTGTCATTTCCAGTAAAGAATGTCCTAACCCTATAAATTGTACTGCATGTGAGAAAGAAGTGTCAACGTAGGTGCTCCTCTAGTGGATAAAATGTGATGCAGTGAAGTAAAGTGTGTCCCTACTAGCATTGATTTAGGGTAGTTTCCTAATGGATGCCCCTGCAGTAGATACTATGTGGTAAATGGCCTTACACTGAAATAAACTTAAAGGAACACGCCGACTTTTTGGGACTTTAGCTCATTCACCGTATTCCATGGGCGTCGGAGCCATTATTTTTAAAATTGTTAGTTTCTCTGCCCTTTCTTTCGAATGCAACATTCAATTTTCTAGACAAAAAATTATATCCCGAGAAAAGTGGATTTTGAGGGGTACAGCTCCATAGACCTCCATTCATTCTGCACTTATTCGTGAGCACCCTCACGTGGAACCAGAACAGGAACTGCAACCAGTTCAGAAATCGGAAGTTTCCTGAGAGTGGCGGTTCTCCCCTTATTAGACCATAGATATTAGAAAGCTAGATACCGCATTAGGCTTCAGAACATCCGTAAATCGCGATGCCATCTTGGTGGGGGCAACAATCACTGGAAGCCAAAGGAGGAGCATGTGACTCTGACTGGAAATCAGACAGGTGTGATTGGCTGCAAGTGTTGCCCATTGACAATAAAGGTGTTGCCCCCAGCAATATGGCGGCCGCATTTACAATGCCACCTAATAGAACTCGACAGACAATGCGGTATCTAGCTTTCTAATATCTATGTATTAGACATTCTCTGATTAAAAAATATATATATATATATATATATATATATATATTACATAGGCCTACAAAAATCACCATACAAATTATAACAAAAAGGGGTACAAAAAATCAACACAAAGAGGACATAATATCAGAACATACAGATAGTTCCATCAGCTTTTCGGCTGTTGAGTCCAATAATGGTGTCATGTAGAATTTGACTTCATTTTTGAAAGCTGCAAAACAAGGTTTCCCTCCCGCCCATTTACGTTTATGAATAGGAAATGTTCCCATAACAAGAGCAAATTTATTGTAAAGACACAATTTCTATTAATGTCTGCATTTCCATTAGACATGATCTGATGTCATGCCAAACTTCGATGTTGATCACTTTGCACCCTCGCGCTAAGACCAGGTCTCGGGGGCCCCCTCGGCTCGGGGCTCCAAGCAGTTGCCTGCCTTGATGTTGACAAGGTGCGCCTCTGAACGGACTCCCAAAACATCGATCGGTGATCACCAAATACTCTCATATTAGGCCTACTCCTCATAATCCCAGAAAACTGTCAAAAAATCTAGCCCGACGTTTTTTCCCCTTTTTCAGCATGTCCAAATCCCATTAAATAATGCATTGACCTCTTCTAGAAGCTGAGGCTACTTCGAGATATAATTCCAACTGCACTTGCACTTAAAGCTTAAAAAGATTGAACGAACCTTCCCGAACTTTGAAATTGCCACCAGTGTCTGGCATTGGGTGAACGAAGCTTTTCAAAGTTGAAACGTAGCTATTAAAAACTATTTGCGCACCTCCATGTCACAGGAGAGATATGTGGGCTCGCCCTTCTTTTAACTGAAAAAGACGTTACCTGCAAGCTGGCCTATGATTTCATTGCTGAGTTTGCGGCAGAGAAAGCAAGACAATGTTTTTTTTTTCTGAGTCAGGATATGGTGAGTGAATGTTAGGCTATTAGGCTAATTTGTCCAATGTTACAGAACAGTTCCCGTAGCTAGGCCTACATCTTATCTATAGTTTGAATGTCGTGTGTTTCTGCTCATTGAAAAATTTAGCGTTCAGCCCAATTAATGTCCCCTGTAGTAGCCTAAGTGTTGGCCTTTGTCCATTCCATGTGTAGCCTATGCGATATTGTGATGTAGCATATGAAACGGCTTATGGACAAATATGTAGGCTACAGTATGTGACTCAGTTATTGTTACCATACAACTTCCACTCTTAAAGACAAGCTGGTGTAACCTATTAGCCTACTATTAAACATGCACCGACAGTAGGCTATGTGTAAGACTATCGCATGATTTTATGCATGTAAGTGATGAACCTCTTGCGACGGCCCTGGTAACACACCCCCGACTGTCGGGAAAACCCACTGGCATGCAGTAGGCCTAACGCAACGCAACTTTTTGCATCTAGGGTTACAGCAGTAGATCCGTCATTTCACAGTAGGCTATCATTTGTCTCTGTTCCGAATACTTAGGAACGAAGTACAGGTAAGCCCGATCTTTTATTCATAGGCTACATTAGTCTTTTTCTCCCGTAAGCAAAGGCATTATCGCTGATATTGTATAGAATATTTTATTTAATCGTTTTACAGTTTTTTCCATTCTTGCTGCGATGTCATGGCCCGTTTTCATTTAGTAGGGGAGACCGGGGCTGGTTGGAACAGGGGCAGGTTGAAACACTGTTAATATCCAGGCTACTAGAGGGAGCTGCAACAAAATTCCAACACTAAACTGACGGCCTTATTGAGTAGCGTAAACTCACGTATGTAACTGGTCTCCCGGTCATTAACCCTTTAGGTGAAAACAACTTTTTAATTTTGTAGTGTCAAAACTTAGAATATGCACCTCCCACTAAATAGGGGAGACCGGGTATGGTTGTAACATGGGGAGAGTTGTAACATCACCAATTCCACCAATCAGGGATAAGATATGAGCCATGTGACAGTTTCTGACTGCTCAGACTTCCTTAACGATCACACATGGACATTTTCAAGTTGTTAGTGCCATTTATCCCGGAGTAAGGAGAAAAATTCAACATCTGAGGTAAGAAAGTAACTTTTTTTTTTTTTTAATTATTTTTTCTAGTGCTTTTACCATTGTAGATACAGTTGTATGAGTTACATCAGGTCAAACTATAGTTTCTCTAGTAAAGAATGGTGTAGCTCTCTCTTGCTAATGTCAAAGCACCATGCTAATACAGCTAGCTAAACAATGGATGACAGTGGTGGGGTAGGTTGTAACACAATTTTTTAATATGTTACAACCTGTGGAATGGGGCTAGTAGACCCATTTAATGTCTGTTTAATTTCATCTTTGTGTGTGTGACTGTTCAGCCCTCTCTCTCTTTCCATGAGAGACACAAATACATACACACACAAAAGTATAAACGCTGTGGTTTTTATATTTAGTTTAAAACGTTTATATGATCTTCATTCTCTATGTGAAGAACGGATTGTATGGTATACAATATGTTGGTGAATCTATTTTCACACCTTGTGTACCCTGTTTATGCAATAAATCAGTATATCAAATGGAATTCCATTGTTTTTCTGCATTTTTTTGTACCTGTTACAATCTACCCCAATAGGTGTTACAATCTACCCCAGTAGTGGGGTAGGTTGTAACAAAGGTACACACTGTATTTGTCATAATCTCACAAATTCTGTAATATAGTTGAAGAGATTTAAATGGTTGCCACTTGTAGTAGACAAATGTGGTTACTTTGCCAAAAAGTTCCAGAACTGTAGCTTTAAAAGAAATGGTAGTTTTAGGTGCTGAAGAAAAATGTGTTACAACCATACCCGGTCTCCCCTACATCCTAGAAGGGTAATAGTTAGGGATATAAAAAAAATATTGATTATAATTGATTGCTAGGGGACTCTTCTATAATTTAAAATGAAGTTTGAAAACCTGAGGTGACTGATATTAGCAGGCTAACAGCATTTGTGCAAAAAAGTTTGACCTAATGTGGGCGGGGCAGGTTGGCACACTGATTTTGGGGTTGGTTGGCACATACATTCCCTATGGCTATTTTGTGACAAATCTATAAACTTTGTATTTTATGCATAAAAACATCATCAATCTTTATTTTAACATAGTTATTGTAATTACTGAACATAGTTTTACATTTGGAAGCATTTTAGACATTTTTAAACATTTGAAGTTAAAAAAAATCGGTAGGGACCAAATTGGTCTTGACGGTGGGCCCTACTGAAGAAAAACACACAGGAAAGACATCAGCAAAGCCCTACAGGCAGTGATATAGATGAGCACTTCAAACAAAACCAAAAGGAGTACTGCAAAGGACTATAACATAGGTGTTCCAACCAACCCCGACTACATGTGCCAACCAACCCCGTGCATGGGGCAGGTTGGCACACATGCACAACACCACTTTAATCATAAATAACTCAAAACAAGGGATCATTTGTTGACATTGAATGTATACATTTTGTAGC
This sequence comes from Alosa sapidissima, assembly GCF_018492685.1. Lineage (NCBI taxonomy): Eukaryota > Metazoa > Chordata > Actinopteri > Clupeiformes > Clupeidae > Alosa > Alosa sapidissima. The sequence goes on from NC_055965.1 coordinate 30,068,296, forward strand.
TGAGATCCCAAGCTTTCAGTTAATCACAATTTGACCATTTCAACGCATTGTAAGACGGAGAAATATAACCAAGAGTGAAAAGTGTTCCAACCAGCCCCGGTCTCCCCTATTTTGCAATGAGTGAAACAGTGATCCATAGCCTACATTTTATGTGGTTAATGGTGAAACACAGTAGCCTATTACACTCCCGTCGTCTCCATGTGGCACCTAGTCCGAGTTGGACAACTTCACTAAAGCAACGTAAAAATAAAAATATGTCACGGTCACTGTGAAATGGTCTACATTGCCATGACAGTTGTGTGGAGGACGTAGCCTACAGGCAATAGGCCTATGTGAGGGAGGAGGGAAAGAGAGAGAGCGCGCGCGTGTTGCTGTCAAGTGTCCCTAGTACGGTTTAGGACCGTGGTAAAGTTGGTTTTATATTGGACGTTGGATATTCGACACATTCGAAAAATCTATTTAGCACTGACTACGATGGTTGAGTTTGTGTCAAACCCACTTTAATGTGTTTAAAAAATGTCTGCCTATATTACACAAAGCTTCTTTTGTCCAAAAACCCATGTTTTGATTTTATTAATTTTTTATGCTGCTAAAAGATTTCAATCTATTATGCGGCTTCACCTTTTGACTTACCCATACTAAAACACATCTCCTGAACTTGGCTTACTGCCCTTTCTAGGACACAAAGCTTCTTTTTTCCTAAAACCTGCTCTTTGATTTTATACAATTTTTAATGTTAAATGTTTCAAATCTATTATGCGGCTTGCCTTTTTGACCTACCCATGTCAAAACACATCTGTTGCACTCAGCTAACTGCCCTACATAGTACACAAAGCTTCTGTTTTTCAAAAACTCATTCTTTGATTTTATAATAATATTTTACTATTCAAAAATGCCATAAATCTATTATGCGACTTCCACTTTCGACCTACCCATGTTAAAACACATCTGTTACACTCAGCTAACTGCCCTTCATAGTACACAAAGCTTATTTTTTCCAAAAACTCCCTCTTTCCGTCAGTTTAGGCTAACCTACAGGCCTATAGGCTACCCCAAGCACGGTTTGACGTGGGGCGTTTTTGCTTATTTAACACTTTACACTAGACTAGGTTTCATTAAACGAAGACACAACAGTGAATAATTTATCAGTTTATCCATTTATTAATTTCAAGAGCAAACAGCCTACATTGGCCTGTAGGCTACTACGGCTCAAGTCCATTGGTAATGCTCATGTAGGTCTCCAAAGCCTCCCAGAACAGCTCTTCTCTACCTGTGAGACTTGAGTAGCACACGTAGGCTAGCCTACTCATAAGTGTCAGGACGCAGCAATGTCTCCGTCTGCATCTGAAGTTCTGGTCTCGAGCTACTGTAACATTATCAATCGCTTGGCACCTTGATGCAAGCTGAACTGTGTTTGATAGCCCTCAATCTCTACACAAAATGTACACCGCACGCTCTGTTATATGTATCAGGTCACCCCCCCCGGTAAAAAAGGCAAAAATTCAATATTAACTGAATTTTACTTTTGTTTCCAATCCAGTTTCTGTTTTTTTATTTATCTTGTGTGACTAATGACAAATGTAGAAAATAGCAGCAATTATATATTTGCTGACCAGTTAAAAAAAATGAAAATTGGATTATTGAACACATTTTTTATTTGGATCAGATGGATGGAGCAAATAGAACAAAGCACTGCAAAGCGTTACACGGACCCTACTTCGCCTAAACTTTACAAACTGACAACTAGAAATGCAATTCCAAGGAATTACCAGTGCATGAAAATGCTAAAGTTGTGATGTAAAATATCATGTATAGTTAAAACAGATAATACAGAGATGGTTACTACGGTGATGCTAGGATAGACATGGTGGTTGCATAGCTTAATAAAAGTTGATAGTTTAAAGGTCTCATCTCATCGTTTTTTCATTAATTTTGCAGTGGTCTGTAGTATTGATGAATGCCCTGTGAGCCGGTTTTGGTGAAAAAAAATGCTGTGCTGCGTCTGTTTCATGCTGTTCTAGTTTGGTGGGGAAGGTGGGCGGGGAGGAACGACTGGATTTCGCCTCTAGTCATGAATATTAATGACATGCTAATGAATTCACCTCTGATTGGCTAACAGTACTGTGACGCTTCCTCCAGTGCGTCCTCATCCGATTCTGCCTGTGCTATGCTCCATATTCAACTTTACAGTGCTAAAACCTGGCTAAAACTCGAGTCAAAACTGTTGCAGAAAATGTCTTCGGAGATACAACTTCATGTGTTTGATCCTAGTATTCGAGTAGGAAGAAGAACCGCTTCCTGATCGTTTGTCGGTGAACGTTGGTTTAATAGAATGGTAACAATTGCCTGTCAGCTTAAAATTTCTCCTAAAAGAGGTAAACGTTTGTGACAATCGTCATCTTGCTTTCAAGTAATAAACAGTTGGAAACGTTTTAAAATAAAGACCTATTTCTTTACACAGTCAAAAGTCTTTGCAATCTTCCTAGTAGATATTTTATTTCACAACACAGGTAAGCACCCTAAATGCAGTTCAGCCACTGACCTAGCCTGCTAATGCTATCGGAATAGCTAGATAGTTATGGTTTGAATTCCATGATACTATCATTGAAAGACCACTTGGTCATAGCCCAATATATAGATAGATCTAAATGCAAACACGCCTACCTAGCTATATTTTGCTGGAATTGTACCAGAATGCCCACAGAAGCAGAGAATGTGTGCTGCAAGACTTCTCCGGTAATGAGAACTATGGCTTTGATAGCCTGGCATTGGCAGAGGTTAGCCTACTCAAGTTGTTTTCTGTCACGTATGACAGAAAAAGTAGCCTACTATAGGAATCTTATAGTATTTTGGGACTAAATATTACAGTAATCTTATAGGAATACTATAGTATTTGGACATACTATAGGTACTATAAGACTACTATAGAAAAACTATAGCGGTTACAGGATATTATAGAGTTATTAGTAGTACTTCTACAGTATGTCCCAATTATTCCTATAAGATTACTATAATATTTTGTCCCAAATATTATAAGATTCCTATACTACTTTTTCGTAAGGGGATTGCTCATGTGGTTAGAAAAATGGGCAACACCAGTACCCCTGTTGTCTGTATGACCCTGTACCCAGGATTAGAACCAGTCTGCCTTAGCATAATGTACTCCCTTCAAAATGCACTAAACATTCGACTATGACGACTATGGCCCTCTGTGAGACAGAAGATATGAAAGGTAAGATAAACCTTTAGCTTAAAAGGGACAAAAACTGATGAAACTCCTAAAACAAATATACAAAACAGGTCAATTGTCTATAAACAACTTTATTATATTTACATACAGCAGTAGTACTCAAAGTGTGGTCCGCAAGCTCTCTCAAGTGTTCCACAAGTAGATGTGGTAAAATATAATAGATGAGTTGTTTGCAATATTGAACCAACTTGTATGTAAATCCAAACAGTTCTGCAACACTGATGTAACCTATGCCAGTTTAAATCATACGAGTCCTCTGACACCATAAGCAAGGTGCAAAGACAATAAGCAAGGTGGTTCAGTAAGAAGGCCTATTGTGTAATATACTGTTTAAGTAGGTCTACTGTTTTTTTTTTTTTTTGCTAGGTGGTCCGTGAAACACTGACAAATAGTAATATTGCAGTCTATTAAAATAATGCAAACACAAAACAAGAACATCCAAACTATGCACAGAATTAACAATGTCTTCTTTTTGCCAGATGATGCAGACATCTGGCCTACAGATCCTTTGTAAAATAGTGCTGGGATTATTTAGGGAAAAAGGTCTGAGTTGTTGTTTCGGCTTGTATTGTCCTGGGGATCCAAAGGGACAACACACAAAACACATTCGTTGGCTGTGATTTTATAACATTGCTCTTTGATTGCGCTGGGCCATAGGTGGAGCCATCAGGTGTTATTGTGGAGATGTCGCTTTCATCCTCCTCCTCCTCTTGATCAACCCGAGGTCTTCTAGCTGGCCTTGGATGAACAGGCTTGATGGCAGTAGAGGTAGCAGGCCCCCATGCCCATGGTGTATCCGAAGTGCTTGTATCAATACTCATACTTTTCATGAAGTATTCTGTTTGGGTACCTAAAGTAAATAAATATGTATTACTGTCAAGTTACAAGATACCAATAGTACACAGGACATTCACTATCTCACAAAACTGTACTGGTACAATGGAAACAAAAATATTTTAGTGAATGTGGTAAGGTGTATGATGTACTAAGTAGCACACCCACAAGAAGACATTCGGTAATATCAATTCTATCTGTTATGCAATTCATGGGTTTCATCAGGTCCATTTACACAGGTGTATTAATCAAGCACCATGCAGTCTGCATTCATAATCGAGGTGCTTGATTTTATACACCTGTGGAAAGTGACCTGAAGAAACCCATGAATTGACTTTCCAAAACATTGACGAGCACATAAGAACCTGTATTAGCCTACTAGAAAAAGACTTCTAGAAACTAACTAGTACAACAATAAAAGTTAGATCACAAACCTCGTCCACCTCTCACCATACATTCACACACCATCTTTAGGACTGGCTTTTGAGCATACAAAAATGTGAGCACTTCTCATAATACATTAATGTTGGTCTGCCTCTATAGTTTAGCTGTCCTGTAACCCATGGTGTATGTATGATAGATAGATGGTTACTTTATTGATCCCTTAAGGGTTGTTTGGCTGTATGGTTATATGTCTTATGTTTTAAATGTTTTATTGGAGCTAGTATTATGGCATTATGTTCTATTGCTGTATGTCAATTGCTATGTGATTTAATATGGGGGTTTTTTAGCCACCATGTGCCTAGTATAACATCTTGCCAATGGACTACAGTTGAAAATTAGCCTGCTGGCTAACACTGGCACATTTACAGAAATGTTGATCAATGTGCACTGTCCTTTAAAAAAATAAATGAAATGAAATGAACCTTTGCTTCTAACGTGATGACCTAATGTAGGCTAGAAAGCTGTGTAGCCTGACATGAGGATGTGCTCTGGAAGACATACACACTAAGTAAACAGAAAGTAATCAAACAAAACATCATTGTATGTCAATGTAATAATGGCAAGAAGACATAAATTAGACTGAAGTGTAAATACCTAAGCTCTAGTGATAGCAACTTAGCCTAATAGTGCAGGGGTATTGTGTTTTTGATTTTCCCTGTTTAGACTAGAACAATACCCGTACTTAGTTGAGCATAAAATATTGTTGCTAATATTATTATTTGTGGTTTAACGCTTAGGTTAGAAGATTATAGGTTCAACAAGCTAAATCTCTGGGTGGTGTGGTCAGTTTCTTATGAGTGTAGCTACACCAGGCACGTAACTAAAGCATTCCGTTCGCGTTATGTACTGCAACAATTAGCTTCCAATAGGCCTAATCAATGGAAGTAGCTACACCTGGCGTGTTAGTGGCCTGTAGGCTACGTTCGGGAAAATAGACCATTCCTCTAATGGATTTTACCAGAGCCCTTCCTATTAGGCATTCTCTGATTTTACACGTCGCGAACAGAACACTTCAGTTACGTGCCTGGTGTAGCTTCCTGTAATATAGGCTAGCCTAAGCCTAGCTTGTACCCTTTTCATGCATGCTAACGTGAAGAATATGAACATGCTATTTTGTAACAGACGTTAGGTGGAAAAGTTTGTTTGTACTTACAGCCTGTGAGCTGGTGGTCGATCGTCATGACGGTACAGAATCAGGTTTTCAGAACATCGATGCAAAACCACTTTCTAAGGCAGTGAGTGTGGTTGAAATGATTGGAAAACAGAACTAATGTTGCACTACTTCGGTGGTGGTGTTCCAACGATAAATCCAAACCATTTCTTCCTCAACTCATGTTTCTAAGGCAAGACATGCAACATTGATGTGTTATTGCCAAAACAATAAAACAGGCACGATTTTTTTTCCGCCATGTTGGCAACTTGCTGTTAGCTCCTACTAGCTGCAGAGAGACAATCCCCTAGCCGCAAAATCTTCCAGTCTTCCTGTAGGCGGTCACAAGCCAAGGTGGGCGAGGCCATGAATAGTCAGTTTCCCTTCGGCGTCATTGGGAAGGGCTCTTTCTGATTCGCTTGTTTTTCCGTGTATTTTCTTTCATTGGCTAATGCGGGCAATGGGGGTAGAAGATCATTTTCACGTGCAGCATGCATATGCAACTTGGAATGAGCTATAGTATTTCAAAAGTAACAAGTATTAAACGGTTTCTCAGTGAATGTGACCTTTAAAAGTAGACTGTTTAAAAGCTGAATGTAGACAGCTAGTTTAATAGATAGTTTAATGATAGTTTAAAAGTAGACCGTTTAAAAGTTGAAGGTAAATAGTTTAAAAGTTGTTGACAGACTGGAAGTTGAATGAATGTTGATATTCAAATAGTTTAATGGCTGTGTATAGGTAGATATTTGACGATAACTGAAAGTTGGAATGGCTCTAATGTTTGCTAGCAGTTATGCTAAGATTTTTAACTATGCTAACCATGCTACTTAGCTAACTTAGCTAATCATTTTTAGCAGTTTTGCTAAAAATGCTAACTAGCATGCTAACATGTTAGCATGCTAACTATGCTAACCATGTTACTTAGCTAACTTAGCTAATCATTTTTAGTAGTTATGCTAACTATGCTAACTAGCATGCTAACATGCTAGCATGCTAACATGCTAGCATGCTAACTATGCTAACCATGTTACTTTAGCTAACCTAGCTAATCATTTTAGCAGTTTTGCTAAAAATGCTAACTATCATGCTAACGTGCTAACTATGCTAACCATGTGACTTTGAAGTTGAATGTAGATAGTTTAAAAGTTGTTGATAGACAGCTAGTTTAATAGATAGATAGTTTAATGATAGTTTAAAAGTAGACCGTTTAAAAGTTGTAAAAAGTTCAGTAGTTTAATGGGTTACATTGTTTAACAGTGGATTATTGTAGTGAGGACTTTTATTTTGAAACAGTTTTGGGCAGAGGAAACAGTTGAATAGGATGTGTAGTCTTAATTGACCCAGATTGTATGCTTAAAGCCTGAGGCTGCAGGTGGCCTGAACACCTGCCATAGGATTCTAATTGCTTAACGGCCGTATTATGATGTCACAATCGGCAATGTTAAGTCTATGGGAATTTTTAAAAAGTTTTTCTTTAATAGTTTAAAAAGTATAAAGTAGTTTCAAAGTTGAAAAGACATAGCAACCCGATCTGTTTGAAGACCTACGTTACAAAGTTTGAATGAAGTTTCTAAGTTAAACTGTTCAAGAGAAATAGCGTACGGAAAAAGTGGTAAGCGTAATAATAATAATAAGAAGAAGTTGCCTAGGAAGAACAGTACAGTGCATTTTCATGCACTGTAATAATAAGAAGAAGTTGCCTAGGAAGAACAGTACAGTGCATTTCCATGCACTGTAATAAGAAGCCTAGGAAGAACAGCAATAAAGCATCAACATTCAGGAAACAATGTATATGGGTCTATCTTTGCTGTAAATACATTTCTGCATTTTTCCAACTCCACTTTTTGACGTTTCATCACCACCACAAACACTTGGCTTCCTCAAAACATTTTCCCTCGCATTGCTGTCCGCATTGTATTACAAGTAGGCTAAAATACTGGAAGAGTATTTTTGTGTTTCAAAGTTGTACCAAATTGAAAATTAAATGATACATGACTAGAAAGAGAATCTTTTACATTTTAGGGTTAGATTTATTTTATTCAGCTTGAGTGTCAACGGTCTGACATATTGACTAGATTAGGCATTGACAATACAAAGTTTATAGCCTACCAAAGAAACTCTTTCAATACCAGAATCTACAGTTAGTCCCTATATTATCCATACCAGTGACAGATTGTGATTTGCCATGCATTTTATCTGAATAATAAGAAACCCTACTTGGTCAAATCAGAAATTGAATAAATGGAAATTTTACAAAGGTATGATACTTTATCTTGGTGTTTAATTAGTTGGTTATACAACTAAAGCGTTACCATGTTGAGCCTTAAATGTAGGCTACACAATGTAGTTTTGGGTATTTTTGCCAACTCTAGTGCTCCGCTTAGATTCGGGAAATATTAATAATTTACCATACTGTTATAAATACTTTTCATGGGTTGAGTCCTTCCCCTGGCCTGTACACATGAGAAGCCCCTGGCTGCAGCTTGCAGATCGGGGCTGGGCTCAATGTGGGCGGAGCGCAATGTTCGTTGAGCTCAGCCCACCTTCAGCATGTCTTCTCACGCTGACCATGTCCGTAGGGCCTACCTGGTTTCCTACTGTCCAAGTTATATTTCTCAACATAATCTATAGGAAGAATGCTTTACTCTATAAAAGTGTATCCTCAACTTCAAGAGAAAAAAACACGGTTACGAGGCTCTAGCTGTAGGCCTACAGTAGTCTGGGTAGGGTAGCCTATAATGTGTAGCCTAGAGCCTACATTAATATGCCAAACCGGTTATAGTTTATTTTAAACCCAGCAATTTAGGCTACTGTAAACTTTTTTTTTTTTTTTTAAGTTAGACCAACTGTAATGTTATCTGATTAATTGATATTGTCACTTGATTCTTGTTATTGTTTAGAAGTTGTTTTGACATGTCTCCTATAGCCTACCATAACAATATTTAATAATAAATACTGTTGATTTTCTTAGCACACATTTTGCAATTGTAGCACCCTTTTGTAGCCTACTGTATGTGAGCTGGCCGAGTTAGGTAATTGCTTAGGCTACAATGTGCGAGTTGTATTCTATTTATTTGGACCTTGACCGTTCTGTTTCAAAGTCAAAGTCAAATGTAGGCTTCTAATGTTTCTAATGTAGGCTATGTATTGTCCTCTTTGAATGGCTGTGTGTATGAAATAACCAGTCATATAGCATAAACAATAGCAATATTATCTGACTTATGCATTTCATGTCTAGGCCTAGTCTATTTTATCTGATGTGAAGGCCTATTGGTGAAAAACAGGCTGTGTCACTGCCTGAGTCCCAAATGGAAAATGTGTTTGTTGTTGCACATACAGTGGGCATTACTTTCAAATGGCCACTTCAGTCACGCATTACGCGGCGTGAAGCTGTGTGAAACTTTAGTACCACTTTCAGCCACTGTACATCGCTATGTCAGTAGCCTGCCTGCCGCCCCTTCTGAAAAAGCAGGAGGCTACCTAAAAACATAATTGTTGCCGAGAGGAATCCCAGCCTATGAATTCAATAACAAAATAAATCATGCATAATTAAACATTACCTCGATTTAGGCTACTTGGGTATGGCTTAAGGCTTGGCTACATAGTGGTAACGAAAATCGAAATCTGCTTTTGAAAGCCTACCGGTGCCGCTCCAAAAAAACGCCCAAATATCTTAATTTGCTGTCTACGTTATTGTCAGTGTTGGGGGTAACGCAACTATGCAAATCAAAACAGTGTCTTGTGCAAGAACTGTTCATGCAGACTACAACTGGTGCGGTGTAGCCTACACAACTTTGTTCAAAATTGATGCATTCAAGTTAACTTTGCAAAGTTAGTGTTATAGCCTACTTATCACAACGTTGTCAATCGCAAACGCTAATTTATTCTAACGTCTCTATACGGAACTACCTGCTTCATTTGCAGAGGACGAAGAGAAAGCACCTTTTTGATAATTGAGCCAGTAGAGAAATAACTGTTCAGAATTAATCTGTAGCCTTGGGTAGGCTTCTGCAGAAAACAATGTTGTTGGCGATTTAATACTATCTAGCGACATTTTTAACAGGCTACGCAATAGAGGCTTAGACAACTAAGACCCACGTTTTGGTTTCGTAAATTAATTTGCCCTACTTCTTGACTGCAATGTAGTCAATTGACTGCTTGACATGTCATTTTTATTTTTCTGTACAATAAACAAATACATCTGCTTTATGCCGCAGAATTACATTCATATTTGGCTGACTTCTGCAGACGCACAAAAAAACACTGCCACTTCCCTCCCCATATTCCACTGATCACACATCAGACATCAGGGGTGCGTTTCACAAAAGCTACATACGCTTAACCCAGATTCGAACTCATGGACAGGGGACTGATAACTGCTGCGCAACGGCAGCTGTCATCAGGCGGCCTTAACGCACTGTGCCACAGAATTGACGGCGTGTATGGGTGAATAGGGGATAAATAACAATAGAGTAAACAACTGTTTCACCAGCACATTTAAATGACTTTATTAACGTGTTAAACGTTAATTCAAAGCAGTGGTTAATTTACAAGGTCAGTCTATATGAACCAATGAATTAACTTGATGACCCTGAGAAAAACAGATTTCACGGATTAAACTGAGGTAGTCCATCATTAAGTCTCTGTTATGTGCAGGTGTGCCCGTCACGTGCTACTAAACGTCATTAACCACCTTAGTCCAGAATACTAGTTTGGAAACTATCATGGTCCAAACTTACAAAGTACTATGTAAGTACGACAGTTTTGGGAAACAGTCGTAACTTACATGTTGGTTAGTTGAACGATGCATCGTACCACGTTAGTAAAAAGCTAACCTCCGTAGTTGTATGGGAAACGCACCCCAGATCAGCTTGTAGGCCATTAGCAATCTGTTTATTTTATTTTATGAAGCCTATACAGTAGATCACCTGCCACATTCTCACTTGCAATAGACAGATGCAATAGCCATTGGTTAAGTATTGAGTATAAACCAATTAAGATAGTAGCCTATACAAAAAGTACTTCATACCATCATAAAAATTCGTTAAAACGAATAGCAATTTGCAACTTGACAAAACACTGGATTAAATATCGTAGGCACAGGAGAAAACTTGTACATCCATTGGCCCGTGGGGAGATCACATGCCAGTTGCCTCTCCCTTCAGTGCTATGACTCTGTTGATGACTTTGTCCAGGCCTCAGGCCCCTCCTCCTGGACAATAGGCAAGAGGTGGAGAGGTGGAAAGAGTTGTTGGGCGCAGGGCCGGATTAACAATTCATAGAAACACACACACACACACACACACGCACCATGACACAGAGCATTTCCAATTCAAAAGGGAAAGCACTGGTCATTGCAAAATGCAGAATGCAGAACCTTTAAAGGTAAACAGGCCTATAACTTGACTAAAACCGGCCTATAACTTTACTAAAACCGTGCAAAACTGGAGGTACACCTGTTATTATCTAAGCAGTCTCATGTATGTCCTCATTTTGCGAATGCGAGGACGATATGAGCCTGTTGCATTTCGTTAGATGTCCAAGTCACGCATAATGTTTGAAAACCACTGGCTCGTAATCACAATAATTTACCACACGACAGTTGGATACTTCATTATGTTCCCATGCCTACATTTTGGTGAGTAGCATAGACATCGTTAAAAACAATAAAGTATGGCTCTCCGTTTGGGACATCGAAAACGTATATTTTTAATAGGGTAGACTACCGTCGGAGATGCTGACTTGCAAAGGCCTCGGGATAACACGTTATCTCCACTATCATCAGTCAATGCCCCCTTGATCAAAGTGGGGAATGAAAGAAAAAGTTTGAGAACCACTGGCTTAACAAGTTACCTGCAGTCCAGAACACACAGAATATTGCAACAGAAAGTTGCCTTTATAATCAACTACTATTTGTTCCAACAGCATTCAAACAAAGCCTTTATAAAAGTGAAAAAAAAAATATTCCATAAGAAGTAAAATAGAATACTGTTACTGTAGTAACTGTACCACATTATCCCAAGCTTCTAAGAGCTCCCTACATCTGTGACAGGCAGACGTGACACTGCTAAATTCTCAGCTTGTTTATACCCCACACTGAACGCGTAAGACCGCTAGGCCCATCACTGTGGGGTGCGGTAGCCTCTCTGGGATTTAAGTCAAGCAATATAACCATACAAATGCGCGGCCTGCTCACTCATTGTTTCAAAAGGAGTAATTTCGGCTTTGTCTGAACTGGCCATTGTAGGCTACGTAAAAATAAACAAGTATCCCCCATCCAATGATATCGGCAAATGTTTGTTTTCCAAAGTAAGAATTTCACTTCACTATGCACCTTCGACAATGAATAGCTCATTACACTTATGTTACTGTTAAACGTAACTGGTATCATTACAAACATTATTCTGTGTCCTAAAAACTGGCATATTTTATGGCATTGTGTCATGTAAGGTCGTTGCAAAATCTAGAGAAATGTTTGAGGTGGTCAGCGGGGGACAATTGAGACACACATTGGATTGTGTTATTACTTGAACATTCCATTTGTAGGCTTCACTTAGCCCCGGTGACTGGGGGTCGCTATAGGGTGTGAAATGTGTAATCCGTGTGAAATAGCACCATTGAGTACCTATAATGAAACATCCTACAGCTTAAATTATGTAAACTTCCCACGCCTTCAATATTTGACAAAATATCATCAATGGTACTTCAAGTATGTGTTATTTTAGATAGATTGCTGCTGGGCTATATGTCTTGGTTCATGTCTGTTAACAACTCATTGCCGTCAAGCGCGTATCTCGCGGTTGCATCCATTACAAACAAACATGCAATGTGAACTAGAGGTCTCCCGCAATATTCTGCCCGCAAAGCCCGCATGCAGGAGGGATAGCCTATTCAGTTTTTCTTTCTGTCTCACGAAAGGAGCACACACACCTGAGGAAGACTCCAGATGTCAGTTTCTTGGTTCTAAATGTAGGCTAACAACTGAAGTAGGCCTAGTCTGGTGCCCTCTTTCTCTGTCATGCTTTCGATTTCAAGTTTTGACAATGAGCAGCAGGAACAAATTGAACCCACGTAAAAGACAATATAGGCTATATGCCTGCAATTTTTTAATGCTGCCTAACAGAACATCCAGCTGAACTATAATTATGAACACTACTTTAATCATTTCCATATTTAATTTTACGCACATATTTAATTTGCGGGAGAGCAGTGAATCATTGGTTTGTCCCGAACCCGCGAACGCACCTCTCTCATCCCGCCCGCTCCCGCAAAGAGCTTTCAAAAGTTGTCCCGCGCCGCACTGTTTTGCGTCGGGACCCGCTCCCGTGGGTCTACCGTGGGAGTGCAGACCTCTAATGTGAACGTCTGGGATTGGGGAGAGCACTAAATGCTCTACTGAATAAGCACAAAGTCAAACCTTTAAATGAAAAACACTCTTTAATAATCATAAATATAAGCCGCTAATGAAGTAAACTTGTGACCATCAAAAATCGTTTATCGCCTGTAACTCCGTGATAACAGGATGTAACAGGAAGGCATTTGGCTGAGCAACGGAGGTTAATATGCTCTATATTTTGTCCAAATGATGTCTATCTATTATCGCTGCACTCGGAGGAAACCGGCATGTTTCATTCGTCCTGCGTTTCTTCTACGGCTGCAAACGGGATTCACTCGCAGTTAACCAAATATTTCTTTATTAGGGCAGGGCAGGCATATTTCTGGCTATTAAATTATTTCTAAACCAGTCTGCTAAAGTCTGCAGTGAAGTCTGTGTAGGGTTTTCCAGGCTCCATTTCTTTTTTTACGAGACACCATTCTCACAAGAGACATCTGTCGGTTGTTTGGGTTGTTGCAGCGTCGTTGCAGCGTCACTGGAAAAATACAAATTAAAGTCGCGTGATGCCACGTGATCCCGCGCGGACCGCGAGGGAAGCTGGCCAATTTGAAGTACACTTAATGTCCACTGTATAGCTGCATAATAACCAATGGTCAACAACCACTTGAAAAATCATGCCAAGAGTAGGGGACATGCTATGTTGGCAATCTGAAATTACTTATCGTAACGCCTCCAATTACCACCACTTTCGTTCGAAAATTCTAAAACAATGATGTTTTTTAATACTTAAAAATAACATTTGATAAATGAACCTTACATTTTTCAGTAGCCATAGGTGTGTAGATTTGAACCAAATCTGGTTTGGTTCTTACCGGGGCTTAGTACGGCGTCTTGTGTAATCTCGCTTTTTGTGTGCATATTTTGCTAGTATAGAGTCTAAGGAACAAGATTTTTTTGTCTTCAAATTTTCATGATCCATTTTCACACTTAGATGACATCATCATTTATATAATGCATAATTAAGACTGGGACTACTATCACTTGGGAGTCAAATGTGAGAAAACACTGGTAAAGAGGGTATTTTGCCTAATTTTGGGTGCTGATTATATTCATAAGTAAATATATTCAAAATATATATTCATAAGTAAATATATTCATATTTACTCATAATGGGGCAGCCGTGGCCTACTGGTTAGCACTTCGACGGCCGGTTCGAACCCCGACTAGTAGGAACGGCTGAAGTGCCGTTGAGCAAGGCACCTAACCCCTCACTGCTCCCCGAGCGCCGCTGTTGATGCAGGCAGCTCACTGCACCGGGATTAGTGTGTGCTTCACCTCACTGTGTGTTCACTGTGTGTTTCACTAATTCACGGTTCACTAGTTCGCCCTTCTATATGATTGCTTCAGCTAGACTAGAATGTATGGGAAAAGTGCGTGTTTGGCAAGGTAGCTGTCCGTGGTCCTGGAGTGCCTGGAGCGGATATCGCGATAGAGCGATGACCGCTTGCACCCCCCTGTGTAAGGAGGATGAGTAACAGGGCAATTGGTGAAATGGAGGAGTAGGGGGAGGAGGGGGGATGATTTTGCGAACGTCGGAGCGTGTGACGTATGGAAAAGGAGGTCGGCTTAAATAGGCCTACCCTGCGGCGGCAGTGGGTGAGTTAATTGCTGTCAATCATCCCGAAGGCTCCACCCGAACTTTGTTTAGAAAACATAATTTCACTAGTTCGCCCTTCTATATGATTGCTTCAGCTAGACTAGAATGTATGGGAAAAGTGGCGTGTTTGGCAAGGTAGCTGTCCGTGGTCCTGGAGTGCCTGGAGCGGATATCGCGATAGAGCGATGACCGCTTGCACCCCAAAAGATCACAGAGAAAGGCCGCTACCAACTACATAAGTGCTTGCTGAGCGAGTCGTAAATCCGCTAGATTGGAGCGGATGTAAGACTGGTAGGCATCCGAGGACCAACGGCCCAGTATTTAAATTTGTTGCTCCGATAAGCCGTTGAGCGCAGCTGTTGTGGCAGCTCCTATCCTGAAGGAGTGTGCGGAGTAGCGATCCGCGGGAAAACCAGATTTGACTAGAATGGTTTTTAAGAGTGTCTGGAATCTGTGGCGAGTGATGGGTAGCCCTTCGTCTGACACGAAGAGCGGGCTAGTAGACGAAGCTTGAGCTGACCGATATGAGATGTAGTGAGATAGGTATTGGAAAGGCTGAAGATCTGAGGCGGAGTTAAATGGATATGGAGTGTCCTTTTAGGGACTGATCGGTTTTACTCTGTTTGATGGTAAATCGAATGGTGTCTTGGTCTAGCTGCTCTAGATCTGCGATGCACGGGTGGACATCGGGAATGAAGAGAGACGAAGGGCATGTAAACTCGCTACATCTCAGCAGCCCAAAAAAGGCCAGTAGAAACATAACGGAGATGTTGGAATCGGAATGCGGTGACATGAACCCTTTGCGAAGGGTAGCGAGGCAGGTGGCGAGAATGCTTGAGGTAATGGGAAGGCGGGAGTCTTGGGGGACTGGATGTTGCCTACGGATACCTTTAATTAACAAGCCTATCCTGGTGTCGGAGAAGGGGCATTCGGAGCCGTGGGGGCGTTTGTAGAAGAAATGAATGCCAGCTAGGTAGACTCTAATGGAAGAGACTTTGATCCCGAGTGAAGTGTGGGCGTAGGTGATAAATGATGATATGGTGACTGCATCGAAACTGGGTAGGACTGCATGGTCCTGGGTGCGAGGGCTTGAAGGGCTAGGTCGGCCGTGATGGGCTGAAGATAGCTGAGGGGGTGGTTTATGGGAAGATGGTCTCCGAAAAGCTGGGGAGTGGAGTAGGGTACGGGTCCACCTCTGGAGCCGAGCTCCTGAATCTCTGGAATTTAAGACGAGAGAGAGAGTCAGCAATTTCATTGTGGCAACCGGGGATGTGCGCGGCTGTTATAATAAGCTGGTAGCTGGCTGCTATCCAGATTAGACGCCTAATAAGAGGGGAAAGCGCAGGCGATTTTGAGCTCGAGTTATTAATGACGTGCACTACGGCTTCGTTGTCGCTGTGGATTAGCACGCTCTTGGAGGTCCACTCATTCCCCCAGGTAGGGCCGTGATGGCTACGGGGTAGAGTTCGAACACGGCTGACGATTCGTTTCCAGTTGTTAGCTCTCTGAACTCTAGTGGCCACGGGGATGCAAACCAGCGCCCCTTGAAAAAGCCTCCGAAGCCTGTTGAGGGGGCTGCGTCGGTGTACAACTGGAGCTCTTCTGGAGATGATTGGCAGTCGTCGTAGAACATGCACAGACCATTCCATTCGTCTAAAACACCCTCCAGAGTTTGATATTGGCCAGACACTGGGCATCTAGAGGTACGACGTCTTCGAGAGATGGGGTTGCTGAGCGCAGTTTAGGAGATGCGAGATGAAAGGGCGGCCCTGGGAAATGAGTTGACTAGTGGACACTCGACCGCGCCGTGACTGGGGCTATTGCATAGGGGACAAGATGGCTTAAGTCCGAGGAAAAAGCGGTTATGGAGCTCCATATCGAGCGCGCCCCAGTAGGGGTTTTGGTTCCAGAGGCCGACTCTGGCAGCACATTTTGCTGAAAACAGCCGGTGGTAGCCTACGTATAAAAATGGGCTCCCCCGTAGGATACTGCTAGGCCGGCGATGATGGCCAGGTAGTCATTTAGCTCTTTGCGTCGACTGGGGAACACGAAACAAACGACTTCTGTGTAGTTGGTAAAAGCTACGGTGAACTCGGGGAATGACAGCATTTTTGATGCTGGGCCAGAATGTTTTAAAGACAAAACCAGTTCGCCGCAGACTAGATCCCGGTTATGAGAGGGAATAGGAAGGGAGGGAAGAATGGTAGAAAGGTCTACGTCTGCACCTGACAAAATGAGGTTCCTGGTGGACGCTGTGACGGGTGGTGGTTCGAATGCTGCAGCGTGGGGAGGCGGTGGCAGGGCCTTTGCTGTGGCTAATGAATAGCTTGGAAGCCGGAATGGGATGTCGTGATCCAAGCACTCGCTGAATGCTGATGACCCGCTGCTGCGGGCTGGTCTAGCGCGGAGCCGGGGAAGAGATGGGAAGGGAGAAAAGGGGGGAGGGAGGGAGTGGTCGCTGACGCGACCGGAAGGGGAGCAACCTGGGACAGGGTCGCGGGAAGTGGGACGGGGAAGGAAAGAGGGTTAGGGGGGAGTAGCGACGCTGTCGCTATCGGCGCCGGCTGAGACCAGGTGCTCGCTAACTCATAAGAGAGATGGGGAGCTAGCGAGGTGACTCTTCGAGCTGACGCTTCGTGAGTTGAGGCGTGCTGTACAGACGTGGCTCCCGGAATGGAAAGGGGAGGGGGGAAAGGGGGGAGGGAGGGAGCAGTCGTCGGAACGACTGGAGGTGGGGCAGCCCTGGACCGAGTCCTGGCTAGGGGAGGTGGATGGGGGAGGGAAAGAAGGGGTGGGGGGAGTAGCGACGCTGTCGCTACCGGGGCCGTCTGGAGAAGTGGGGTTGGACCCGGAAATACGGCGGAAAGAAAGTCGGCGGGAATGGGCCTGAGCCGCTGACGTGGCAGTGGCTGTGGCTGAAGCAGCGGAATGATACGCTCTGAAGCGTGTGGTGCCAGAAGGTTCTGTCGGCGTGCCCGGTTCGCGAGGTGGCTGGTGGTGTGTGCTTCGTCCAGCTAAATGGCCGGCGGAAGGAACCGCGCCGGGATGCCAGAAAGAGCAGCCTGCTTCCTGGTCCGGGGAGGAAAACAAAGTGAGGGAGCGGGAGGGCGAAAAGACCGGGCTATCCGACTGCGTTAGCAGGCGGAGGAGATGGAACTTCCTATCCGACCTACGGAACGCGATGCCGCGGGAATGGAGAGTGCTGCGGATGCGAGCCACTGTCCAGTGGGTAGGGTCAACGCCTTGCTGGCGCTGGGTGGATTTCCAGTTCCATGAGAGCTGTCTTGTCAATGCGAACAATACGCAGACTGAATGATTTCGCGAACGTCGGAGCGTGTGACGTATGGAAAAGGAGGTCGGCTTAAATAGGCCTACCCTGCGGCGGCAGTAGTGGGTGAGTTAATTGCTGTCAATCATCCCGAAGGCTCCACCCGAACTTTGTTTAGAAAACATCATATTGGGATAAATGCAGAGACCAAATTTCCCTCACAGGATCAAAGAGTATATGTACTCATATACTTAGCTGATTTTTTTAGTTTTAAACCTGCTAATTAGCATTTGCGGCCTAAAACTGGCCTCCATAGGCAACATAGAACGGGTGAATAGGGTAAAAAATTTAACTCCTTGATATTCTTATGAAACTTTACTAGTTGATTATTTATACAATATTTTTTTGCATTATAAGTTTTCTGAAAATATGCGGCTTGCGGCCAAGTGAGAGGAACATGTCAAATTATAGTGCCATGAAACTCAAACTCCTTGCAGTCAAGTGGGCAATCACGGAAACAAATCTCCACCGTGTACACTGACAACAATCCCCTCCAATACCTGCAGTCAGCGAAACTGGGCGCTCTGGAACAGTGCTGGGTTTCTCAGCTTACCCTCTTTGATTACAACATCAAATATCATCCTGGGACAGCTACTGTAATTGCAATGCCAATGCCCTTTCTAGGCTTCCCACAAGCCCCACTAACACTTTGCGATCTGTGTCGCACGGCCTGGACGTCCCCCTGCCGATTGCCATAGCCAACATGTAAGCCTCGAGTGTGCCTATCCAAGACTCTTGGATGGTGGACACCATCCCTGGTCGAACCAAAAGAGACCTAAAAGTCCTGTAAGGGACTGATCCCTGTATTTCCAGATACCTGTGGTTTTGGCCACAGGGATGACCACCTATCCATTTAGACAAGTGGAGTGAACCAAGGGAAGTACAGCAGCTGATAAAGCAGTAGTCCCAGATACCGGAAGTGGATGGGAACTTGTCCCGAGCGATCCAGGCTGCTCCTTCCAGGGATCCAGTGCTGCAGCTTTTACTGCCCAAGGTGTTGTGAGTCGAAGTGCTCACTAGCCTACACAACAACCATGGCCATCTGGGGGTGAACAGGACCACAGATTTGATATGCCAGGAGGTGCTACTGCCCCCAGATGTGGCATGAGGTGCAAAAGGGGAGTTTTGAGTGTGAGCACTGTGTGGTTGCTAAAGCAAGACAACCCAAGCCAGAACCTTCTTGGGAAATCTGTTAGCCACTAAGCCTTTGTAGATAAGTGTAGTGCTGAGTGTGTTTCACTAATTCACGGATTATTTGGATAAATGCAGAGACCTCACAGGATCAAAAGAGTATAATATATACATACATAATCTCCATTGACTTTACTCTCTTGGATTGGGCTAGCACAGGACAAGAGAATGTTCTGGTAGTCACAAATGTTTTCTCAAAGTTTACCCAGGCCTTTCCCACCCCTGATCATAGAGCTTCCACCATAGCTACGATTCTAACAAAGAGATGGTTCTATGTGTATGGTGTGCCAAGGAGAATCCACTCTGATCAGGGGCGCAGCTTTGAGGGGGAGCTGTTGAAGCACCTGTGTGACATCTACAGCATAACAAAGAGTAGAACCACCACTGATCATCCAGAGGGGAACGGTCAATGTTTCAACAGGACACTTCATGACTTGCTCAAGTCCTTACCCCCTGAAAAGAAGCGTAAATGGTCCCAGTTGCTCCCTCAGCTCCTGTTCGCCTATAATACCACCATGTACCAGTCCACACAGAACTCCCCATACAAGCTGATGTTCAGTCAGAAGCCACAGTTACAGTGGGTCCCCGTTAAGTTTGGACGGGGTTCTTCATGAATCACGCACCCCATTTTCTCAGCAGAAATGGCACAAACTGCAGTTGACACAAACAACCACAAGGTGTCACTTGGGTGCCACTACTATTTTTGATGCGACTGACTTACTGCTTCCATGACGCAGCGGGGGCACGGGAACTTAAATTGATCACGGTAGTTTAAGCTTACACTTGACAAAACATTCTAATATGAAAATGTAGATGCAATTGTTGTAAAATGGTGCAGCTCCTTTAAGAAAGCACCGTGTGCAGGGATGGAGAGAGAGAAAGCGAGAGGGGATAGGCCTATGTGTGTTAGAACTTAGCGTGTGGAAAAAGTACGTGCTGTTGAGACTGGAGCGAGTCATATTCAAAATAATGCAAAAAAAAGCAATTATCCTCATTCAATGCAACCAAAGCATGCCTGCTTGCCGACGTTTAAACGAAAAATATATCAAAGCACCTTTTGCGTTTGAATGTAGCACGAAAAAATGTTTAAACAGCTGGACAAATGATTTAGCTAATTGATTATATAACCTGTACACCAGCAATTGTTGAACATTTACCTGTACAAGTACACTGACAGTAGCCCAGCCTAACAGCATGTTGTAGGCCTACTGTAGAAATTTCACTTAAATTGCAACCGCAACATGCCTGCTTGCCAACGTTCAAACGACAACGAAAAAGATAATAAAACAACAAGAGGGTTGAGTCTGAATGACACTGAGTTTTTGTAGTTAAGAAATATTTTCGTATAAAAAAAATGGTCATTCTTCAATCTCCTTCACTGACGCCTATGGAAAAGGCTTAACGTCCCAAAACAACGATCAATGATCATCAAATTTCTCTCTCACATTGCTCCTCATAACCATCTATAAAAAAGTGTTTTTTCTTTTCTTTTTGAGCACATCCGAATCCCAGGACATAACGCACTGGACCTTATAATAGGCTCGAGATATAATTCCAAAGGGGGCAGATACTGCACTTAAACTTAAACGAGATATAATTCCAAAGGGGGCAGATACTGCACTTAAAACTTAAAAAGATGAAGCTTTCCGAAATTTGAAATAGCGATCAGTGACTGGCATCGGGTTAACGAAGCTTTTCGAAGTTGAACAGGCTATTAAAAACTATTTGCACACCTCCATGTCACAGGAGAGACTGGGCTCTCCCTTCTATGAAAAAGACGTTAGGCTACCTGCAAACTGGCCTATGATTTCATTGCTGAGTTTGCGGCAAAGCAAGAAAAGGTTTTTTTTCCTGAGTCAGGATATGGCGAGTCAGTGTCATTTATTTGTCAAATGTTAGCCTATAGATACAGACCAGTACATCTTATCAATAGTTTGAATGTCGTGTGTGTTTCTGCTCATTGACAAATACTGTTCAGCACAATGATTCATGCCCAATTAATTCCCCCTGTTAAAGTGTTCGCCTTTGTTACACTATTTGGTTTCGTGATGTAGCCTATGATAAACACCATATGGCCAAATATGTGACTCAGCTAATGTTATAGGCTATACAATTGAATTTCCCCTCTTAAAGGCAAGCTGGTGTAGCTTATTAGACTAGGCTACTATTAAAATACACCGACGGTAGCCTTGGCTATGTGTAAAGTAAGCTATCGCATGATTTCATGCACGTAAGTGAAAAGGGCCTTGCATCTGTCAAGTTCGCACAGGGCCTCGCATCCCCTTGCGACGGCCCTGCAGCTCCTCCTAAGACAGCGAGGAAAAAGTTAAAATACGCGATAAACCCAGGAAAAGTTGACAGGTTTGTTTCGGTCCCGGTGATTATTTGTGAAATTGTGCAAACGACAGCCTTTTCAAGGCATTTCAAGGAAGGAGTCGTAGCATGCAAGCTCCCAAATTGACCCAGTAGCCTACAGAAGGCATCAATAAATTGTTGGGACTGGGGAGGGTCATGCGTTTTTTCTCAATCACTTTGGAGGGTCATAGAAAAAATTCTTGCTGGCGAGGGAGGGTCACGTCTTTTTTGACTAACGCTCCCAAAACTCCTCCGGTAGTCCCTTAATTAAATAAATAACGAACAGTCTCTAATTGATTAATAGCCTAGGCCTACACCAGCAATTGTTGAACATTGACCTGTACAGGACATTGACAGTAGCCCAGCCTAACAAGCAAATGTTGCAAAATACATCAAAAGACGCAATTAATCAGAAATAAATAATGTAATCTGCATCGCTTTATTTAACAAACTGCAAGCAACAAGAGCATTGAGTTCGCTGTAAGGCCAAACCCAAGAGCAAAGCCTATCTGTTAAGGCAGTCGATAGGCTATATAACGAGCTGTGTGCCTGGAAAGACGATAGATGACGGCTCTGGTCATCCCATACCCTCCCCCCACTTCCTGTAGCCTACCATTATGAAGGCCTGTAGCCTAAAACGACTCGTTGCCGTTTTGTGACATTAAGCTTTTTCACGTTAAGCCCCCCTCCCCCATCCCCTTCTTTCACAAGCAGTGGGGGAGCGCGGGGCACAAAGTAACACTTTTTGGTAGACAAAGGAGGGTTCTCCGCGCTTCTGTCATTTGGCCACAATCCGTTGCAACCAGGCCAGGACAGATATTTTAGAGAGGAGAGATGCCGGTGCAGCTCAGATGTCTTCTTAATTGTCTTTATTCTTCAGTAAAAGGTGCAGAACATTATTAAAAAACATTTCGATGTGTCGATGTTTTTGAGTAACGAACATCGAAACGTTAGTCAAAGTTTAATAATGTTCTGCACCTTTTACTAAAGAATAAAGAAAATTAAGAAGACATCTGAGCTGCACCGGCGTCTCTCCTTCTCTCTAACACTTTTTGGCTTTGGCTAAATATTTCTAAAATCATTTGAGTTTCACTAGTCACATGTTTTAACAAGCAACACTTGTTATTGAACTAATAACAGACAATTTGACTTTATTTTCCATACGGAGAAATAACATATGCAGAGTCTAACCAAGGTCAATCTTGCCAAAAAAGCCCTAAAACCTGAAAACACACGAGGCAAAAGTGCAAAACATCACAAAACTAACTAAACTAACACGCGCATATTTTTGTATTGCAATCATTGTAGCCTACAGTTGTAACAGCGCGTAAGTCTATATTTCAACCTTGTTAGTGTAGTAAAAAAAATCAGAACTATTCACAAGGTTTCTGGGCAGCATATTTATGTTCTGTTAGCAAGCGAACTTCTCATGACTACCGACAAAGTAGCCTACTGCCAGCTGACGATGCTCTCATTTTAAAACATTACTGAGAGACAGGCACTGTACAATCAAGAAATCTTGCCACTGAATCCAAAACTATGTTTAACATTATGTACAAGGCTTAGGCTACAGTGGACTAGCATGTTGCAGGGGCTGCTAAAAACACAGAGAAACGCACTGAAAACTCGGCCAATCACAGCCCTTGCTGTTGAATGCGCCGTCTGGTTCGACCGTGGAACTCCACAGCGGACTATGCTGCCCCCAAGCGGCTGCAGTTGTACTTACATTTCACCATTCACCATGATCGTGAATGAAGTGTCAATTTTTAACTGGGACCCACTGTACCAGTCGACCACCTACTTGGAAATACTGGAGGTGACCACAGGGACAGTCCACCAACTGATTGGGTGGTGCAACCTCAAGAGTACCTGACTTCTGTCTATGCTAGTGCTAGGAGACACTTAGAAGAGGCTGCGGCATATCGTAGGCATGGTGGTCCTGACACCATAACCTTATTACCACCTGGCGCACTAGACTTTTTCTAGTGGGCGGTAGTAGTGTAGTGGTTAAGGAGCTGGGCTAGCGTGCAGTAACCTGAAAGTTGTCGGTTCAATTCCTGGCTTCCACTGTTTTGCCCTTGAGCATGGCACTTCACCCCAAGTTGCTCCAGGGACAATGTGATCCCTTGTAATATAGCTGACATACAGTATGTAAGTGACTTTGGTCAAGAAGTGTCTGCTAAATGTAATGTACACGTACACTCATTTGCTAGAACCATTTTCACGGTCACCACAAAATCCAGGATGCATGGGTGTCCACCAAGTATGAAATTGTGGAGTGTCTGGATGGAATTGGCACACATCCAAGACCATGCATCGCTCCGAGCTTAAATCTGTTCCCACCGGTCAAGATTCATCCAGCCCACCAGCACTGGCTGCTCCACAGCCTCATGGGGGTATCGGGAGGGAGCCAGGCCTTGGAGACCCGTTGAGGGTAGCCATAGTCCACACCAGGACTAGTGCTTAGCATCACAGTAACCAAGATGGTGTTAACTTTAGCCTTGACCAACTGTCCCAGGCTCACTTGGAGGGCGTACCAGATGTCCAACCCCCCACAAACAGCGCCAGCCACCCGGCAGCGGCATCATTTAGCACAGACACTTTGGAAGAACCAGATCTGGCCCCAAGTATAGCAGCAGGTGAAGATTTTCCAATCGTGCGCCCCCTGGAGGAGTTGGGTCTGAACCCTGATCCGGTTCTATCCCTCCGACGTTCCACTCATAATACTGCCGGACAGCATTCAAACCCCTTCCACCTCCCACAGTCTGTTTCACATGAGTTCTCTGCCAGTGTAGCAGAAGTAAATATTCTCCCCGTCCCCTTCAGGCCTTGGCAGTAGATAGGTATGCTACCAGGACGGTGAACTTTAAAGCCAGGGGTTTATGTGGAAAGGCTGACCTGCAGCGCTGGCGCACACGCCCACCTGTGGGTGGTGATCATATACGTAGCTTCCTCTCTGGGAGAACAATACAATCATTTGAATTGTTTGGCGCATGGGTGCTTGTGGTTGTTGTTGTACAGAACATGGCTTTATTCTTAATTCTAAGACTTCATTGCTTCTCTCACACGCCTGTTGGCTGTGGATAACCCGTTGCTTTTAAAGAGAGCAAATGCACATGGTTTAGTGTCTGAGCAATGTTTTCCCTTGTTTTTTGTATTAGTTCAGGCTGTGAGAGGGTCATCCGTGGTTTGTCTGTTTGTTTGTTTGTAACTTATATCCGTGATTTGTCTGTTTGTTTGTTTGTGTTTATATTCTTTTGTTTGTTAATTTTGCCTACTGCTACTTAACTACCCATGCCTATGACACCTAGTGGTATACTGCGTTGCCTGTACTATTATAGATTATTTCCAAGAAAATTTCTCTTAAGGTAGACCATAGAATGACATAGCAGGTCAAGGAAAGCATCAAGAAAAGCAAAGATTAAGAAATCGTTTTTGACGGAGTTGTAACCCCTTTTTAACGAGTGCTAGTCACTCTGCACAGTAAAGGTTAACTTAGTTACACTAAATGACACAAAATAATGGCACGACAGGATCCTGAATTCTCAGCGGTGGAATAGTGAGTTGGCTGAGATTCCTGATACCATAAATATAAATGTATAGCTGTGTAGTAGGATTATAAATGGTAAATATGAATATGAATAATTATAAATACAAATTTAGTAGCGCGGTGCCTCCACTGTAAAAATACTACACTTACCTTCAGCTAGTGCAGGATGTATTTCCCCAGAATTTAAATAGTGTGTGTATTATAAAATGGTGAATGTAGAGCTAATATCTGCAGATGTATTAATTACTATACACCAGAGGT
This sequence comes from Alosa sapidissima, assembly GCF_018492685.1. Taxonomy (NCBI): domain Eukaryota; kingdom Metazoa; phylum Chordata; class Actinopteri; order Clupeiformes; family Clupeidae; genus Alosa; species Alosa sapidissima. Next base: position 30,093,652 of record NC_055965.1, read on the forward strand.
GGGGCCCTGGGGGACGCCAAAAAATTTGAGGGGAGGCGCGGAAGGTTGATTCAAAAAAGAAGGAAAAACGTTTATTTCATGTTAGAACTAAATGTTTTTTTTTTTTTTCAATGAATTTTCAACATTATAAAATCGAAATAAATCATAGAAAGAGATGTATACTAAATCTTTGGGATAGTGGAAAGTATTATTGATCCCTATCCTGAGTGAGAATGTATTGTGCCAAACTTCATAACGTAATTTAGCAACAGTGCCGCCAGCCGAGCTAGCTGCAAGTTACCAGTAGAAATGAATATTAAGTGACAGATACACGTAAGAGGTTGGACATACGTGACGGTAATATGTTACGTGCCGATAGCTAACTTAAACTGGACAGATTTTGTCACATTTTATCGCTGCACGGACCGAGCCTGATATAGGCAACAAAGCCAAACGTCGAAAATATGATGAAAACTCACTGCATTGTATAGCACCGATTTAAGTGGCTTAACTGAAGTGAATATCATTATTTGAAAATGATTGTCGGGGGGGGGGGGGGGGGGGGGGGCGCAGAGGTGTCACTGTTTTCATAGGGGAGGCCCACATTAATGAACCCATGCTATACACCAACTAGGCTACATCAACAACACAGTTTGCCATGCAGAGAATAAGCTGCCAACACCCAAGGTATATAGTAATATATTAATAACAATGAATGTATTAATATAGCAATATAAGAGTCGCAACAGGAATGCAGTTACCAAAGATATGTATAAAATAGTAAAACACCTGCTACAGAGAGGAACAAAACCATTTCATCATAGCGATGTATGATAGGGTACATAAAACCAGTATGTATGGATATATCAATATTACAAATAACACATTGGTAAAACAAATAAACAAAAACAAGCGCGCAGTTGGGGCCCGGTGGTGCACAAGTAGCAGATCTCTGAGCTGCAGGGCAGGACAGCAACTGCTGAACGGCCCTCCAAACTCGCCGATGATCCAAGCGAGACGAGAGAACGTGTGTGTGTCTGTCAAGTCAAGTCAGGTCAGTCAAGTCAAGTTTATTTATATAGCACATTTCATACACAGAGGTCATTCAATGTGCTTTACATAAACAAAACCAAACAATAATAACAAATAAAAGCATAGAAGGGCAATATAGTCAAAGAATAGTTAAAAGGTAAAGATCATAATAAAAAGAAAACATAAAACACAAGGTAAAATAATTTAAAAATAAAGAATAATTAGTAAGCAAAAACAAAGGCAAAAGTAGTAAAAAAAGTAATAAAAGACAAAGTAGAATAATTATCGAGGCAGATTCAGAATTTGTAACTCGGCACAGTTAGCAGAAAGCGTCTGAGAACGGTTTGGTCTTAAGTCTAGATTTAAAACTGGCTACAGTTGGGGCCTTTTTAATGTCATCCGAAAGTTGGTTCCACAGCTGAGCCGCATAGCAGCTAAAAGCTGCTTCACCATGTTTAGTTCTTAGTCCTGCTCCATTTACTGATTAATAAACAAGCAATAGTGCTTTAAAGTCAATTCTGTGAATTACTGGAAGCCAGTGCAAGGACTTAAGAATTGGAGTAATGTGGTCAGTTCTTTTAGTTTTTGTTAGAGTCCTAGCTGCTGCATTTTGTATCACCTGAAGCTGTTTAATAGTCTTTTTAGGAAGGCCTGTGAACAGTCCATTGCAGTAATCAACCCTGCTGGAGATAAATGCATGAATGAGTTTTTCTAAGTCATGTTTTGACATCAGCCCTCTGAGTTTGAAAATATTTTTGAGGTGGTAAAAAGCTGATTTAGTTATCGCTTTCATGTGGCTGTTGAAATTTAGATAACTGTCAATTAATACACCAAGATTTTTAACAGTATCCTTTGCCTTCAACCCTTTTGTGTCAAGGAGAGTGGCAACCCTAAGTCTTTCCTCATTTTTACCAAATATAATTACTTTAGTTTTTTCTTTGTTCAGCTGAAGAAAATTTTGAGACATCCAGGTGTTGATTTGTTCTATACACGGACACATAGATTCAAGAGGACCATAGTTGTTTGGTGATAGAGCTAAGTAAATTTGTGTGTCATCTGCATAGCTATGATATGAAATCAAATTATTTTGAATGATTTGTCCAAGTGGGAGCATGTAGAGGTTGAATAATAGTGGCCCCAAGATCGACCCCTGGGGAACACCACAGGTCAAGGACGTTGGTGTTGAGGTACAGTTTCCGATGGCAACAAAGAAGCTCCTTTCTTGTAGATATGATTTTAGCCAGCTGATAACTATGCCTGTAAATCCAACCCAGTGTTCTAGTCTGTGTAGTAAAATACTGTGATCAACAGTGTCAAATGCTGCACTAAGGTCCAGTAGCACTAGGACTGATGTTTTACCTGAATCTGTGTTGAGGCGTATGTCATTGGAAACTTTAATGAGAGCTGTTTCAGTGCTGTGATTTGCCCGAAAACCAGACTGAAAGTAATCAAAATACCCATTTGATGTTAGGAAGGTGGTTAATTGATTAAAGACTACTTTTTCAATAATTTTGCCAATAAAAGGTAGATTGGATATGGGCCTGTAATTGTTTAGCATGGAGGCATCCAGGTTATTCTTCTTGAGAAGTGGCTTTACAACAGCTTTTTTCAGTGACTTAGGAAAAGTGCCAGACAGCAGTGATACATTTACAATTTGAAGGACATCCGCCGCTATGAGGTGAAAAACAGTTTTGAAGAAATTGGTAGGCAGAGTGTCTAAGACACATGTGGAAGGGCTGAGATTCTGTACCGTTTTTTCAAGTGTTTCGTAGTCCATCAAGCTGAACTCCGACATCAAGTTTAGTTTCCCTCTGTTTGTTGCTGGAAGTTCAGGTTGTTGAATTTGTAATTGAGCAGATATGTTTAGTCAGATTTTGTCAATTTTACCTTTAAAAAAAGATGAAAACTGTATTTATTAGTTGAGAGAAGTTCAGGCGCTAATTGTAAGGGGGGATTTGTTAACTTATCAACAGTTGAAAATAGAATACGAGTGTTATTTGAACTTCTATTGATAATGTTGGAAAAGAAAGACTGTCTTGCTTTGCATATTTCAGAGTTATATGTGCGGAGCATCTCTTTATGGATTTCATAGTGGATCTGAAGTTTGTATTTACGCCATTTTCTTTCAGTCTTCCTACACTCTCTTTTTAGAAGTTTAACTGCTGGATTTTGCCTCCATGGTGCTTTCTGTTTGTCCTTAACTTTCTTGAATTGTAATGGAGCAATGTCATCCATAATGTTTGCCATTTTTGCATTAAAGTGATCAAATAAGTCTTCAGAGTCTGACAGTTGACTTGACTTTAGTGAAAGTGCTTGCACTTGTCTGATCATTTATGATTCTCCTTTTTACCATCATAGCTGTGTTTTGAGTGTGTGGGGACATAGACACATCAAAGAACACGCAGAAATGATCAGATAAGGCCAGGTCTTTAACAGCTGTAGAGACATCGAGACCCTTTGTGATAACAAGGTCGAGGGTATGGCCGAGAGAGTGTGTTGGCCCCTGTACATGCTGTGTTAGGGAGAAAGTATCGATTAGTGCAATGAATTCCTTGGCATAATTGTTTTCAGGATTATCCACATGCAAGTTTAGATCCCCTGATATAATAAGATAGTCAAACTCTATGCAAACAACTGATAGTCAGTGTAAGTGTGGGTTCAAGTTACGATCCACCGTCCCGACCTGGCGAAGCAGCTCACAGCCGACCCTGGTGTTGGTTACCGCTCAGTCGTCCTCAAAGCTAGCCGTTAGCAGTCGCAGCCAGTGGTGGCTCTCTGGTGGGCCCAGCACCAGAGAACAGAATGCGCCCCTGCAGCGTTGGCTGGAGGCAGTGAGATGCGACCTCAAACAACGATCCTCGACGTCAGCAGTGTAGCGGCAGGAGATGTCCGTGATGGTTGTCGACCTCCGGTGGGCCCAGCACCAGCGGAAGAAAACGAGTCCTGACAAGTAACAGGCAAGTCCGCAGAGGTGAATTAGCCAAGGCGGCAGCAGCAGGTGGATCTGTCCCTTAGCTAGCAGTCTGCCTTAGCTTGCTAATAGCCTAATAATGCTAAACGTCAATACTGCTGAAATATAGCAGTGGACAGAATAACAATAAACAACATAAGCTACTTGCACCAAGTCAAATGCTGACAACTCCGATGTGCTCAGACAAAACGTGATCCCAGATACACTGCACTGGTCGCAGTGGGCATCCACACAACAATGGCACTGACGGAGTATCAAAACAAAACTTCTCTCTTTGGAACTCTGACTGGGACTGCATTTGAGCTCCTCTCGTGAGGCGTTAGAATGTTCAGAGAGCTCACAATTTTGCGGTCATTAAACATTTACAAATTATTATTGGATGATATAAAATTTAAAAAAAACACAGAGAACAAACAAATCGGATTGGTCTGTACCGAATTCCATTTCAACATATTTAAAACATAAAGCATTATGGTCATTGTAGTGACACGAGAACAACACCAGTGCTGTAATAAAGGCATAATTAATGGACAGACATAATGTACTAGTGCTAATGGACAGACATAATGTACTAATACCAGGAACATAGTATTATAATATTTATAACACCTATTTTAGAAGTCCTTACATAGGCAACACGAGAGGGGCTGTTTTTACACTTTTCAGACCCTCAAAGTTTGAAAACTATGGATATTGTTTTAGAACCAACAACCTTTCTACATGATCTGGAGGTTTTGTGTGCAAAAAGTGGAATTAATTGTCAAAAAATTAGAAGAAATTGAATAATTTAGATACACCTATGGTGTGGGTGCTTGCTTTTCTTTAGTAATCCGCCGTCTTGGTTTGTATAGAAATGGATATTAAGTGACACGTACACACAAGACGACGGAAATATGGGACCGGCGGTAATAGGGGGAGTTCCGATATATGAAAAAATATGGTAGGGAACATCAAAAAAATAAAATCAGGTAGGAAACATGACATACATCTTTGTGTTGTGAACGTTCTGAATATTGCAGGCAAGCTACAGCAGATAATGTACTTCACAGTGAGGCCCATATAAGACTTTGCGCACACTGATATTAAACCCATTTGAGATATTTTTAAATAATAGTATATTGAGCCTAGTTTGAAATCCATTCAATTCTGTAGTTTTCTTTTTTAAAGGAAGTTAGCAAATTAGGTGATGGTGTTCCTTGATCTTCTGCATGAAATGTATGTGTCTGGAACAGAGCTAGTGAGCGGAGCTGAGCGGTGCAAATATCCCACGCCTCGCTCAGGTGGCTGTTTACTCGGCCGCTCTTCCGCTCAATTTCGCTCCCCGCTCCAGTGAAATCACTCCATGCCCGCTCCAATTTAAAAAAGGGAGAAATAATCTACAAGCCAAATTGTCACCTTAAAGGGATATTCCACCATTTGGGGAATTACAGTCATTTTCCACCTCCCCTTGAGTTAAACGATTGATTTTTACCTTAAATGACTTTGTAATTCCCCAAATGGTGGAATATCCCTTTAAACAGAAAACTTAAATCCCAAAGAACTAAGAGCAACGGCAATATATTTCACTCATATAACATTTATTTTAAAAGAGAGTGCAACACTGATAGTGCAACAACAAACAAGCTTGGCAACATCAATACACATAAGCCTAAAACTAAAGGGATCAGTGGGATTAATTGCCTAAAGACTACAGGCTTAGCATCCAAGTTTTACTTTAGCCTTCTACTTGATATGAAGCATATTCAAACTGCTCACGTTTTCTTTGCTCTCCGTAGCACACTCTCATGTTTTCGCGAAATGTGTCTTCTTAAATTCCAAAATGAATCTTTACTCACTGAAACATTGTTCTACATTGTTAGTATTTAGACGGGTCGAAGATACTTGTTGCAAGGCTGGTTCTATCATTAGCAACCCACTATGGCTATGCTCTATGGCTAAGCTAGGTGAACGATTCCCTTATTACAAGTTTGTTTACCATCAAATGGGCTTCATAAAGGTTATATTAAGATACAAAGGTGATGATACATGGGGCAATGTTGCTGGGCAACCACACTGGTTCCATGTGTTCTGATTGGATGATCATAATAATTTGCTAACTGATACTCAACAGATTTTTTATTATTTCGTATTTATTTATTCATATCAAGGGCCTGTGGAAACATACACATCTTCATATATGGAAATGCCAGGAGGTGAGGAGAGTTCATACTTTAAATAAGGCAATTGTCTGCTTAAAGAATACATAATTTAGTGCATGTGCTGTTGTACTGGAATTACCGGTGATGAACTGTTGATTTGGCCAAAATGTTTAATGCTTTGCTTTCTGATGGTTATTTACAATCTAACATTATCATATACTGCATATGTAGATGGCAACTTTGAGCGCTTGCCTGCAGTGGTCAGAAGAGTAAAGATGAATCTACAATTCCAGGATAATGCCATTAAGCTTATTGTTAAAGCATGGAATCTACTGGAGAGAAATTACAACATGTATCCATTCATTGATGAGGTACTATATAAAATGGAACAAGAATTCAACAATTTTCCCACATTCAGAAAATACTCATTCACATTCGTTATTGACTGCTTAGTGGTGAAATGTTAAAGGTGATGTCAAAGTTGTTTTACTTCAGTACTTGCTGGAAACCTGGTCAGCCATTAAAGGCATTGTAAGTGATTTGTAACCCGTAACTTTTGTGACATACGGTAATCTCTTCATGATCCAGGAGAGGTGAGCTACCTCTCTGGTGTTTTTTTTGGACAGAAACATCCATTAAGATACATAAACATAAACAAACGCAAAGCCATCCAACATTGCTTACATTTCCTTTAATTTAAATGTTTTACTAAAATGGATCATACATTAATTCATCTCTCTGTTTCTAAGATGGTGCACAGTATCTACTTTATAGGGTACATCAATGAATTCCTGACAAGCCCTGAAGAGCTGGATACAGACCTTTACCAGGATTTGAAAGATTCTAGACCTCTGACAGAGTATCGGAACAAGTTACCTAGCAGGACACCTTCGTCATGTCTGCTTGACATGGTATGGCTTGACATCATATATTTATGTCTGTATATGTCTGTATGAATAACTCATATTTCAGTTATTGTTTTTCATCATAGGTTGTGGCATGTCTGGAACAACCGAACGATCAGAACATAAAGGAAGAGCTGGCAGACATCATCAACAGCATGAGGCTCACAGGGAATGACAAGCTTATTGGCTCAAAAATATGTATAATTTCTGATCTGGATACCAATGAGGTCTTGAGTTATGGGGCTTCTCTTTCTCATACTTTTCGCATTGATAAAGAAATAATTCTGCTTCTGTCCTGTGTGCACACATGGCATCATCAGGTGTCATATGCAGTTATGTGCAAAATGAATAACCAACCAATAAACAGCAGGACTCGTATAACTCTCCCTGGATCAACGCGCTGCACTACATATAATGTAATGGACGGTGACATAAAAAATCCCTGTGAACATTGCAAAGATATGTTCCCACTTCAAGGACCTTATCAGGGTAGACCAAAGCATCCCCCAGGCAACTGTGCTGAGGCAGAGGCCATAAGCAAACTGCTAGAAGTTAAAAAGAACATCAACATGTTGAACAAACATTTTAGCATTTTGAGAAAAACAACAGCTGGTCAACTGAAAGCAAAGCTGAGGAATGTGAGATGGCCCAATCCCAATTTGGCCGATTTAGAATGGTCAATATACAGGCCAACTAGACTAAGTGACCAATAACGATTTGACACTTTATTGTAGTAGTGGAAATAATTGCAGTTATGCCTCTTAGTGCGTCAAAAAAAACACACCCTTTCTTCTTTATTACATTGCTCTGGAACTGTTCATCGCAGCGAGATGAAATGTTTATTGCGTGGCAGAGCAGAAGTGGGGCTTTCCAACATGACTACTTGTCTGTACGATCAAGTATGAACATAAAACAAAAATCATGAAAATAAATCAAATTGCATCATATTTACAGTCTATACTTCTCTGCGTTCACCTGCACACCCATTACTCTCGTTTGAATTACTCGCAAACCCGTGATCGCATAGATATGGCAAGCATATCAGATGACACAGGGCTATCCATTGGTACCATGTATGTCGATCATTCTGGCTTATAAAATCAGACGAAGTGACTGCAAAATAACAACGTCATGTACACAAACCAACGCTGCACACCCATTACTCTCGTTTGAATTACTCGTGGACAGTGTTGCCACAGTTACCTTGAAAAAGTAATATGATTACTGATTACTCCTTTAAAAAGTAACTTAGTTACTTTACTGATTACTTGATTTTAAAAGTAACTAAGTTAGATTACAAGTTACTTTATTAGTTACTTTCAGCAGCTGCCGACAACACCCCCACCGCCTCAACATAAAAATGATAACCGGTTTTGCCAATACTCACTATACAGGAAGTGCATTTTAATAGTAATGTCAGCAATGTATAGCAGACATCCCAACCTAACCTACTTAGACATTATTGGACAAACATCTGAATGTCAGTATTTAAGTAGGCCTACACCAAATAAGGAAGGCCTATTGATAGAAATTGTTATAGTAAAATATGTAGATTTTTTCATGTAGCCTTGGCAACTAGCCATCTAGTATAGGCCTGAGTAATATACAAAAGAAATTACACTTGTTAAACTCACCTCAACAAGTCTTTTGCAATCATTTAACCCGCCGTGAGCAATGCTAAAGTCGCAAACAGTGCAGTGTGCAAGATGGCACTGGCATCACTGCTCGTTACTGGCATCACTGCTCGTGGACCCGTGATCGGATAGATATGGCACGCATGTCAGATGAAAGAGGAGACACAGAGCTATCATTTTATACCAAGTACATCCTTCTGGGTTATAAAACAGACAAAGTGACAGCGAAATAATAACTTTATATAGCTGGACTTACCCCACGTTTTTGTCTGTTTTAGTGGCAAAGCATGTTTATAATCCAACGCCATCATGTGTTTCTCTATGGCAAAGCATGTTCATAATCTGGTTTTGAGATCCTAGCAAAATTCCTGCATGGCATCCAATTCAAGGCTCACATTGCATCCCAATTTGTTCAACAAAGAAACCCCTTTTTTGCCTCTACTTTGTTCATGGCAATGCAGTAAAAAGTTGTTGTAGAATCATTATGAGTGCATACACCATAGGCACACACAGGCTAACACTTAAGTCAGGTCAGATCAGTTCATGTCACAAATATGGAGCGCAGAAAGGTCATTTTTCATTCCGAAAATAAAAATGCCATTTATTTCTGTAAGGCGCACACCACATATGTCTGTAAATTGTTCAGCCCCAGAGAATCCCTCCACCATGACAATGATATTGCCAGATTCAGGACAGTCTTGAATTTCCCCTGGGGATCAATAAAGTATCTATCTATCTATCTATCTATCTATCTATCTAGTCTGCTCTACACACACATGCAAGGCAAGTCGATCTGCCAGCTTACAGTGGTGAGATACATTTCAAAATATAAGAATTTTTATAATACGCTTTTTGTATCTTTATTATTTAACATAATAACCTAATGGTGATATAACATAATGGTGATAACAATTGTCGGTATAGGGCCCCCTTGGAATTTTTGCTTGGGGCCCCCACAGACTCTAGAATCGCCTCTGATCACATGAACTCTCCAACTCCACCAACTCCTCTGGTTCTCCCTCTTCCTGCTCCTCAACTCTGTCAATACCTTGATTTGTTTCTCTCACTGCTGTTTTTCTTACTTTCTTGTTTACTGGGGCAAAAAACTACGCTATGTCCCTTCCTCGTTTCATGATAAAATATTTCATATTTTTTTCCCATTCATCCACAAAAGTTACTGCTCTGTTCCTCACTCACACATTTAGGACTTTTTATCTGTGGATGTATCATATCTTATCCTCCTATAGAATACATTGCTCCACTATTGACACAGAAACTTAAATGTAAAGACCTTTTTTGTCCCCTTACGCTTTCAGTTCAGGTTAAGATTGCCCCTTGGTTTTTGACTAGCCTATTCATAATTGAACTTTTAACATCTTGTTCGGATTTTTCTATTTCTCTTCATGTGACTTTCAATTTAATTTTATCTTCTTTTTCCCGTTTTAACCTATGGCTATATTAGTCACTTATGAGTGTGAATTGTACATTTGTGGTGTGCATATGTGCAGTAAAGCCCATATGCATTCATACCAATGCAAACTATTCATCTGATTTATTGGTCAAATAAAAAAGCTTTATAAATCCATTTTGAGCTCAGTTGTCATCTCTCTATCTACATAGGAGTATTACTCTATTGCTCTGTTACATTATGTTCTGTTCATACTAAACTTCCTGTAATACTGAACCATCATCAGCTCTCTCTTTTCTTAAACATGATTGTCCATGATCTCTTGTTAATAGCATACAACATTTTTATTTTCATTGGGTTATCATCAAAGCCTTTTATAATAATGATTTGAATAGCACATACAGTGCAATAGCAGCCTGTTCTTTCCTATATTTAAGTCCAACATTATCCATACCCATATTTCTATTTACAGTGAATTTGTGAATTTAGTGAATTTAACCTAAGTTTAACCCTAGTCAGCCTGTAGAGGGAGCCAGAGTCCACATTAAGAGTCAGCACAGTACCTACTGCATGATTTGACCTCTGACCTGGAGTAGTGGCACATAATGAAACTAATCAGGAAACCATTCATGAAGATCAGTAGTTTATGGAAAACCAGAAATAAGGTGAAATGTAAGAAATGGTGTGGATTTCTTTTTCTTTTTCCCTTGTGGACTGAGGTGGTGGATGTCCAATCTTGGGGCATCTGCTTTATAAATGTGTTCTTAAAGTGTGTAAGGTGTTGTTTGGATGATTAAGTATGTTTATTTGACATCAGCACAATGTCTTTTAGTTTTCAGTATTTGTTTTGTTGTAAATTGCACCGCAATTTCATTGTGTACCTTATGACTTGTGGAAATGCAGGGACTCCGCTCAGCCTGTAGAGGGAACCAGAGTCAGCACAGTGCTGCACACATGTGGTACCTACCATAGACATAATATACATAGACGCCGCATTCACCGCTGCTCCCTACTAGCGCTGACGAGATTTGGAGCCGCCATCTTGGACCGGTCATCCACTCCACTCAGTGTAATCTGTTTGGCCGGTGCAATGAGCTGTCAGCACACTTAATTAATCATATCTCACTGAATACCGAACAGATTTTCACACGGTTTTTTTTGCTGCAAAGGTCATACATGTAGCTATGATACAGGCCACATTGTTCGAAAATACAAAATACAACCAATAGTACGGTAATGTTAAATCTTACTTGTGAAAAGTAAATCCCCCGAGTATGGTCCGCCGATTTGAGCAGGAACATGCTGCACAGTGCTGTCATCTTGTGTTTTCTGCTGCAACGCAATGAGGAGTATGACCGGTCCAAGATGGCGGCCGCATTTCTTGTTTCCAGCAGCCAATGCGGCGTCTATGTATATTATGTCTATGGTACCTACTGCAGGATTTGACCTCTGACCTGGAGTCAGTTGTTGTTAGTGGCTCATAATGAAAATAATCAGGAAACCATTTATGGAAAATAAGTATGAATTGTAAATAGTGGAAAATAAGTATGAATTGTAAAGATTACAAATAAGTCAGATCAGTAGTTTATGGTAAACCAGAAATGAAATGTAAGAAATATTAATAACCTGGCTCTCTCTCTCCCTCTCTCTCCCTCTTCCTGTCACTCTAAACTATCCTATCTGAGTAAAGGCAAGAAGGTTGGAGATCACATGACCCAATGAGGAGCTCTGAGGAGACTTCAGGAGCATGACACTACAGCAGGGGTGGGCAAACTTTTTGGCTCAAGGGCCACATTGGGTTTTGAAAATTGGCCGGCGGGCCGCACAACAACCCCCCCCCCCCCCCCCCCCCCCACGACACACGAATAAAAAAATATTTTTTTATAGCCTATAATTTAGTATGACAAGTATTTGTTTTAAAATATTAATTGCTTAAAAATACTGTTAATTTTATGCTGTTTTACAAATGTATAAATTGTGCACTGTCGCTTTAAGACTGTCGCTTTAATTCACGTTTATTTCTCAATGATCTTCTGTCTGCTCCGCTATGGCTAGTGCTGTACCTACGGCTGGGCCCTCTCACAGTTTTTAAATGGTCAGTAGTGGGAACTACTGTTGCTTTCATGATTTCCTTTTAAAACTTTCTGAAGGAGATATCAATTATCAACAATCACAAGCCAGCTGGAACCTGCGGCTCTCGCTCCCTCTCGTGAATGCAGACGCGTTCCCAATTAAATGGATTGCATAATGTTCACGTTAGATCTGCTGCAAATGAGATAACTAAGAGTTAACTTAGTTTAACATGATGTTTTCTCTATTTAACATGATGTTTTGACATTGACATTGTAAACGTTATCTAAGGAGAGTGAAAAGCAGTTTGCAGTAAAGCTAACCTAAACCAACGTCGTCTCTATCGCAGGAAAAAAATAGCGAGCAGCCTGATAACTAAATGAAATGCTCGGCGGGCCGGATGAAAGTGCTTGGCGGGCCGGATCAGGCCCGCGGGCCGCAGTTTGCCCACCCCTGCACTACAGTATGTCACCAGCAGGGGAAGCCCTTGTCATGCCTAACTTGCAAACTTCAAACAGCAAAGGATTTCTTTTCAAATATATTTCAGTCTGTTGACAAGAAAAATACATTTTTGAGACTTTTGATGTAAAGCCTTTTGGGGGGAAAAGACAAGAAACCTGCACACTTCACAGTAATAGATGGCCATCACCTGCTGCTGTTCTTCTGTTTTTGATGTTTTGATGATCAGACCTACCTATCTATCTATCTATCTACAACATTTTTTGTTTATTCTTCATAGGGTGGTCAATGCATTTTGTAATAATGATTAGAATAGCTATCATATATAGGGTAATAGTACACTGTGCAACATATGTACAGTTAATAATGTAAATCAAATAGGAAAGTAAAAACAAGTATGGCATGTGTGGGCTTAACTGTAAAAGAGTAGGCTAGGCAATAAAGGATGTTTTACTTTAGGTTTCAAATTCCATTTCTCATCCTCAACCTATAAAACCCCACCACCTGCTGAGTGGTCTTCCCCACACTTTTGGGAACCACCTGACAAATCTCTTCCTCTTCTGCATTTCACACTAAATTCCAAGGTAGAGCACTAGCCTCAATAACAAATGCATGTTACATTTACAAATGGTATTTGTTTTCCCCCTTTTTAACTCAATTTTTAGGTGGTGTTGATCTTAAATTGTTTTATCAAATAATATAATTTACATTTTATTTTGTTCACATATTATTTATCACAGTTAAACAAAACAAAAAAATTACCACGTTTCCAGGTGAAATGACTTGTGATGTTTTGGGATGTTAAATGAGTACTATGACATTGTCAGCTAAGTGAATGTAAATTCATGTTTAGCAGTACCAGTTATGTTCAATATATCTTGGCATACTGTGTCAAATTAATTTGATCATTGCATATTCATAATTTCAGAAATTACATCTTTGTTTATGACACCTTAATAATGAGGTGTGAAGTGAGGTGAGCATACCTGTGTAGGGTGTTAGATTAATGGAATGTTCTGATCTGAACAAGGAAACACTAAGCACTGAATGTGGATATACCAGATTACAGCGGCCATGTTCATTGTAGGAAATTTTGATGGAATTTAATTTGCATAATGTCACAACCAGGTGCAGAGAGACAGACAAAAAACCACAGCTGCATGGCTGTCTTGCTTAATGCATTTTGGTCAAAAAGAACAGTGTATCCGTCTGAATGAATAAAACATGATTTGTGACGTAGCCTTGCTGAAAGGATTATTAATTGATTTTTATGCATCACCAGATAATAAGCAACAACTAAAAAATGTGTGTTTTTGGCTCTGGGTCCAAGTTCATTGTTCCAATATAGCTTCAGGCAATCCATGCAAATGTCAGATGAGACACATTGTATGCAATACTATTATAAACAATATTAAAAATTAATATTAAAAACAGCCCCAGCAAGATACCTGATACCTGTCTCAGACATGTGGGAAAACATATTGTGTAATGCTAGTGATGTTGATAGCTTTGTGTGACTAAAAGTGACCTAACATTTCTACATGCCCCAGTCAGCCGCCTGACATTTCCAAAACAGTGCTACTGATGGAAAACCTTTAAAGATTACAAATAATGAAATGAAAAGAAATTAACAAATAGTCAAAAAAGTAAATCAAGAAAGGCTAAATATTCTAATTCCGTAGACGAGCCAGTTGAAGTGGGCTGTCGGGGCTTTGAAGGGCATTGGCTTTGCTTGGCCTTGACAGCTCTTGGAATCACTGTAACATCGAAGAGGGTCGATTGTTGGGATCTTATCAATTTAATGTGATCAGAGTTAAATAGTTTAACATTTTTCACTGGGTGATGAATATGAATACAACATGTCTGTTGGGTAAATGATTAGACTAGCTGCACCTTAAACCTTTAGTGTCCTAATACCCATGCCTGGAAATAATGTAAGACAAAAACTGACGCGTTGTGTTAAAGTTTTTAAGCAAACACTTTTATCTTAAGTGCAACAATCAAAGTGGCATAAAATAAACATTGAAGTAACATTGAAATTAATGCTGAAATTATTTCTTGTCATTGGACCCATCCGTGGTTAATGTAGACACTTCATTATGAGGCACAAGGAAGAAGAAATATGGTGTGAGGTCAGATGGGCACACAACACACAATTGTTGTAATCTGACTCAGAAATATACATTTTTGAGTTCCCTCAACTGTAAACTCATGGGCATGCGCACTGCTCATGTTCATGGACACGCCTACTACGGTACGGGGTTTCCTATCCCTTTCTCCAAGTGCATAGCCTTTTTTCCTCGAGTTTGAGAAGATTGTCGGACTTGAGATTTTCAGGTAGGCTAATTATTGTTATTTCTCTAAATACGATTTCATAGAACACTTTTGTTCAAAGAAACAAAGATAGATTTGGTCGGTGAATTAACCAGAGTCGTATATTTAGTGTATTTCAACCGAATTACTGAAGTTATTAGCGGTTTTTAGTTTGCTAACTTCAGGCACATTTTTGAACGTGATGTTTTATGCAGTCAGTAACTTAAACCGCTAAAACTGTTAAACTTAATTGGATTTATACGTTTTCAAGCGGGATAGAAAGAGCTACGTCTGCTTAACAAGTATTAGTGATAGTGACAGTAGGCTATCGTTTGTGGTGGAGGGAGAGGGAGAGTTCGTGCCTGCGTGTTTGAACTGAAGTGAGGGAGCGATAGGACTCCACTTTAGGTTGTTGATACATACTGGGCATTCAGTATTTAATTTCTTGCTTCACTTTTAATGTCAGTGTTCTGTCATCTGTGAAATACATATCTAAATATACAGTGGGCAGTGCTTCGACTTGGCCAGCTTCACTCGCGGTCCGCGCGTGGGATCACGCGGTATCACGCGACTTTAATTTGTATTTTTCCAGTGAGACGCTGCAACAACCCAAACAACCGGTAGATGGCTCAAGTGAGCAGGGTGTCTCGTAAAAAGAAATGGAGCCTGGAAAACCCTACACAGACTTCACTACAGACTTTAGCAGACTGGTTTAGAAATAATGTAATAGCCAGAAATATGCCTGCCCTGCCCTAATAAAGAAATATTTGGTTAACTGCGAGTGAATCCCGTTTGCAGCCGTAGAGACGCAGGACAAATTAAACATTCTGGTTTTCTCCGAGTGCAACGATGATAGACAGACATCATTTGGACAAAATATAGAGTATTAACCTCCGTTGCTCAGCCAAATGCCTTCCTGTTACGTCCTGTTATCACGGAGTTACAGGCGATAAACGATTTTTGATGGTCACAAGTTTACTTCATTAGGGACTGTTCGTTATTTATTTAAGGGGCTACCGGAGGAGTTTTGGGAGCATTAGTCCAAAAAGACGTGACCCTCCCTCGCCAGCAATACATTTTTCTATGACCCTCCAAAGTGATTATGAAAAAATCACTGTCAACTTTTTCCGGGTTTATCGCCTACTGTATTTTAACGTTTTCACATATTTGGCCATAAGCCGTTTATCATAGGCTATCACGAAACCAAACTACAAAGGAGAACACTTTAACAGGGGGAATTAATGAATCATGCTGAACGCTATTTCGCTACCTTAGAATAATAAGGTTCTATCTGTGTTTTGAGTAGGTACAACCGGGACGATTGAAACGGGGACGAATGAAACATTCCGGTTTTCTCCGAGTGCAAAGATGATAGACAGTCATCAGTTGGACAAAACATGGAGCATATTAACCTCCGTTGCTCAGCCAAATGCCTTCCTGTTACGTCCTGGTATCACGGAGTTACAAGCGATAAACGATTTTTGATGGTCACAAGTTTACTTCATTAGCGGTTTATTTTTTTGGATTATTAAAGAGTGTTTTTCATTTAAAGGTTTGACTTCGTGCTTATTCAGTAGAGCATTTAGTGCTCTCCCCAATCCCAGACGTTCACATTGCATGTTTGTTTGTAATGGATGCAACCGCGAGATAGGCTATGCGTTTGACAATGAGTTCTTAACAGAACCAAGACATATAGCCCACACTCTAAAAAACATTGGGTTAAAAACAACCCAATTTCAACCCAATCACTGGGTAAATAGTGGTCGAGCCCAGCACTGAGTTATAATAGCCCCGAAAATTGGGTTGTTCGGTCAACCCAATGAGTTGGGTTGATAGTCTAACCCAAACATTGGGTTATCGTAACAACACTGTTAGGTTAAACCTACATAATTGTTGGGTAGGCTATCTTATATAACCCAGGATTTATATTATTTTCACTGTCATTTCTGGGTTATGCTGACCTAATTTATGGGTTATTCTAAGTATCTTATTTTTATCCTTAATCCAATCATATTAATTGATAATAATTCAAATAAATGTTTGCAAATCATTAATGTTACAATATAATGTTTTAAAACCCATCCAATGAGCAACAATAGCCATGCAATGAAATAAAACAGTTCGACATTTATTTATTTTGCAGTTTATTTTTTGAACAGATAGCTAGAAAAAGCTTGTGATACTTCCATGAAGGCAGGCAGATTCCACCGTCCGTTTTGGGGATCACACCTGTGAATCAAAGAAAAAAAAAGAGTGCATTAATCACTGTTATTTACAGAACTTTATATCAAGATTTCCATGAACCATTATCATTGAATGATGTTGACAAACATTAAAAATCCACCAGGAGACAAAATATTAGCGCAACACACTCGGAAACCATGACCACCTATGGAGTTGTTATAATTGTAGCTTCTAGTTCTAGATGCTAACGTTACCGGGTAACGTTAGCTAAATGACTGTCTGATGCTACAACCAGAGCCCGTCTTCTTTGCTACAACCAAAAACACCCAGTAAAGTTAAGTTACATGGCTATAATATGAAGCTACCCTGAATCAATTAATAAGATGTTGTTTGCCATTATTATTACTGTACGTGTGGCTTGTGAAGAGACTAACATTACTTCAACTGTGTTGGCTAATATTAGCTGATGTTAGCTGCAACCATAGTCTAGGCTACAACCACCACAAAGCATATTTAATCAGCATTGATGCTAGCTATATGGTCTGCTAATGTTAACCAGCTTGGTATGCTCATTTTAGTATGCTCATTTAGTTTTAGTTGTAAAAGTTCGTTTTGTTTCTGTCAGCAGTTCATACCCAGTGAACAAAGAACTATGTTTTTATGAGTCTGTCTTTGTGTATATTTAACACGAACAGTAATTGTAAGTTAGTACTTCTATACTCTTTGGGCTGAACGAAATTGACAGGCAGAATATCCATTCATATCATGAAGGGTAGAAGCTAGCTTCTACATCTCTGGGTGGACTTTTAAAATCCGTCTGGATAAAACATCCGCCTGGATAAAACAAAAAAGTTAAAGATACATACCTTACGAAATCGCCTGATTTCCATTGCATGCTGACAGCTGGTGGACTGGACGGTTGGAAGAATAACGATGTTTTTTCGAATTCTCAAATAACTATGCAGCTGTGTTAAAGTCACCCAGGTGCTGGGTAGTGTACTCCACGTCGGGTGGGAGAGAGGAGGGGCGCTGTTCTAAACTATCAACCCAACAAGCTGGGTTACAGAAAATAACCCAACATGAGTCAAAACAACCCCACAAAATGCCCTGACAGCCTCAACCCAACGTTTGAGTTGAGAAAATAACCCAGTATTTTTTAGAGTGCAGCAGCAATCTAGGGACTGATCGTTATTTATTGAAGGGGCCACCGGAGGAATTTTGAGTGCTTCAGTTGGAAGTTGCATTACCCTCTCTTGCCTGCTAGAAATTGTTCAATGACCCTCCGACAGAATTGTTAAAAAAGACATGACCCTCCCCTGCCAATTGTCTTCCGCCCGCGCCACAGCCACACACTTTGTGATAACGTTCTTAAATCAATCTTTCCCGTGAGCTTGCATGTTACCAGTCCTTCCTTTTCAAATGTGTTGCGCCTGTTTGCACAATTTCACAAATAATCATATGTGATTAATAGTATGACAAATAATCCCTGTGCACGGGGACCGAAACAATGCATGCCAACTTTTTCCGTGTTTATCACGTATTTTAACTTGGCCGCTGTCTTGCCGTTTTAATGTTTTCCCGTAGAATATCCCATATTTTAATACTCTCATAACAGCCCTGCCATCGGGCCTGTCTCTGTGTTGCCCTGTTGCTACCCCTTGCCCTTCCAACGAAACAGATGTCTTCAAATCATCGTTTTCCTTGCTTGAAGGCGAACTTAGAGTGATGTTAACCTATTTAAGTTTAACGGCGCGATTGTCGTGAGAGCACGATTCATTGGCGCTTGCATGTTCGGCCTTATGTCTACGTGCGCACCTGAGGCTACTCAGCTGCAAGAGAAATAATTTCCCCTCTTTGTATGTTCACTGCAAGTTGGCCTACCATAACTTACCAACTCTGCACTGTAGACTGGCTATTTATATTTTTCTGTGAAATAAGCAAATGTATTTGTTCAACTTTATGAAGCAGAATTACGCATAGGGTACTTGGAACATAATACATTTGACAAAGGACAGATGAATGTTGCTAGTGACAAAATATTAACTTTCAGTGTTTTACGATGTCTTTGTCATGGGGAAGTGTTTTTCCCCATGCATTTATTCTAGGTTACTGTGTTACAGTGGCCGTGAGAGAAGCGGGTTCTGTGTTTCGTTCATGTCAGTGACTGACGCGAGAGAAGCGGGGTCTGTGTTGTGTTGTGTTGCGTTAATTTATTTTCATTGGGCAATACCGTGCCGTGCCGTCCACAACTCTTCAGTTCTGACAAAGCCAAAATTACTCCTTTTGAAACAATGAGTGCAGGAAGCGTTTGTATGGTTATATTGCTTGACGGGGGGGTGTCCCAAGCAGCTTTCAGCCATAAGGCTACTTTGAGAACATTTCAATTCACCCGACACTAATATTCAAAATGTTGAAAACTATTTCGGCATAGCCTATAAAGCAGTTTAATTAAATGGAATGTTAGTTGTAAACAAACGAGCTACTTGGTGAGGCTTGGCCTCACAGATGCGCTCGTGCCTTAGATGGCAGGAAAAATCTTCACGATAGGCCTATTAACTAACCACCCGATTCACGTTGGCTTCCCCCAAAAAATCACACCTTCCCACCTCAGCTTAAAAGAAGTCAAGAGGACTCCTTACTCACAGACCTATTCACAAACCTGCGGTTTTGAAATCCTATGCAGCTACAGGAGCTTCCAATCGCGAGGAAGCAATTTTGCATTGTAGGCATAACTAACATGCAATAACGCCGCCAACAACAACCAAAACTAGGCTAATCATTGTCAACATGTAAATTAAATGTAACATTATTGTGAATCAAATTAAAATGTTCTCTTTTGCAAACGTAGGCATAGTAACAGAATAATTTAATAATGTTACAAAGATACTACATCAATCCGTATGTTTCATTTGGCTACTAGGCTATTTGTTTTGCCTTGATTCATTTAGGCTAGGCCTTTTTATTCAGGGGCCATATTCACAAAGAATTTTAAGGCTAAAAGTAGCTCCTAACTGGCGAATTTAGGAGCAACTCTTAAAAATAATGGGCGTGTCACTCCTAACTTTAGGACTCCTAATTTTTTCACAAAAAGTAATTCACGAAGCATTTTAGACCTAAAAGTAGCACCTAAGTCTGGGACAGCTTAAGTCGAGAGGACTCCTAACTCACTAAGATCTATTCATAAACAGCTTTTTTGTGGCATTTTACGTTGCGATGTTTTGAAATAGCCTATGCGCAACAGGAGCTTCCAATCGCGAGGGAACAATTTTGCATTCATAAAATAACGCCACCAACAACAACCAAAACTACTCATTGTTAACATGTAAATGAAATGTAACGTTTCATTGTGAATCAAATTAAAATGTTCTCCTCTTTGCAAACGTAGCCTAGGGATATGGTGACAGATTCATTTAATAATGTTGCAAAGGTAGGCTACTGCATCAATCCATAGGCCTATGTTTCATTAGGCTACTAAGCTATTTGTTTTGCCTTACTCTTTATTCATTTAGGCTAGGCCTTTTTATTCAGTTATTAATCACCTTCTGTCCTTTGCACTACTTGGGTAGCGCACGCATTCTCCGACCTGTCACCTGTCAGTCATCATCGGAAGAGAGGTGTTTGGAATTCCCGCGTTACAATCGTCAGCCAATCAAGGTGGTCACTTCAGTCAAGCTCGTGCATGAGTAATGACGTCATCCATAGCCACGAAGACTCACTCCTAGTTTAGGAGTTGTCTGAAAGGCTTTGTGAATAACTTTTAAGAGAAAACTCCAATCTAAAATCTTTAAGTGCGATTTAGGAGTAGCCTACTCCTAGTAGTAAGATAAAAGCCTTTGTGAATAGCCTACGGCCCCAGTTATTCATCATCTTCAGTCCTTGTGTAGCGCACGCATTCTGAGACCTGTCACTCATCATCGTAAGGGAGGTGTTTGGAATCATGCCCGCATTACAATCATCAGCCAATCAGCCAATCAAGGTGGTCACGCTTGCCCATTTACCAAAATTAATGGTCGAATATTACTGATGATCATTGTTATTTAAGAACATGCAGTGTGCGTAGGGTACCAAAAACATCTTGCTCGTAAAAAAGCATCATAACGCACATTCTGGCGGGTCTGTTATTTACTGTAGGCTGCGCAAACCACATGCCTTTATTTTGGGCAAGCCTGCATTCATTCATTCATTCAACCTTTATTTATTCTCGGAGGGTCATTGAGGGAAGCCCTCATTTTCAATGAAGCCGAAATTACAGAAGCGAAGCAAAGCGCTCCACAAACAAGACAACATTCGAGGCCTTCTGTTGAAGAATTTTATATAAAGCCTGCGCTGACAGTAATCCCCCTGCCCCTGATAGGCCTACCACAGCTGTGGATAGTGTGGAATGTTCAAGTAATAACACAATCCAATGTGTGTCTCAATTGTCCCCCGCTGACCACCTCACACATTTCTCTAGATTTTGCAACGAACTTACATGACACAATGCCATAAAATATGCCAGTTTTAGGACACAGAATAATGTTTGTAATGATACCAGGTAGGCCAGGTATTGTCTAAGGTGCATGGTGAAGTGAAATTCTTACTTTGGAAAACAAACATTTGCCGATATCATCGCCGATCATCAGAATATTGCAACAGATTCTGTGTTCTGGACTGTAGGTAACTTGTTAAGCCAGTGGTTCTCAAATGTTTATTTCATTCCCCACTTTGATCAAGGGGCATGACTGATGATAGTGGAGATAACGTGTTATCCCGAGGCTTTTGCAAGTCAGCATCTTTGACGGTAGTCTATTAAAAAAATTTCGAATGTCCCAAACGGAGAGCCATACTTTATTGTTTTTAACGATCTCTATGCTACTCACAAAAATGTAGGCATGGGGACATGATGAAGTAGGTTATCCAACTGTCGTGTGTTAAATTATTGTGATTACGAGCCAGTGGTTTTCAAACATTATGCGTGACTCGGACATCTAACTAAATGCAACAGGCTCATATCGTCCTCACATTCGCAAAATGAGGACCAGTGTTTTGTCAAATTGCAAATAGCTATTTGTTTTAACTATTTTTTTTAATGATAGTAGCCTATACAAAAAGCACTTCATACTATCTTAATCTTGGAATATGGGGAGGGAAGTGGCGCGTCTGCAGTCAGCCAAATATGAATATAATTCTGCGGCATAAAGCAGATGTAATTGTTTATTGTACAGAAAAATAAAAACGTCATGTCAAGCAGTCAATTGACTACATTGCAGTCAAGAAGTAGGGCAAATTAATTTACGAAACCAAAACGTGGGTCATAGTTGTCTAAGCCTCTATTGCTTAGCCTGTTAAAAACGTCGCCAGATAGTATTAAATCGGCAACAACATTGTTTTCTG
This sequence comes from Alosa sapidissima, assembly GCF_018492685.1. Lineage (NCBI taxonomy): Eukaryota > Metazoa > Chordata > Actinopteri > Clupeiformes > Clupeidae > Alosa > Alosa sapidissima. The sequence goes on from NC_055965.1 coordinate 30,116,118, forward strand.
CAGAAGCCTACCCAAGGCTACAGATTAATTCTGAACAGTTATTTCTCTACTGGCTCAATTATCACACCACTGTTTTGATTTGCGTAGTTGCGTTAACCCCAACACTGACAATAATGTAGACAGCAAATTTCGATTTCGATTTTCGTGTAGTCAAGCCTTAAGCCATATCCAAGTAGCCTAAATCGAGGTAATGTTTAATTATGCATGATTTATTTTGTTATTGAATTCGTAGGCTGGGATTACTCTCGGCAACAATTATGTAAGGGACGGCAGGCAGAGCGACGAACAGTGGCAGAGCGACGCACAGTGGCTGAAAGTGGTACTAAAGCTTCACGCAGCTTCACGCCGCGTAATGCGCGAATTAAGTGGTCATTTGAAAGCGATGCCCACTGTAACCTGCACTTAAATAATTACTGCAGTTTTACAAAGTCCTTAAAGACAGTGATCTACATGCAAAAAGCTCATTAATTTACTTGGGTGTAGGCCTATGTCCTTGCTCATTTCTGGCTGGAGAATGTTTAATTACTTCAATAGCTTGTCACTCACTAGCAAGAAACTGACCAATGAAAATGAAGGAATATTAATTGAAACAATGCCTATGCTTTAAGCAAGAGGTATTCTAATGATTTGTGTGTGATTCTGTTTCAGGAAGGGAGTTCATGCAGTGCAAGTCGTGCAAGTTTTCAATTTCCTCCCAGGACGTTCTTCTGAAGCATTGTAGGCTTCACCACGGTCACGGTACACATTGGCCTTGCATTTACACAGATTGTGTATGTGTATTTAAAACATCTGGTTAGTGCTGGGCAGTATGACCAAAAATGTATATCACGGTATTTTTCAAAATTCTAACGGTATATGACGGTATTTTTTTCCATGCATAATCAGATGTTCACAGCATTTTCTACAGGTTGAGAGAGGAATTGCTGCAGTAGATTGACTAAGGATGGTCTATTTTACTGTCATGATGTAGAATAACTCCACACTAGTGGTAATGCAGGTTTGCATGGGCCCAGAAAATGATGCTGTTTACAAACTTCTAAAAAGAGAGTGTAGGAAGACTGAAAGAAAATGGCGTAAATACAAACTTCAGATCCACTATGAAATCCATAAAGACATGCTTCGCACATATAACTCTGAAATATGCAAAGCAAGACAGTCCTTTTTTTCTAACATTATCAATAGAAGTTCAAATAACACTCGTATTCTATTTTCAACTGTTGATAAATTAACAAATCCCCCCCCTGAACTTCTCTCAACTAATAAATGCAATGAGTTTTCATTTTTTTAAAGGTAAAATTGACAAAATTGACTCAACATATCTGCTCAATTACAAATTCAACAACCTGAACTTCCAGCAACAAACAGAGGGAAACTAAACTTGATGTCAGAGTTCAGCTTGATAGGCTACGAAACACTTTAAAAAATGGTACAGAATCTCAGCTCTTCCACATGTCTTAGACACTCTGCCTACCAATTTCTTCAAAACTGTTTTTCATCTCATAGCGGCGGATGTCCTTCAAATTGTAAATGTATCACTGCTGTCTGGCACTTTTCCTAAGTCACTGAAAACAGCTGTTGTAAAGCCACTTCTCAAGAAGAATAACCTGGATGCCTCCATGCTAAACAATTACAGGCCCATATCCAATCTACCTTTTATTGGCAAAATTATTGAAAAAGTAGTCTTTAATCAATTAACCACCTTCCTAACATCAAATGGGTATTTTGATTACTTTCAGTCTGGTTTTCGGGCAAATCACAGCACTGAAACAGCTCTCATTAAAGTTTCCAATGACATACGCCTAAACACAGATTCAGGTAAAACATCAGTCCTAGTGCTACTGGACCTTAGTGCAGCATTTGACACTGTTGATCACACTATTTTACTCAGACTAGAACACTGGGTTGGATTTACAGGCATAGTTATCAGCTGGCTAAAATCATATCTACAAGAAAGGAGCTTCTTTGTTGCCATTGGAAACTGTACCTCAACACCAACGTCCTTGACCTGTGGTGTTCCCCAGGGGTCAATCTTAGGGCCACTATTATTCAACCTCTATATGCTCCCACTTGGACAAATCATCCAAAATAACTTGATTTCATATCATAGCTATGCAGATGACACACAAATTTACTTAGCTCTGTCACCAAACGACTATGGTCCTCTTGAATCTATGTGTCCGTGTATAGAACAAATCAACACCTGGATGTCTCAAAATTTTCTTCAACTGAACAAAGAAAAAACTGAAGTAATTATATTTGGTAAAAAGGAGGAAAGACTTAGGGTTGCCAGTCTCCTTGATACAAAAGGGTTGAAGGCAAAGGATACAGTTAAAAATCTTGGTGTATTAATTGACAGTGATCTAAATTTCAACAGCCACATGAAAGCGACAACTAAATAAGCTTTTTACCACCTCAAAAATATTGCCAGACTCAGAGGGCTGATGTCAAAATATGACTTAGAAAAACTCATTCATGCATTTATTTCCAGCAGGGTTGATTACTGCAATGGACTGTTCACAGGCCTTCCTAAAAAGACTATTAAACAGCTTCAGATGATACAAAATGCAGCAGCTAGGATTCTAACAAAAACTAAAAGAACTGACCACATTACTCCAATTCTTAAGTCCTTGCACTGGCTTCCAGTAAGTCACAGAATTGACTTTAAAGCTCTATTGCTTGTTTATAAATCAGTAAATGGAGCAGGACCTAAATACCTGTCAGACATGCTTCAGCAGTACACACCTTCGCGTCCTCTCAGGTCCCAGGTGAAAAACCTGCTAGTAAAACCTACATTTAGAACTAAACATGGTGAAGCAGCTTTTAGCTGCTATGCGGCTCAGCTGTGGAATCAACTTTCGGATGACATCAAAAAGGCCAACTGTAGCCAGTTTTAAATCTAGACTTAATACCAAACTGTTCTCAGATGCTTTCTGCTAACTGTGCCGCGTTACAAATTCTGAATTTGCCTTGATAATTATTCTACTTTTATCTTTTATTACTTCTTTTTACTACTTTTGCCTTTGTTTTTTTTGCTTACTAATTTTTACTTACTTTATTTTTAAATTATTTTACCTTGTGTTTTATGTTTTCTTTTTATTATGATCTTTACCTTTTAACTATTCTTTGACTATATTGCCTTTCTATGCTTTTTATTTGTTATTATTGTTTGGTTTTGTTTATGTAAAGCACATTGAATGACCTCTGTGTATGAAATGCGCTATATAAATAAACTTGACTTGACTTGACTCATAATTCTAATGAAGTGAGGAATCAGAATGCAAAGACAATAGCATTCAAAATACAGAACTTTTACTGTGCAAATGTTTAAAAAGAAATCTTGTATAAAACCAATACAAAAAGTAGTGCAACTTGCAATAATTATACTTTTTTGAAAATTATACAATTAAAAATAAAACCTCTCTGCTAATATGCTTACTCTGTCAAATAGGCCTATCAGAAACATGCCTTATTGTTATTGTGTGGTTTACATGACGTGAGTGGTAGGCTAACGTTAACTTCATGTAGATGTCTTGTTAGTCTGCCATGAGCTTCAGTTCGGTTCGCTAGGCAAAACATTACAAAAAAGTTTGTTTTGGTGCACTGATGACGGTCAGGATAATTTCTAACTAGCCAGCTAGTATTGTTCAGTTCATGTCTATAACATGCTTTACTTGCTACCTTTCAGGGAATATTCTTAAGGTGAGATGAATAAGATCATTAAACTTCACTGTGGTCGGTGGATTGCTAACGACATCACCTACTAGCCAGCTAGTTGCAGCTGTTGAACAATCTCAATAGAATTTTCGTGACGGTAAATCCCTTTCAATGCAGTATCCCTTAACGTTTTTCTTAACTAAAGTAACAATTTAAGGTATTCTGGCAACACCCTTAAATAAACCTCTTACCTAAGGAAAAATTAAGCCTTAAGGGTCATACTTCCGGGGAAAAACTTCCGGTGTTTTGTGTTTCCCCTCACTACGCCTCGCAGTCGCACCATGCGTGCGTGTGAAAAAAGTCCCGTCTAAAACACTGTCACACGGCGCAGCGTTCCAAACGTTGTGTAATCAAATACACCGGTATGGCGGTATATTAAAAAATCGTAGTGTGTATTTACACCCCTGGTACGAATAGCCTTGGCCACACAGCTGAACTATTCACACCTGTGACATAACAACAAAAAGACGTTGCTCACGTGCACAAAAAACATGGCGGACATTCGTTTTTTCGTCAGCAGAAAGTGAAGAATTATGAAATGTTTCGGTACTAATATCTGTTCAGATTAAGTTTTAGATTGAAAAGTTGTGTTTTATTTTCATACTCTTGGTTCAGTGAACACATACAACCGTCAGTTTGTTAGTTAACAGAAATTTTGTGAATATGACGTTCAGGCCTATAAACTATAATTTACCGGCAATCACCATTTTCATGTGGAAGAGGATAGTGCAGTGGTCACAGACATGGGATAACATGCGGGAGACCGGGGTTTGATTCTGGTGTGATGCATTTTGGCAGAGTGAGTGTGCATGTGTACCAACGTCTCTGTAGAGAAGGCGCGCAATTTGAACAAGAATTCGGTTCTCAAACGGAAGTTTTGATTGCAATAATTAGCTAGTTCATGCAACAGGGTGTAAATAGCATACAGTACTATACACCTGGGTACGAATAGCATCCTCTTCTAACTATACATTAATGCAAACAGCTTAGACCCCAGGTTAGACCCCTTTTGCCATCAGAACTGCCTTCATTTTTTGTGACATTCATTCAACAGAGGGAGTGGCTGAGAACGATGACGTTGAGGTTGTGCGCTAGTTTGAGCCAGACATACGTCACGTCCAAACGTTAGCGATTGGTTATGGCAGTGACTCTGGGGTTACTTTCCAATAGTTTTAAACTTCAACAGAGTACTCGCCTTCAAGGAAGTTAACGCTTGGCAATGGAAAGTGGCCAGACTCTCTGTACATTATAAAATGTACGAGAGTCTGGTAGGACCAGGCTATGTATTCTGTACTCTCATTGTACTGTGCTCACATCTAGGGCTGGGAAGGTAACCGCATTACCGCAATACCGCGGTCATGTGACCCCTACCGCGGGTCTGAGCTCGTCACCGTCATCACCGCAAAAAAATAAAAAAATCTGTGAAACATTTGTGGGATTCAACTTGGGCGTTTTCAACCATGACATATGCACAATTCCGGGTTGAAAACGTAGCAGAATCTCAGAGATAATCACGTTATGCAGTCAGCTTAGACGTCTGCAGGTGGCTTGCCTACATGAAGTCGAATCCTATAATTGGCCTGCACATGTGTGCACGTAGTAGGCCTATGTAATGTCATGATGTGTAATGTGATGAACTATCTTATGACATTGATACTCAGAGAACCACAGTTACGTTAAGTAGGCTAACCCTCCATTTTCAAAAAACAAAACTTCAAAACGTATCATCAAAAGATGAAGCAAACCTGACCTTTCACGTTTGTGTTGGGGAGCGCAATGTTCCAACATTCCATTTGTTTAGCCTAGGCCTACTATGCGAGAGTAGGGGAGAACTGACACAATCGTATCACTTTTCTATTCTCTCCGTTCAAACTTGATTTACATAAAGCTGTTAAACGTGAAAGCTGTGAAATTTGGCCAGAAAGGAGTCATAGCCTACATGTTTAGTTCATGAAAGAATTAAAAAATATGTTCTAGTTTGTTAAGAATTTAACTTAACAGCGACATGTAGGTCTAGGCTGGCTAGCCTAGGACCTACCTTTGTTACAACCTGACGCAGCCATTAAAACGTTTGATAGCTTACCATTGTAACACTAGCATAAGCGTCATGAATGTAACAGTTCTAAAATCGTGATAGCCTTGTTGATAAACTGATTATTTCTTTCATGTCTGAAGCATTTGGTCCAGTGGTCTTTGAAGTTGCTGCGGCTGTCTAATGTTTAATTGGCTGTGATGGCTGATGGTGGCACAAAATTTCCATCCATACCGTCTAGCCCTACTCACATCATCAGATTGACACCAATAACCATGCCACAGTCACAGGCACTTATACATCCTTTCTTCCCTTTTCTGATGCTCACTTTGACATGTGAATGACTGATTAGCTTTTTAAATTTTGAGGTAGTTCAACCGCTGTACCTAATGATTGGTTAGGTGAGGGTATATCACTGCTCTTGAACTGTGCTTTTTTTCTCAATTACCCAGATATATTTCAAAGATCAAATCTGTAACTATCTTACAAAGGTACAAACTACCTGTTAAACTTTTACTTTATCCTTTTTCTTGTGCAGACTATAAACAGACTATGGTACAATACAAAACTTAAGCAATATAGCACAAGTGAAAGTGTGAATTACCAACCCCAAGAACACGAGCGCTATATTGCTTTTATATATAATTCCCCCCTTGCAGCTGAACATGTTTGAAGCGAAAAACATAATTCGCATTTGTACATACAACTCACAGCTCCATTTTACAGGTTCACCAACTGAATGTAGTGGGCCTGTCCCCAGTGCTCCTGCTCTGCCATCCCGGGCCCCAGAGAATCAAGGCTGTCTTGATTACAGAATTACAGCCAGTAAGGCCAAAAGAGGTGGAGGCCTTGAAGAAGGTGAAAGACCTCTACAAATCACTTGTCCTTCTTGGTAAGATCATTTGGATTTTTTTTTCTTCAGACTTAGGTTGAAACAAAGTGTGCAAGGTGCTCAAAGTGTGCAAGGTGCTCAAAGTAATAACTGCCTGTTTCTTCAATTTTTTGTTTCAACATATGCATACTTTATGTATCATCTGGAAATGTTTAACAATACATGCAGGGATACCGACTAGAACTAAATTACAGTAGTCCCTGGTTTGAAATAGAACATGGTTTGTTTGAGATGATTTGAATACTGGTAAGGTGTAAATACATTCTCCCTTTTACAGGCTGTAGGTGTCCATTAGGGGTGTCAAGATTCTCTAAATCCTCCATTAAATTAAAATTTTCGATTTTAAAGTCACGATTCGATTAGATTTTCGATCTTTTTTTAATATTAATATTAATGCATTCCTTATATGTTACTTTTTTTTGGCCTTTTCCTTTTCTGTTTCGGGGGGCTTTTATTTTGAAACCATTCCAACCGCGAGGTTGTAATGTAAACAGAACATTAGGCTAAACAGAGACGTGAACATAGTGAAATGAAACACTGAATGATAATTTGATTGTTTCAGCACACTCCAAAGAGGCCCAAGGTTAGTGTTCATGGAATATGTAGGCCTACTTATCAATGTGCATTTTAAGCCTTAAAGTAATTTGTAACTATATCATCTTTTCACTTGCTAAGTTGAGTAGGCTAAGTTAGTGTTAAGCTTAATTGACGTGAATGAACGAGAAAATACTTCCACACCGGTGATTTCAGAGTAGCAAGAGGGGCTTCGATTTCGGTAAAATTAGAGGAGTTGATGCCGCAGTTCAGCACGTGTGTGTGCGTTTCTGCGTCTTGGCAGACATGCTGGACATTACATTGGGGGTGTGGCTGCATCATCGATTCTCCTTATGAGTTCGAAGTTCGAGATTGAGCTGTAATTTCGATATAAAATTGAAATCGTGACACCCCTAGTGTCCATCAATCATAGTAATTTAATTAATCAATCATAGTACCGTATTTTCCGGAATATAAGTCGCACCGGAGTATAAGTCGCACCAGTCAAAAAATGTGTCATGAAGAGGAAAAAAATATATAAATATATATATGTTGCACCTGAGTCGCAGGACCAGCTAAACTACGAAAAAAAGTGTGACTTATAGTCCGGAAAATACGGTAATTTCTTACCTTTTTTTGATAAGGGAGAGGAGAGGAGGAGGTGAGCAGGGAGGAAGAGGAAGGGCAAGAGGAAGAAGGAGAGGAGGTGGTTCGCAGAGAGGAAGAGGAAGGGCAAGAGGAAGAAGGAGAGGAGGTGGTTCGCAGAGAGGAAGAGGAAGGGCAAGAGGAAGAAGGAGAGGACGTGGCCGACAGGGAGGAAGGGGAAGATGAAGAAAGAGAGGATGGCCAAAAGGATGCTTTATAGGTAGGAATCACATAAGCATAACTGTGTCTTCAGATCAAGAGGCAGAAAATCGCAGAAGAAGCTTGAAACGTTTGTATCAAAATGTTTTTCAGTCATGATGTGAAATATTGTCAATCTTGTTTTTCAGTGTGTTCCAGTTGGTTGCTGGCTAATTACAGCCAAAACACTGCATAGCTATTTGCTAAAAGTATGGCTCTCTTAAAGGAACATGCCACCATTTTATGAACTTCGCCTAATTTCTGTCTTCCCTAGAGTTAGACAAGTTAATACAACAAACGGTAACACTTTACTTGACGGGTGAGTTCATAACACATTCATAGTAGCTGTCATAAACTGCACATAAAGCATTCGTGACTGTTTCATGAGACATGACTCAACATTCATTCCAAACCTTTCATGAATGTGGAAGACAGAACAACGACAACTTAAAAGTCCAACAATCGCAAAGCAGCATTGTCGTTTTTGTTCCAAACCTCTTACCTGATCACGTTACATCATGAAACAGTCATGAATGCTTCATGTGCAGTTTATGACAGCTGCTATGAATGTGTTATGAACTCACCCGTCAAGTAAAGTGTTACCATACAAACACCTACAGGTGCGTAGTGATATCAGATAGACTTTTAACAGCTGATTATAGTTCCTAACCTCGCAGAGATGTTCACAAGTAATTTTTTGCAAGTCCAAGTCAAGTCATATACACTGTAAAAAGTTTAACGTAAAATTTACAGCAACTTGCTGGCAGCAAATAACCAGCAAGTTGCTGTATTTCACTCTACAGTACACCTACTGTATATGAAATCACAGTACCTATGCCTGATACTGTAAATGCAAACTACAGTAGTACTACCAGTGCTGTAATGTATACAGTATTGAATTGTCTACCGTATTTTTAATCACAGTACTTATGGATCATACTGTAACTTAGTACAGTAGTAATACCAGTGCTGTAATATTATATACAGTAATTTTGGGAAATTCATATCCTGCTTTATCTACAGCCAGGATAAATTTCACTAGGCCTAGGTATGGTTTAGGCTACACAAACTTGCATAAATAACCATTGACAACTTGTTATCAGTTTGAAAAGCAAGTACATTTATTCACTTTTTTTTCCCGTTTAGAAATTCTCGTGTGCTGCATCCTAACGTTAGACCAACGGTTGCAGTCAGCCTGATCAGCCTGATCTCACCAAACGGCGTAGAATGACACGCCGATTTCTTATGTCATTTAGCGTGTTATTCAGACGCCGTTTTGCGTTTTCGCGTGTCATTTCACGCCTTTTAGTCCCAATTGATTTGTGCCAGCAGAAAGGTAGCGTGTAATCTTACGCGCAATGGGGATTTTTTCCGGGCTTTTCCGGCAAAAACGAAGACCTACGAAGGTTGGTTGCTCTCAGAGCGCTGTTTTGATCAATGAAATTTGACAAAAGGGGGTCACACAGAAAACTGCTTTGCCACCTTTTAAAACAAATTGTAAAACAAATATAACTTAAATACTGCCAATTCTACTCCATTAACACCTGTAGAAAATGAATCAAACAGGTGAATAGCGTGTGATAGGCCTATAAACTTTATACAATTTATAAGATTTATAAAAAAAATCGTTTGCATTAAAGTTTAGTCCATCAGATTAATTTAGCTAGAATAGAATAAATGAGTAGCCTTATACACTCGACTGACTTTTCAAGTCGTTAGTGTGAGCCTATGCAATCAATGATGTGATCGATTATACATGTCTTGTGTACAGTAGGCTACAATTCGCGCGGGAATGCCGTCATTGAGTGCAACAATTTTCATTGCGTTTGATCCGTCATCCCGGTAAGTCGCATTTATTTAGCCTAGGCCTACTCTTAGTCCAGTGTATGCATGGGAAATATGACAAATTAGCATGACTAATGGCATATAATAAACTTCTAACCTTAATCGTAAATGTTATTAATGCTATGGACTGATAGTCTACATTTCTTTGTCTATGTCAGGCCGCTTTTTGTTATGAAACCGACTTCGATCTGTTTTATTATCCTCTTTGTAGACTAGGCTACTTATTTGACTTAGGCCTACTTATTTTCTTACAATAGCCTAGGCTACTAATATACTGTAATGACATTGCATTGTCAGTTTTAAGAGGAGAAGTGTTTGATCAGGTGTGCCCAATTTTGCCGCTGGAATTTTTGTCCTGGCGGCTTTTTAGTGGTTACAGTTCATCATCTGACCACAGTTTTAGGGCAATTGGGATTAGGCGCTGTGGAGCTCTTGTCAGCAGACATCAACAGGCTCATACAACGTTATATGAGATGGCATGGCATAAAATAGGAGGTATGTCTGGTAAACCAGTATGTACATATACTGGTTTTACAACTGATAATGGTAGAATTCATGGCAATGAACATAAAAAAGTATAATTATAGGATACATAACAAAGAAAGAACCCAGGATTTATGGGCAATTGTTTTTAGCAGGTTACGAAATATCCTTATTAGACTAAAACTCCCATTTTAAGAGAGAATAAGAATGTTTTTACAGTTTTGGAGGGCTATCATTTTATCTTTGTTATCCCCCTTTGTTCTCTTTTAGTTCTCTTACATGTGTTGGATATTTTGGTCTTTTTAAGAAAAAAAATGCTGGTGGGAGTTATAAGACTAAGTCTGTCTGAGGTGTTTATAGGGAATCAAAATCTGACAAGGATATTTTGCTTTCTGGACATGGCAATTGCATAAAATTTCATGGGCATCTTCCTTGCCATCCAAACATGTGCCACAATAAGTTTCAACAAATTATACTGTATGGTTCAAGAGATATAGCTATTTGATGTGTGTGTTAGAGGTTAGATGAAATCCCTATTTGGCTACTTTTTAACACCCTAGCAACCATCTTAATTACCCTAGCAACCACTTGTATAATGTCAAGCTAGCAACCACCATAGCAACCAACATAGCAACCGTGTTATTTTGCATAGCAACCACCATATCTACCCTAGCAACACCATAGCAACCATTCAAATTACCCTGGCAACAACCTAGCAACCACCACAATATGACTATAGTAACCACCATAGCAACCACGGTATTTAGCATAGTAAACGCCATATATACCCTAGCAACGCTATATACATTTACTGACCTTGCATTGTCCAACATATGTGTGTTTTTTGGCTAAAAATGTAAAAATGGCTAAATGTTAAATCGCCAAAAAAGTATTTTTTGCAAACACAATGCTTTGCGTTACAGCTAGAGGGATGACACTTTGCACGCTCCATGTGGGTCTTGTGCAGAAGGTCTGACTTGAATTTCAGCCTTGTAGCTCCATGCTACCACCCACAACTCCACATCTGAAGTGGGAGTGGTCAACTTTTTTTATGTTTTTCCTTCACAATTCTTTTTGTGGGTGTCTCAGAGATCCCACCTTTGGAAGACTTGTCAGGGGCCTCAAGGCTGTGCCATGTGTCTTGGTCCCATCCCTCTAGCACCTAGCGTTACCACGCCAGAAGAGTGAAACCTTGTACGTTTCGAACCGTTTATCTCCTTCCGGGAATAATCCACCGACACCAAACTGAGCCTGGCTTGTTTGTGATGTCCCGTTGTTCAACATATTCTGATTTCATACTGATCGGACCAACATAAGTGAGTTTTTTGGCTATAAATGTAAAAATAGCTAAACGTTAGCAATTCCACTGCTTTGTTATTTTGCATAGCAACCACCATATGTACCCTAGCAACACCCAAGCAACCACCTTAATTACCCAAGCAACGCCCTAGCAACCATCTTAATTACCCTAGCAACCATCTTAATTACCCTAGCAACCACTTGTATAATGTCAAGCTAGCAACCACCATAGCAACCAACATGCTTACCCTAACAACCACCATAGCAACCGTGTTATTTTGCATAGCAACCACCATATCTACTCTAGCAACATCATAGCAACCATTCAAATTACCCTAGCAACAACCTAGCAACCACCATAATATGACCATAGTAACCACCATAGCAACCACAGTATTTAGCATAGTAAACGCCATATGTACCCTAGCAACGCTATATATTTACTGACCTGACCAACATATGTGTGTTTTTTGGCTAAAAATTGAAAAATGGCTAAAAGTTTAATAGTCAAAAAAGTATTTTTTGCAGACACAATGCTTTGCGTTACAGCTAGAGGGATGAAACTTTGCACGCTCCATGTGGGTCATGTGCAGAAGGTCTGACTTGAATTTCAGCCTTGTAGCTCCATGCTACCACCCACAACTCCACATCTTAAGTGGGAGTGGTCAACTTTTTTAATGTTTTTCCTTTACAATTTTTTTTTGTGGGTGTCTCAGAGATCCCACCTTTGGAAGACTTGTCAGGGGCCTCAAGTCGGTGTCGTGTGTCTTGGTCCCATCCCTCTAGCACCTAGCGTTACCGCGCCAGAAGAGGGAAACCTTGTATGTTTCGAACCGTTTATCTCCTTCCGGGAATAATCCACCGACTCCAAACTGAGTCTGGCTTGTTTGTGATGTCCCGTTGTTCAACATGTTCTGATTTCATACTGATCGGATCAACATAAGTGTGTTTTTTGGCTAAAAATGTAAAAATGGCTAAATGTTAAATCGCCAAAAAAGTAGTTTTTGCTGGCACAATGCTTTGAGTTACAGCTAGAGAGATGACACTTTGCACACTCCATGCGGGTCATGTTGTGATATGGACCACCCTGGCCATTGTGGACTCCACTATTAAGGGACAGGTAATTCAACCACCTAAAGCATATATTTTCTAACAGTTTTACCTTTGCATCCTGCAGAAGTTCAAGAGGGATCTCTCGTATGCAGTGCTGCTCCTTTGCCTCATCAAGGTGAGACATGTGTAACCTACAGTATATTCCACCCTTATGTTTGCTTAATCTCATCCTGGCATATGGTTTTATTAAGCACTAAAAACTACCTGCACTCGTCACGTCACTCTGAACAGTGATGTCATCCTGGCATATGGTTTTATTAATTACACAGAAGGGAGGAATATAACTTATTATACTGTAGCTTAAATCACATCTCCACACTACAGGCGTTCAAAAAATATATAATTTAGGCTATCTACGGTAGGTATGGTTATGGTAGGTATGGTTATGGATATGGTTTGCATGGCTGAAACTGCTTTGCCTTTGAGTTGGAGCTCAAAACGTATCATATGTGTACCTTGTTCGCCAATATACAAAATAGTGCCATGTATAGATTTATGTCCTCCAATGGTTGCAGGAAAGTGGGATATGTCCTATTGTATGTTAAATCACATCTACAACTGACCAGCTTTCAGAAAATATATACGGTTTGCATGGCTGAAACTGCTTTGCCTTTGAGTTGGAGCTCAAAACGTATCATATGTGTACCTCGTTCGCAAATATGCAAAATAGAGCCATGTATAGATTTATGTCCTCCAAAGTTTGCAGCATGGTGAGACATGTCCTATTGTATGTTAAATCACACCTACAACTGATCGTATGATATGCAAAAGTCTGCAGGAAAGTAGGTCAGGCTTTCAGAATATATACAGTGGGACATGTCTCAATTCATGTTAAATGTTCATCATTTTCTTCATAATTAAAGGTTTGAAGAGACAGAGGACGGTGGTGCAAAAGAGAAGGAGGGCCAGCCGGGCCTCGTGGAGTTCAATCAGTGGCAGGGTATTTTTTAGCCTGACAGTGTAGCTGTAATGTTAAAGTTGGTGACTTTGGAGAGCTAGACGGTAAAGATGTGCACCCGCTAATATTGGGTGCAGTGAAGAAAGAAAGGGAGGGAGGCTGCTTTTAAAAGAGAGGGAAAGTATAATCTTTTTTATATTGTTTTCAGATGAAGAATTGGTGCAGTGGTGAGGCTGGAGCACCCCTGGCTTTTGCCGTATGGGTTGACTTCAGCAGTGAGTCACCCACCTTCAATTTCACAGGTATATGTAATATTTATTCAACAACATTTCAATGATGAGATCTATCGAAGATGACATTCAATGGAAGAACAATTATTTTAGTATGGTCACAATCTGGCCCTGAGTTTTGATAAAAATTATATTGACATGGCACCACAAACCTAATTGATAATGGATTTTAAGGGGGGGGTTTTCGGTTACGGTTCATTTAGGGCCAAAGTATCTTGAGGCCTTTTGGACCAATGACAGGAAGGCTGAGCTGCTGAACATGTACACTAATAGGGGTGTGTCAAGTGGTATGTATAAATGAAAGTGGTGTTAAGGTTTGTTTCTGTGTCAATCCTTTCTTGAAGTTCAGAAAAGGAACCTTAACATTTGTTTTTAATGACACTGAGTGTACTGTCTTACAGATGCTTTGGGGGGAGAGGCCATACGTTGACCCTGATATCAGTGGCACACATTGCCGGATGGCAATTGGCCGTCTGATTAAAGAACATGGTATGACTGGCATTCTATGTTTTCAATTTCCTTATTTAAAGATCAAAATGATGCAGACTACTGAATCTGATTACACTTTAACACCCTTCTATCTCAGCACTGAGTTAAGGTTTGTCTCGGCCTGAATATCTGCCACAACACAGGCCGCCTTGGTGGCCTGAGGAGTTGCCCTTTGCCTCAGTCAGTGACGGTACGTTAATATTGAATAACCAACTATTACTGTTTCAACTGCATGCACACAGCTGTTGCAACATGATTTGACTTTAACTTTGTTCCTCACTATGGTCATTTTGATACACTTTGATGCATTGTTTGCCATTTTTTAAAGGAAAAGGTGAAGGGCGTAAAGCTTTCACTGCTGAAAAGCTGAGGAAGGTGGTACGCTCATACAATGCGTATTACAATCTCCAGGTATATATACAATTGTATGAACCTGTCTAAAACCTTTTGCATACCAGTGTGTTTTACAGACTAAAACAGATTTGTACATACATATCTAACAATGATGTGCTTTTCCTTTAATCTGTTGAGCTGCAGCAGTCTGTTGAGGCACCACCATCACCCCCATCACCAGCAACACCAGCAGCAGCAACACCTGCTGCGCCTCTCACCCCCCTCAACCCCCACCCCACCCCATGAGGTAAGGACGCTGGGGCACAGCGCCTCTCACCCCCCCACCAGCCACCCCTCTCCCCCATGAGGCAAGGACGCCCGGGCACAGCGCCCCTCACCCCCCCCCACAACCCACCCCCATGAGGCAAGGACGCTGGGCACCAGCAGCAGCCTCACTACCAGCAGCAGCATCACCACTACCAGCCTTTAATGCAGATTTCAATCTCCAGGTATATATGTACAATTGTATCAAGCTGTCTAAATTGCTGTAGTTTTGCTTCATTCCTTAAAAACACAGAAAATACTTAAAAAGAGAAGGATGAATGATTTCAAGTGCAACCATTGTGTTTAAAGACATTTGTACATACATATCTAACAACGATGCGCTTTTCCCTTAGTCAGAGAATGTGCAGCAGTTTGTTGAGGCACCACCAGCAACAGTAGCAGTACCAGCTGCAGCTGTGTCAGTGGCAGGAGCAGCACCATCAGCACCACAAACACCACAAACACCACCAGCAGCAGCGGCAGATTATAAAGAAGGATCACAATGAATATTATGTCATTTCCTTTAATGTGTCAACATCTTTTGGAAAAGTAAAGCATCTATCATCCTAAAGCAATCTCACTTTTCTTTGTTTGTTGATAAGCTACGTGTTTTTCATCGTAATTGATTCAATATACAAGTGTGACAGTTTTGGTGTATCGTAAACAGAACAGGACAATTGGAAATAGTTAGCCACCTACAGAGTCTAAAAACAAGCAGATTAGCACTAGCAGATTTAGGCCTACTTCTTTCCCAATGCAATAACATAAAGGCATTCATTCATTTACTCATTAGTCATTTCAGTTTATATTATTACATTCATTATTATTGTTGTAATCTCACATGTACTATGGCTACCATAATTAAAATTAGATAGATACATAGATAATGTGTCCTAATAGGCCTACAGTGAAAATACATTATATAGCCAACTGTTCCAGCAAGGAGGAAGATGGGGTAGGCCTATGGATATCGGGCATGCATATCCACTCCTAGGCCTATTCTCCTACACTCCCCCTGTAGTAGCCAGCATTACATTTAAATCTCTCACTTTGGCCTATAGGACACTGACTGGATCTGCTCCTTGTTATTTTAATTCAGTGATCAAGATGTACTTCCCCAACTGCCCACTGCTGTCTTCTGATTTCCATTTGTTCTGTCGACTACTCATGAACGCTATTCAAGACTCTTCCTCAGTGGTTCCATGTGGGTGCAATAAGTTGCACAGTGCTCTCTGTTCCTGTGATAGTTTACAGTGTTTTTAAAAGGTGTCTAAAGGCACATTTGTTCAACATGCAGTCCATTAAGCAGTAAAGCACTATAACTTGTTATTATATCATTGATTGAATGGGCATTTGTTTATTAGCCTATTGCTATTGTCCTTATTACAGTCTGACCAACATCTTCATTTGTTCCCTGTTCAATTTAAGTGTTATATTGTTATCTATTTATATGTTGCTTTGAACAGCAGGATAACGAGCCTCCTTATTCTTCAGTCAAGCAATAGCCTACGGGGCGTTGCCTAGCAACAAGGGTCAGAAGTAGCCAACACGTTTTTCGATATTTTGTGGAATTATACTTATTTTCATTGAATGCCAATGTCGTGAGTCATGTACCAACTTGCTTTAACTATTTCTCTACATATTATAGACAGCAAAAGTCGCCTGTGCCAGTGTTTTGCATCCTAACAATAATTTGTTTATGTTTTAATACAAAACCGTTTTAATGAACTACGAATTCGGCGCCATTGTTATAAAGCAGCGTTGAAATTAACGCTACACGTCATGGG
Organism: Alosa sapidissima; assembly: GCF_018492685.1. Taxonomy (NCBI): domain Eukaryota; kingdom Metazoa; phylum Chordata; class Actinopteri; order Clupeiformes; family Clupeidae; genus Alosa; species Alosa sapidissima. The sequence goes on from NC_055965.1 coordinate 30,132,994, forward strand.
GCATGTAGTCTAATTAAAGAAATAGCTATAATTTCAAAATTACAAAAATATTTTTATACATAACATGAGAAACATGCTTGAATTATTAAGATGTATCACCTGCTTGACTATAAAGTCAAAAGCTTGCAATATTTGTAATATTTTTAAATAAATGTAATTTTCCCATTTTTGCACATGAGGTACACACATGACAGAAACATTATTTATAACACATATCTTAAGTAATAAGCATACCAAATTTCAGACAAATCTGACCAGTGGTTCCACAATTCAGGAAACTCAAAATATTACATTTTTACACCTTTGAGGGGCGCTACTGAGGTAACCGGGGTACCTGGGGCATTAAAAATTCTTGAGATGCTTCCTTGCATCCGGATGAACAACATATGCTATTTTATCTCACCCTCTGAATATTTACATTTTTCCTCAACTGGGCATAATGACCATGCGTAGCCTACATTTGGATGAGCATGACATGATGAGAACGTAAAGCAATAGTTTCAACTTTGGCAAAAAACATTTGACATGGACTTAACCCTTAAAGGAGTACCGTCACACCGGTGTGACGGGAATGTTGAGAAATGAACATTCTAAAGAATATCTGGGTTCATTGAATTCAACATAGAATTTTAGAACCTTCAATTGTTGCGGAACTTAGAATGTTCAAAAACCTACACCTTTAAGGGTTAAAGGCATAGAGGAAGCTTTTGAGGGTTTGGGATGGCATCATCAACCATCAAAACACTTGCATATTTCAGATAAAAGCACAATATCGATGTTATGAGGTGCTTGGTTTGATCCATGAACTTGAACATGAACTTTGATCCATGAACAGAAAATGCAGCCGAATAGCTGTGTGGATGGTACTTTACAGGGCTGTCGCGTAGGTCAAAACTGACCAGCAGGGTGATGTGCAAGTGTTTTGATATGAAATAAACATGATTTGCATGACATCACCCTGCTGGTCAGTTTTGACCTACGCGACAGCCCTGCAAAGTACCATCCACACAGCCATTCGGCTGCATTTTCTGACAGTTTTGGATGGACACAAGTTCATGGATCAAACCAAGCACCTCATAACATCTATATTGTGCTTTTATCTGATATATGCAAGTGTTTTGATATGAAATAAACATGATTTGCATGACATCACCCTGCTGGTCAGTTTTGACCTACGCGACAGCCCTGCAAAGTACCATCCACACAGCCATTCGGCTGCATTTTCTGACAGTTTTGGATGGACACAAGTTCATGGATCAAACCAAGCACCTCATAACATCTATATTGTGCTTTTATCTGATATATGCAAGTGTTTTGATATGAAATAAACATGATTTGCATGACATCACCTTGCTGGTCAGTTTAGACCTACGCGACAGCCCTGCAAAGTACCATCCACACAGCCATTCGGCTGCATTTTCTGACAGTTTTGGATGCACAAGTTCATGGATCAAACCAAGTTGGGTTGATGATGCCATCCCAAACCCTCAAAAGCTTCCTCTATGCCTTTAAGTCCATGTCAAATGTTTTTTGCCAAAGTTGAAACTATTGCTTTATGTTCTCATCATGTCATGCTCATCCAAATGTAGGCTACGCATGGTCATATTTTGCCCAGTTGAGGAAAAATGTAAATATTCAGAGGGTGAAATAAAATAGCATATGTTGTTCATCCGGATGCAAGGAAGCATCTCAAGAATTTTTAATGCCCCAGGTACCCCGGTTACCTCAGTAGCGCCCCTCAAAGGTGTAAAAATGTAATATTTTGAGTTTCCTGAATTGTGGAACCACTGGTCAGATTTGTCTGAAATTTGGTATGCTTATTACTTAAGATATGTGTTATAAATAATGTTTCTGTCATTTGTGTACCTCATGTGCAAAAATGGGGAAATTACATTTATTCTAAAATATTACAAATGTTATAAGCTTTTGACTTTATAGTCAAGCAGGTGATACATCTTAATAATTCAAGCATGTTTCTCATGTTATGTATAAAAACATTTTTGTAATTTTGAAATTATAGCTATTTCTTTAATTAGACTACATGACCCATGACGTGTAGCGTTCATTTCAACGCTGCTTTATAACAATGGCGCCGAATTTGTAGTTCATTAAAACGGTTTTGTATTAAAACATAAACAAAATATTGTTAGGATGCAAAACACTGGCACAGACGACTTTTGCTGTCTATAATATGTAGAGAAATAGTTAAAGCAAGTTGGTACATGACTCACAACATTGGCATTCAATGAAAATAAGTATAATTCCACAAAATATCGAAAAACGTGTACTTCTGACCCTTGTTGCTAGGCAACGCCCCGTAGGCCTACCTGCTTGGCTGAAGAATAGGCTCTCCTAATCTTTGCTGTTCAAAGCAATATAAATAGATAACAAATATAACACTTAAATTGAACAGGTAACAAATGAAGATGTTGGTCAGACTGTAATAAGGACAATAGCAATAGGCTAATAAACAAATGCCCATTCAATCAATGATATAATAACAAGTTAGTGCTTTACTGCATAATGGACTAAGTGCATGTTGAACAAATGTGCCTTTAGACGCCTTTTAAAAACACTGTAAACTATCACAGGAACAGAGAGCACTGTGCAACTTATTGCACCCACATGGAACCACTGAGGAAGAGTCTTGAATTTAGCGTTCATGAGTAGGCCTAGTCGACAGAACAAATGGTAATCAGAAGACAGCAGTGGGCGGTTGGGGAAGTACATCTTGATCATTGAATTGAAATAACAAGGAGCAGATCCAGTCAGTGTCCCATATAGGCCAAAGTGAGAGATTTAAATGTAATGCTGGCTACTAGGCTACAGGGGGAGTGTAGGAGAATAGGCCTAGGGGTGGATATGCATGCCCAATATCCATACCCCATCTTCCTCCTTGCTGGAACAGTTGGCTATATAATGTATTTTCACTGTAGGCCTATTAAGACACATTATCTATGTATCTATCTCATTTTAATTATGGTAGCCATAGTACATGTGAGATTACAACAATAATAATGAATGTAGTAATACAAACTAAAATGACTAATGAGTAAATGAATGAGTGCCTTTATTGTTATTGCATTGGGAAAGAAGTAGGCCTAAATCTGCTAGTGCTAATCTGCTTGTTTTTAGACTCTGTAACATAGGTGGCTAACTGTTTCCAATTGTCCTGTTCTGTTTACGGTACAACAAAACTGTCACACTTAGATATTGAATCAATTACGATGAAAAACACGTAGCTTATCAACAAACAAAGAAAGGTGAGATTGCTTTAGGATGATAGATGCTTTACTTTTCCAAAAGATGTTGACACATTAAAGAAAATGACATAATATTCATTGTGATCCTTCTTTATAATCTGCCGCTGCTGCTGGTGGTGTTTGTGGTGTTTGTGGTGCTGATGGTGTTTGTGCTGCTGTTGGTGCTGCTCCTGCCACTGACACAGCTGCAGCTGGTACTGCTACTGTTGCTGGTGGTGCCTCAACAAACTGCTGCACATTCTCTGAAGGGAAAAGCGCATCGTTGTTAGATATGTATGTACAAATGTCTTTAACTCTTTAACTGCCACGGAATTCTAGAATACTGCACCCCCTCACTGCCAGAGCAACATTCTAAATCCCCCAAAAATCTGCTGGATATTGTCAAACTGTGTATAAAGTATCTGTTTTCTGGTTTTACACTACTTTTTGATAGCTACAGTCAAATAACAAAGGATGTTACACCACTGCCTCTATTTAGGGCTCCAAAAACATTGTGTATGTCATTGTGGTCATTACAAACAGCAGTTGCACAATACAATTTGTAATATGTACTAATGAATTATCACCTCAAAAACACACACAATAGATAATATTCATAGGAAGATATGTAATTTAATCAATTAATAATATATTATTACATACTCTAAATATTCACACATCTCATTACATCATTACAAAATGATTGAGTAGCAAACTTATAACATACAACGTGACAAACGGTAGGTGGTTTCAATTCAGATAAATCAGGTAGTCTAACAAACAGTGACATGTTAATCATGTAGTACCATGCATGTCATTATTTATGCTGTTCCTTTGCAATTAAATTCAGGTCCAGAAAGGTTTAGAATGACTAAACATAAACACCCCTGTAGTAAAATTGAACAATAAATATAAATAATAAGTTCTTTTTGGTAATTGAGGGGCAGCCGTGGCCTACTGGTTAGCGCTTTGAACTAACCGGAGGGTTGCCCATTCGAATCCCGACCAGTAGGAACGGCTGAAGTGCCCTTGAGCAAGGTGTGTGCTTCACCTCACTGTATGTTCACTGTGTGCTGAGTGTGTTTCACTAATTCACGGATTGGGATAAATGCAGAGACCAAATTTCCCTCACGGGATCAAAAGAGTATATATACTATTGTATTGGTGACAAACCAAGATACTTTGCACATGACAATTTGCAGATCATAAAAGAAAAAATGTCCACCTGCTGGGGTGTTTTTTTAACATCTGCAAACAGTAAAGGACTGACATAGGTTAAGTTCTTGTGAGCACACTAACAGCAGAGACCAGTGTTGTGCCCGGGGAGCAACCTATATGTGGCCACAATACTCATGTTCTCTGTGATTCATTTCCTATTTTGCCTTTGAAAACACATTGGATTAGATCCATGTTTCATTTGAGTATACAGCTACATGTAATAACTGTTGAAGTGAACAAAAAAGAACTCTGAACATCTTTTGGAAACTAGTGTACTACTAGCCAGCTACTTGCTAGCCAGCTACTATAGCCAGTTCAAGTTTTGTATAGATTTCTAAAAATGAACAGTAAAACCTCTACACTGGTAGAGATTTGAACAAACAATAAATATCAGTTCAAGTTTTGTATGAATTTCTGAAAATGAACAGTAAAACCTCTACACTGGTAGAGATTTGAACAAATAAACAATATCAGTTCAAGTTTTGTATAGATTTCTAAAAACGAACAGCAAGACCTCTACACTGATAGAGATTTGAACAAACAAACAATAAATATCAGTTCAAGTTTTGTATAGATTTCTAAAAATGAACAGGAAAACCTCTGCACTGGTAGAGATTTGAACAAACAATATCAGTTCAAGTTTTGTATAGATTTCTAAAAACGAACAGCAAGACCTCTACACTGGTAGAGATTTGAACAAACAAACAATAAATATCAGTTCAAGTTTTGTATAGATTTCTAAAAATGAACAGTAAAACCTCCACACTGGTAGAGATTTGAACAAACAAACAGTAAATATCAGTTCAAGTTTTGTATAGATTTCTAAAAATGAACAGTAAAACCTCCACACTGGTAGAGATTTGAACAAACTAACAGTAAATATCAGTTCAAGTTTTGTATAGATTTCTAAAAATGAACAGTAACTGATTGGAAGAACTAATCATTTGAACTGATTGAAAGAACTGATCATTTGAACTGATTGAAAGAACTGATAATTTGAACTGATTGAAAGAACTGATCCTTTGAACTGATTGAAAGAAGGCTGATTTAACTGATTGAAAGTGCTCCTAGACAACCTAGGCTGGTAGTGGTGGATGCCTGAGATGGAAGATTCTGAAAAAAAAGGAAAAAAAAACTATATTTAGAGAAGAAAATTCAAACAAAATGGAACATTTTGGCAAATGTCTACATTTATAGTTATTAGCAGTGTAATTTAACGTGCATAAATAACTTTTATATAATCAATAGTAGTAATTATTACATTGTATGAAACAAGGAAAATGCATATCAACATGTGCATATTAAAATTAATGTAATTTACCAGATACTAGCAGATACGCATACTAGATAGCCTACTATAATAAGCAAACAACATCTCACCAGTGTTTGTACACAAGCTTTGTATGGTACATCTCAAAGCAGTCAGTGGGGCACAGTGCAGGGTGGTCTGGACAGGTCTTGCAGAAGAAAGGTGTCTGCTTCCTCCCTCTATGTGCGTCATCTGGACTGCGCTTCCGCGTGGAACAGACTTTGCAGTCCGGACGCGATTTCTCGTGTTGTCCGAGAAAGTGTCGACCAGTGAGACGCACGGGCACTAACGGTGTGCTGATTGGCCTGGGAGGAGGAGTGAGCTCAATTTGCCTCCGTCTCAGTAGCCCCTTCACCACAAGCTCGCGGAATCCAGCCGACTGCATTGTATTGCCACTTTCTTTGTGCAAGATGTAGGCATTCACAAGTGCGACCTCTCGGATATGATGGAACAACCGATGGTACCACTTCATTGCACGGTGTTGGTAGCTGTAATAGGAGCATAGCTGGTCTCCGCGATCTACCCCTCCCATGAAGCGGTTGTAGTCCTCCACGCTCTTTGGCTTGCGCAAAGTTCTGTAGCCATCAGGCCCCTTGCTACGCACTCGTTTGGTGATAACGAGATTGTCGTGCACTGTGGAGAGGACGGTGACTGTGCCAGCATCACGAAAAGACGCAGTTAAAAGTGGACGTTTTTCAAAAAACACAGGGGGATCTGAAGGCCGCAGTTTCAGACCATGGAGTTGAGGGGGCATGCCTTTCCTGTTCACACGAACAGTTCCACACGCGCCGGTGTTTTACCGGTGGAGCTCTTGGAAAAGAGCGGGTGAGGTGTAGTAGCTGTCAGTATAGAGACTGTGTCCCTTCCCCAAAAGCTTGGCTTCCCTTAGCAAGCCAACAACTGAACTATGGCCAATACCCAGACAGCGATCGTAGTTGAAGGCCCCTCCAGTGTATACGTGCCACAGGTACGTGTAATTACTTGTCGCGTCTGATAGGACAAAATTCTTCAGACCAAACCGGTGTCTTTTATTTGGCACGTACTGACGAAAAAACACCCTTCCACGAAATGAAACCATGGATTCATCAATGGAGAGGTGTTCGTGGGGGTAGTACTCGCTCTGAAAACTCTTCAGGACTAGATCCATAAGTGGGCGGATTTTAAAAAGTGGATCATAACCCGGCTGACCTCTCTCCAACCTCAGAGAGTTGTCATTGAAGTGGATGCAGGAGGACAAGAGCTGAAAGCGGTTGCGTGTCATTACACGGGCGAAATTTGGTGTCAAGCCCAGTGAACTTTGGGTGCTCCAGTAATCAGCGATTTGAGGCTTTCTAGTCAGACCCATGCTGATCTGAATGGCCAAAAACGCCTCCATCTCAGAGCGATCAGTGGGTTTATAGTCACGTAAACGAGAGTGACTCGCTAGCTCGGTGGAAGCTAACGCCTCAGCATAGCGGTTTGTCTCAGCCACCATGAGATCAATGACACAATCGCTAAAAAAGGCTTTAAAAAAAAGGTATGGATCACTACAATCCCAAACTCTCTGCGGACCAGGTCGTGGGTTGGTGTGTACAAAAGGGATCCTCCCATCAGATCGCTTCCTCTCCCCCTCAGTGGCCACCGTCTTGCCTGTCACATCTAGCCACTCCCGCGGGGCGTCTCCCTCACCACAGCCAGTGAAGTCGCCGGCCTCGGTGAAGTTGCCGGCCGCTCCTCCTTCTTCGACTCCCTCCTCGTCCTCCCCTGGACCACACAGGACCCCCTCCAAGTCCTCCTCTCCAAATCCGAAAAACTCCTCATCGCTGTCACTGTCCCAGTTGAAATTAAAACTCTCCTCCATGGTCTATAAATTCACGGTACCGCAATCGCAAACTCTCTCTGTGTGCTAGCTAGATAGCTTGATATTTAGCTGATGCTAATTTGTTTTTTGAAGTTTGTGAATGACGTAATTAGCATATTTGTGAAATATTAACCAATCGTGATCTGTCTAGAACATGTTTACTATCAAATCAACATAGCAACAGCACAGTAACGATGTTTTAATTGGCTACATGTTAGCGCGGCAATGATGATGCTCCTTGGGCGCACATATGCACCCTTGGCATTCTAGAACACACTCATTGTGGGCGCATATATGCACCGTTGGCAGTAAACGGGTTAAACACAATGGTTGCACTTGAAATCATTCATCCTTTTCTTTTTAAGTATTTTCTGTGTTTTTAAGGAATGAAGCAAAACTATAGCAATCTAGACAGCTTGATACAATTGTACATATATACCTGGAGATTGAAATCTGCATTAAAGGCTGCTAGTGGTGATGCTGCTGCTGGTAGTGATGCTGCTGCTGGTGCCCAGCGTCCTTGCCTCATGGGGGGGGGGGGGGGCTGTGCCCGGGCGTCCTTGCCTCATGGGGGAGAGGGGTGGCGGGTGGGTGAGAGGCGCAGCAGGTGTTTCTGCTGGTGCTGGTGTTGCTGGTGATGGGGGTGATGGTGGTGCCTCAACAGACTGCTGCAGCTCAACAGATTAAAGTAAAAGCGCATTATTGTTAGATATGTATGTACAAATCTGTTTTAGTCTGCAAAACACACTGGTATGCAAAAGGTTTTAGACAGGTTCATACAATTGTACTGTATATATACCTGGAGATTGTAATACGCATTGTATGAGCGTACCACCTGCAGCAGTGAAAGCTTTACGCCCTTCACCTTTTCCTTTAAAAAATGGCAAACAATGCATCAAAGTGTATCAAAATGACCATAGTGAGGAACAAAGTTGAAGTCAAATCATGTTGCAACAGCTGTGTGCATGCAGTTGAAACAGTAATAGTTGGTTATTCAATATTAACGTACCGTCACTGACTGAGGCAAAGGGCAACTCCTCAGGCCACCAAGGCGGCCTGTGTTGTGGCAGATATTCAGGCCGAGACAAACCTTAACTCAGTGCTGAGATAGAAGGGTGTTAAAGTGTAATCAGATTCAGTAGTCTGCATCATTTTGATCTTTAAATAAGGAAATTGAAAACATAGAATGCCAGTCATACCATGTTCTTTTATCAGACGGCCAATTGCCATCCGGCAATGTGTGCCACTGATATCAGGGTCAACGTATGGCCTCTCACCCCCCAAAGCATCTGTAAGACAGTACGCTCAGTGTCATTAAAAACAAATGTTAAGGTTCCTTTTCTGAACTTCAAGAAAGGATTGACACAAAAACAAACCTTAACACCACTTTCATTTATACATACCACTTGACACACCCCTATTAGTGTACATGTTCAGCAGCTCAGCCTTCCTGTCATTGGTCCAAAAGGCCTCAAGATACTTTGGCCCTAAATGAACCGTAACCGAAAACCCTCCCCTTAAAATTCATTATCAATTAGGTTTGTGTTGCCATGTCAATATAATTTTTATCAAAACTCAGGGCCAGATTGTGACCATACTAAAAGTATTGTTCTTCCATTGAATGTCATCTTCGATAGATCTAATCTAGAGGCGATTGCTCTAAGACTACAGGGGAAGCGCAGCCTCCTCTAAAATATCACGGGAAATCACATCAAATAACACTATTACATTAGCTTCTAGCCTACTATATTCCAACTAGAACATGCTGAAAAATTGTTCATCTTCATGGCTAGTTTGTACAGCAGTAAGGTTTTGCCGGTCATTTATCGTGATTTCGCACACGTAATACATTGCTGTGACGACCATCAAAAAACCTTCAATGGCACTACAGAGTGGGCTGATCTCAGTGCAGAAAAGCTACACGTTTATTGGACAAGCGCCACAAAAATCGTCATTTCCAGGGAAGCCCGGCGTCTCTGGGAGTGAATAGGACAGTGGGATGGCCCGGACGCCGAGCTTCTGTATGATGATTGGAGGAACCGTCATAGAGGCTGGACACCGTTAGTTGGCGTGCTATGTAACGGTGTAGGCTACATTATGCCATGTCTGCCATGCCAACTCTAGCCTACTGTTTGGCCTATTCTGGGTTTTGGGATAATTTTTTCCCTCAAAGAACAATATAGCACCTTAATAATATTAATTTATTTTTTATCAGAGCTTCCCCTGTTCCAAAGAGCAGCAATCGCCACTGATCTAATCATTGAAATGTTGTTGAATAAATATTACATATACCTGTGAAATTGAAGGTGGGTGACTCACTGCTGAAGTCAACCCATACGGCAAAAGCCAGGGGTGCTCCAGCCTCACCACTGCACCAGTTCTTCATCTGAAAACAATATAAAAAGATTATACTTTCCCTCTCTTTTAAAAGCAGCCTCCCTCCCTTTCTTTCTTCACTGCACCCAATATTAGCGGGTGCACATCTTTACCGTCTAGCTCTCCAAAGTCACCAACTTTAACATTACAGCTACACTGTCAGGCTAAAAAATACCCTGCCACTGATTGAACTCCACGAGGCCCGGCTGGCCCTCCTTCTCTTTTGCACCACCGTCCTCTGTCTCTTCAAACCTTTAATTATGAAGAAAATGATGAACATTTAACATGAATTGAGACATGTCCCACTGTATATATTCTGAAAACCTGACCTACTTTCCTGCAGACTTTTGCATATCATACGATCAGTTGTAGGTGTGATTTAACATACAATAGGACATGTCCCACTTTCCTGCAAACTTTGGAGGACATAAATCTATACATGGCTCTATTTTGCATATTGGCGAACGAGGTACACGATACGTTTTGAGCTCCAACTCAAAGGCAAAGCAGTTTCAGCCATGCAAACCATATCCATAACCATACCTACCATAACCATACCTACCGTAGATAGCCTAAATGATATATTTTTTGAACGCCTGTAGTGTGGAGATGTGATTTAAGCTATAAGAAGTTATTGCTTGGGTGTTGCTAGGGTACATATGGTGGTTGCTATGGAAAATAACAAAGCAGTGGAATCGCAAACGTTTAGCCATTTTTACATTTTTAGCCAAAAAACTCACTTATGTTGGTCCGATCAGTATGAAATCAGAATATGTTGAACAACGGGACATCACAAACAAGACAGGCTCAGTTTGGAGTCGGTGGATTATTCCCGGAAGGAGATAAACTGTTCGAAACGTACAAGGTTTCTCTCTTCTGGCGCGGTAACGCTAGGTGCTAGAGGGATGGGACCAAGACGCATGGCATTGACTTGAGGCCCCTGACAACTGTTCCAAAGGTGGGATCTCTGAGACACTCACAAAAAAAACTGTAAAGGAAAAACATAAAAAAAGTTGACCACTCCCATTTCAGAGGTGGAATTGTGGGTGGTAGCATGGAGCTACGAGGCTGAAATTCAAGTCAGACCTTCTGCACATGACCCACATGGAGCATGCAAAGTTTCATCCCTCTAGCTGTAATGCAAAGCAATGTGCTGGCAAAAACTACTTTTTTGGCGATTTAACATTTAGGCATTTTTACATTTTTAGCCAAAAAACACACATATGTTGGTCAGGTCAGTAAATGTATATAACGTTGCTAGGGTACATATGGCGTTTACTATGCTAAATACCGTGATTGCTGTCGTGGTTACTATGGTCATATTGTGGTTGTTGCTAGGGTAATTTGAATGGTTGCTATGGTGTTGCTAGGGTAGATATGGTGGATGCTATGCAAAATAACACGGTTGCTATGGTGGTTGTTAGGGTAAGCATGTTGGTTGCTATGGTGGTTGCTAGCTTGACATTAAACAAGTGGTTGCTAGGGTAATTAAGATGGTTGCTAGGGTGTTGCTATGGTAATTAAGGTGGTTGCTTGGGTGTTGCTAGGGTACATATGGTGGTTGCTATGCAAAATAACAAAGCAGTGGAATTGCTAACGTTTAGCCATTTTTACATTTTTAGCCAAAAAACACACTTATGTTGGTCCGATCAGTATGAAATCAGAATATGTTGAACAACGGGACATCACAAACAAGCCAAGCTCAGTTTGGAGTCTGTGGATTATTCCCGGAAGGAGATAAACTGTTCGAAACGTACAAGGTTTCTCTCTTCTGGCACGGTAACGCTAGGTGCTAGAGGGATGGGACCAAGATGAACGGCACCGCCTTGAGGCCCCTGACAACTGTTCCAAAGGTGGGATCTCTGAGACACCCACACAAAAAACTGTGAAGGAAAAACATAAAAAAAGTTGACCACTCCCACTTCAGAGGTGGAGTTGTGGGTGGTAGCATGGAGCTACGAGGCTGAAATTCAAGTCAGACCTTCTGCACATGACCCACATGGAGCATGCAAAGTTTCATCCCTCTAGCTGTAATGCAAAGCAATGTGCTGGCAAAATCTACTTTTTTGGCGATTTAACATTTAGGCATTTTTACATTTTTAGCCAAAAAACACACATATGTTGGTCAGGTCAGTAAATGTATATAACGTTGCTAGGGTACATATGGCGTTTACTATGCTAAATACCGTGATTGCTGTCGTGGTTACTATGGTCATATTGTGGTTGTTGCTAGGGTAATTTGAATGGTTGCTATGGTGTTGCTAGGGTAGATATGGTGGATGCTATGCAAAATAACACGGTTGCTATGGTGGTTGTTAGGGTAAGCATGTTGGTTGCTATGGTGGTTGCTAGCTTGACATTATACAAGTGGTTGCTAGGGTAATTAAGATGGTTGCTAGGGTGTTGCTATGGTAATTAAGGTGGTTGCTTGGGTGTTGCTAGGGTACATATGGTGGTTGCTATGCAAAATAACAAAGCAGTGGAATTGCTAACGTTTGGCCATTTTTACATTTTTAGCCAAAAAACACACTTATGTTGGTCCGATCAGTATGAAATCAGGATATGTTGAACAACGGGACATCACAAACAAGCCAGGCTCAGTTTGGAGTCTGTGGATTATTCCCGGAAGGAGATAAACTGTTCGAAACGTACAAGGTTTCTCTCTTCTGGCGCGGTAACGCTAGGTGCTAGAGGGATGGGACCAAGATGAACGGCACCGCCTTGAGGCCCCTGACAACTGTTCCAAAGGTGGGATCTCTGAGACACCCACACAAAAAACTGTGAAGGAAAAACATAAAAAAAGTTGACCACTCCCACTTCAGAGGTGGAGTTGTGGGTGGTAGCATGGAGCTACAAGGCTGAAATTCAAGCTAGACCTTCTGCACATGACCCACATGGAGTGTGCAAAGTTTCATCCCTCTAGCTGTAACGCAAAGCATTGTGTCTGCAAAAAATTCTTTTTTGACTATTTAACATTTAGCCATTTTTCAATTTTTAGCCAAAAAACACACATATGTTGGTGAGGTCAGTAATAGCGTTGCTAGGGTACATATGGCGTTTACTATGCTAAATACCGTGGTTGCTATGGTGGTTACTATGGTCATATTGTGGTGGTTGCTAGGTTGTTGCTAGGGTAATTTGAATGCTTGCTATGGTGTTGCTAGGGTAGATATGGTGGCTGCTATTAAAATAATACGGTTGCTATGGTGGTTGTTAGGGTAAGCATGTTGGTTGCTATGGTGGTTGCTAGCTTGACATTATACAAGTGGTTGCTAGGGTAATTAAGATGGTTGCTACGGTAATTAAGATGGTTGCTAGGGTGTTGCTATCGTAATTAAGGTGGTTGCTTGGGTGTTGCTAGGGTACATATGGTGGTTGCTATGCAAAATAACAAAGCAGTGGAATTGCTAATGTTTAGCCATTTTTACATTTTTAGCCAAAAAAACTCACTTATGTTGGTCCGATCAGTATGAAATTAGAATATGTTGAACAACGGGACATCACAAACAAGCCAGGTTCAGTTGAGTCGGTGGATTATTCCCGGAAGGAGATAAATGGTTCAAAGTGTACAAGGTTTCCCATTTCTGGTGCGGTAACGCTAGGAGCTAGAGGGATGGGACCAAGACGCACGGCACTGGCTTGAGGCCCCTGACAACTGTTCCAAAGGTGGGATCTCTGAGACACCCACACAAAAAAATTTAAAGGAAAAACTTTTAAAAAGTTGACCACTCACACTTCAGAGGTGGAGTTTTGGGTGGTAGCATGGAGCTACAAGGCTGAAATTCAAGTCAGACCTTCTGCACATGACCCTCATGGAGAGTGCAAAGTTGCATCAACAAACTAGCAACCACAACCCTATTCTCAACCAAAATGATTACCCTAGCAACCAGCATAGCAACCACTTTATTTAGCATAGCAACCACCATATCTACCCTAGCTAAGTAGCCTAAATCATATATTTTTGGAATGCACTCAGATATATTGTACATTCAAAGATCAACTGGACAGCTGTATCTTACCATGATGTGTGCATCATTGACCACATGGGAGACGTTGCGATTTCTCCTAGTGGCCTCCGCCCAGGTCGAACTCCTCTCTCTAAATTTAGAGAGTCGTTTGCTCGTTCTTGCTTGCATCTTAAATTAATTCACATTAAGTATTAACACACCTAACACTCACTCTCATCTTTAATGTACTTATCATCATTTATTGGAGAGGGGGGGGGAGGTTGCTATTAATTAAGTTGAATTGGGACATCAGGAAAACGTTATTACTGTATTCACAAAACATTATTAATTACATGTAGTTGTATTAACTCTGTAACAGATTGCATAAAGCTAGCTCAAATACAAAAGCACTTCTTGACTAAGGTTATTATGCGCATTCATCTGCGGATTACATTCGATTGCACATGCCTGTTTTGGACAAGCATGCTATCTAATAGCCTTGCCATGGCTATTGCTAACAAAGTTAAAATTACAACACCTTAACCTACCACCTATAATGGCACTTTATTAGGATATGTATACAATCTATAGATTAGCCTATATAGATCATGCTATTCAACAACTTCAACATTACTAATTATGTGTGTTGTAGGGTAACGTTAGGTTATTTGCAAGCAAGCATAGGCTAACGGTTAACGTTTCCTAACTTTAGCTGATACACCAAACAACGAATAGAGGCTAACAAACCTAACGATACTAATCTTACAATTTTGCAAAATTATGGGGGAGAGAAAATGGAAATATGATGTAATATAGGCTAGTTCAATGTAATTGTAATCATTACAACCGATTGACGTCTTACCTTGAAATGTCCCTCCAAGCTGGATGGAAGCTGGGTTGATATCTTTTTACTAGTTCGTCAAATGACACGCCGTAACAGGCTGTCATTGATCCACAATGGGCGTGAAAAGACACGCTAAAAGACTGAAAGGCGTTACATGACACGCTAAATTGCTTTAAAAGTGGCGTGCTATTTTACGCCATCTCGTGAGATCACGTTGGCCTGATCCACCACCAGTAGCAGAGTGAAGCAGCACCTAGCAGAAATAGAAGAAAAAAAGATAAACAGTGTTAGATAACAATTTTCAACTGAACCTGAAGGCTACTTACAAGTGAAACTTTAGAATAATCATTTATATATATATATACTGTATGTTTTTTGAGTTTACTGTCAAAATGCCAGGCTGAAGATGGTGTTAGCATAACTCAGTTTCGCAAGGTATATTTAGCTGCTAACGTTAGCCAGCTGGGTGAGCTCATTGATGATATTTGCTTGCAGCAACACATAGAAATATGTATATTACGATGAGTTAACGTTACATAAGTTAGCTGGTAGCAGCTAAACCTCCACGTTAACGTTAACCAGCAGCACATCATCTTCAGCCTAACATTGTGACAGTAACATACTAGGCCTAGCACTACTAGCGAATGTTTTATATAAATTATATGAATATAATAAACTGTAACTTACTGAGAACTAAGGTAGGCCTAATATAAACAAGACTGCCAAAACGTTAACGTAACATAACACATTAACGTTAATGCCACCTTCACAGCAACAGCAACTATGATAGCTAGCCTAAAGTTACTTAGTTGATCCAACAAGCATGGATGAGTCTGTAAGTTAGACAGTACAACGTACATAGACTGTACACATGCCCGAATTTAATGTAGTACAATTTCACAATGAAACATTAACGTTACATAAATAAATGCTTGCTTACCATTAAGGTGGAGCTGCGAACTTGACAGAGTGCTGAACACCGTTGGTCTGACTCTGACTGAACTGTTGCTCAAAAATGATCTCCCGCCGCCGGACAGTTCAAACGTCGTCGCGCGGTGCACGTTTCAATCACCACGTCAAAATTTCCCAGTAAACCATAAATCCATGACTTTTCAATATCTTTTCAAAATGATGATTTGGGTGGAAAATCAACGTAATATCAATGTCACCTTGCTATCTGGGAGCTTAACTTTGTATTTATGTGCAAAAAGAAAACAGAAAACCCCAACTGATTTTCCGCCATGTTTTTTCAAAATTTTCAAAAAGCTGACAAGTGAGGGAGGAGTCAGATTTATTACTGTGTTATGATTCGCAGCAAATGTTTATTACTGTAGTTTGACCATTTTTGACCATAATTCATAGCGAAACTACAGCAACATACTGTATTCACAAATACAGTACACATTTTTCTCAAAAACAGCAGTGATGCTGTGAAAATCACAGAATCTTGTTACAGTGTAATTCCATTTTCATGCCTACCTTGATCCAGCAGTTGAAGAAGAATTTAAAGAAGATGAAAAGGGGGAAATCACAAGGTGTGTATTGTATTGTATTTATGTTAAACCAAAGTCCTTTTAGGCAAGTCCCTCCACTCGGCGACCATATTCCAACACTTTTTGGGCACTCATCGGGCATCCTATTCGGCAGAAATGCGCATGCGCAAGGCTTCACACACCACCCTTTCTCCAGCGGCGAATTCACAAAACATGACTGGCACGATGTCTTCACAACACACCATATGATTGGCTCAATGTATTCACATGTCGACGTTTTGTCGAGGAATGGGTGGGATATGTGTAGGCAACGGCCATATTGCCGTGACAAACTAACCCCTTGAGTGCTGTGTCTCCTCATTAGAAAGTCTCTGGTTGAACTGCATAGAGATATGTCCCCTCGTCTTCATTTGTTTTGCCCATATGTATGCCTGTATCATTAAGGGTAAACCCATTCTATTATACAAACCATATATTTTCTGAAAGCTTATTCTCTCAGGGTGTGATGTAAAATGAGATATGCTGAGAGATTTTCCACCCTTTTGACTGTATTTGCCCATTATCCGTAGTACATTAGTTGTACTGTAGGTAAATCAAGTGTATGATTGATATATTTAGGCCTGTGCTATTAGGGCTTAAATAGTCTTAAATCATGTTAAATAACATCTAGAGGGTTTATATGCTTTCATGTTTTGGTGGTTTATCAGTTTCTTTAATTATACAGACCAACATAAGTAATGCATTCATTTCACCTGAACACATACAATCTACTTTGACACTACTACTAAAGGGGCTACAGAATCACAAAGCTACTAGGTCCAACTTCCTATCATACAAAAATATACTATCATGCAAAAAATATACCCCTGTGGCTCATGGACTATCTACAGTATTACAGTACGGATCAGGTGAATAACCCATACTTGTTATAAAAGTATATCCTCAAGATGTGATTGCATGCATTGACACGTCCCGCCTAGGCCTGGGTGTTAAACACAAAGTTAAACACGCAATGTCTCTTTGTTTGTTCTTTGTCATACATGTTTATATGTTGTCAGCTGGTTGTGTGGAGTGTATTGGAAAAGCCACTTTCCCGATCAGGAAGATTGGGAAGAAAAGATGGAGAAAGGTTGGTATGAATAACTGAAGTTACACCAAGTTAAAGGAAAGACAACCAGGTGACAAAACATGCCCTTTTCTTCCCTGTGGCACTGGTTCAGCTTAGCAAAATGAATACACAATGAATAATAGGCAGAAGCATAAGTCAGTTAGATTGCAAATGAGCATATTTAATTAAAAGTGTTTCTAAAACTGCTTGGCGTCATGGCTGCATACCACCTAGACCATGCAATAACTTAAAGGTTGTCCCAGCGATCCTGGCAGATATTACGTATGTTTTTATTTATCTTTATGTTGGAATTTCTTTGCAGACGTTTTTATACATAATGACAATTAATTTTAAAAAATGTTAATAAAATAATGAATTGCCTCAAATTAATACCCTCATATTCTAATTGCCATTTACCGTTCAAAGGGTATCGCTGAGATCCAGGTTTTCTGGCAACCTTGCATTTCCTGGTGAGTGTTTTCAATGTTTGTTACATTTTCATAGATTTATGATACACAGAGGTGTGCTGTGCTGAAATACACCCAATTCCACTGATGGTATGTACTGTGGGAATTTTGATCTGCAAGACATCTTCAGAAACTGACGTTTACAGAGCATAATTTTGACATATGTTGATAAACAAAAGTTCTTAAATCATACCCAAACCATTAAAACATCCATATTTGGCTTGATTATGATACATAGAGGTGTGCTGTGCAGAAATAAACCCAATTTAACTGACCTTACCTGCCTTGGCAAGTTTGATGAACTGAACATACTAAGAAACTACAATTCAGACACCCATATTGGCCAGACATGCCTAGGTTAAGTGTCAAACTCATTATTCCATGAAATGTTGGCATGTGACACATATTTTGATACAGGGAATGATAACGAACTAGTTTGTCAAATTTGAGACCTCCAGCTGCTTGTGTGTTGACAGGAGGCGGAGCCAAAGATTGGAAAATCTAGAATTCTAGGGGGCGCTATAGAGTCTGTGAATATGTGAGGTGTGATTTTACTTCACTCATGTATTTTATGTCATACATAGATGTCACATGCCAAATTTAGTCTGTCCATGAGGTATGCAAGTTAGAAATGCTAACCCTAGGTTTAGATGGTCATAATTTGCATAGGTCAGACAGGCCTTAATACGATTTCACCAGTTAATTCAAGATAGTGCCAGCATGTGGCACATATTTTGATACAGGAGAGGATAACAAACTAGTGTGTCAAATTTGAGACCTCCAGCTGCTTGTGTTGACAGGAGGCGGAGCCAAAGATAGGAAAATGTAGACTTCTAGGGGGCGCTATAGTCTGTGAATATGCGATGTGTGATTTTACTACACACTCATATTTTGTGTCATCCAAGGATGTTACATGCCAAATTTAATCAGTCTACAATATTATAGTTAGAAATGCCAACCCAGTGTGTGCATGTCCATGAATTGGAAAGGTCAGACAGGTCAAATGAGTTTATTTTTAACTAATAACAACATGCAGCACAAATTGATATAGAGGATAGAAATAAGTTTGTTTGCTGTATTTGAGACCTGAATCAGATTGTGTGTTGCTGTAGCTTCCTGGATGTGTGAGGTCATTTCACTCCGATCCCATATTTACAGAGCCTAGGTCGCACCAATTACTTCACAAAATGAACACATATAATACATGAACATAGGCCATGTTATATAGGCTATCACCAACATGGAAACAGACCTGTCAAAGAAGTATTATTGTCTGTCTTTATGTGATCGTGACTGTAGATCAGATCA
Source organism: Alosa sapidissima (assembly GCF_018492685.1). Lineage (NCBI taxonomy): Eukaryota > Metazoa > Chordata > Actinopteri > Clupeiformes > Clupeidae > Alosa > Alosa sapidissima. Next base: position 30,152,146 of record NC_055965.1, read on the forward strand.
ATATTTCAAAGTTGAGTAAAGTAATAAATCAAGACAGAGTGAATTAATAAATAAACAAGAGCATCAGAAAAATTATCAAATAATCCAAGAGTCAAAGATTTAAAGTCAAAACACTTTAATAATTTGTATTCAGTTCAAAAGAAACACATATCGCAAACACACACGCGCCTGGACATACGCACGCGCACGCACACGCACACACACACACACACACAGCAGAACACTTCTGGTTAGGCAAGTGGCATTTGTACACAAGCATTTAGATCTCTTGTTTAAAGACAAGTATACGGAATGAAAACAATATAAAAAAAACAAACAGATGATGTGTGAGTGCTACTAAGAGAGACAGAGTGAGAGAGAGAGAGAGAGCAAAAAAATAATTTTGTCGAATATGAGCAATTCACATATATTCATTACATCTTGACACACCCACCCAACACACATACACACGGCAGCAAACTGCTGGTTAGGCAAGTGTTAAGATTCCTTATTTACACACACACAATCACATATATGCATTTGTATCACATATTTGCATGTGTAAGTGTGTTTATTTCATGTTTTGTAATTGGACCATGAACCACATGAGAGAGAGAGAGAGAGAGAGAGAGAGAGAGAGTCCTATCCACACCAAGACAACACGATGGAGCAGGGGAGGGGGAGGCTTCACTCAAAGTCCTCAAACTCAACCTCTTCAAAATTGTCAGAATCTGATTGAAAGCCTTCATTATCAGGGAGGAGAGGATCAAGGTCGAGAGGGTCATCGGAGCTGGACAGAAGGAACTTCGAGTATAACTGTCTAGCCGTGAGAAACATTGTTTGATGACTTGACAATTTCCTCTTTAGCACACAGTGGAGGCCTTCAAGACTATCCCTGTCAAGGCCACATTCTGCTGATACACACATAAGCAAAGCAGCAAATATAGATATTAGGATAACTTACAAATATTGTGTATACAGTACAGGCCAAAAGTTTGGACACACCTTCTCATTCAATGTGTTTCCTTTTTTTTCATGACTATTTACATTGTAGATCCATCAAAACTATTAATGAACACATGTGGAATTATGTACTTAACAAAAAAGTGTGAAATAACTGAAAACATGTCTTATATTCTAGTGTCTTCAAAGTTTCTATTTTTTTATTTTATTTAATACCATATTCAGCAAGCCATAACTTGACAAATATTCATCTGTGGGCCAAATAACTTTGCATTAATTCATAGTTTTGATGCCTTGATGCCAATGTGAATAGTCATGAAAATAAATAAAACGCATTGAAACAAGAAGGCATGTAGGAACTTCAAGTAACTGAGAGAATGTGCTATTTTCTTACCATCTGTATTGAGGTGGCTTATGGCATTGTTCAATGCCTCCTGTCTCCTTTGGAGGTTACAAAGATGTTGGTTTGACTCCATGACCAGCACACGCTTCTCCTCCTCCAGTCGTCTTATTGACATAACATTGTCAAATATTTTTTTCTTTGTAAGGAAGTCTATTCCATCTACAGTAAAGAAAGAACAAACAGGATGTTACAGTACAATGAATAGAGTTGGGAGGCCATGAAAAACAGTGAACTGCTTTACACTCAGATAAAACCATACCAGACTGAGGTAGTTCCCACGGCAACACAAAATCACCCTTTAGAAGAGCCTCTGGTGGCGGGAGCTTTTGTGTGTCAGGCTTGGCATTGTAGCGCTCTACTGCAGATGCAAGGCTTCTTTTTTCGTCAGTGATTTTTCGGCGAATTATGTTTCTTGCAGAGTTTGTATCTAAAAATAAAAGGACATTTTCATTTCTCAAGACAAATTGAGCATTCCGCATTAGTTCTGGCCAGTGACTACAAACATTTGATATTTGCTATGCAAGTCCATCTCGCCAAGAGCCCATTCAAGCCCATTTCTGATTTTTCAAAATCGAGGCACCAATCACAACCGTTGAGGCAGGCTTTACATGATGACGATAGCTTTGATTGGTTTTAGGTCTATCCCATTGCACCCTAGACTCACTGTCAGTTACAACTTGGAAGGGGTTTGGTGCTGATCAGGCAAATGTTCAGAACGTACCATTCTGTCGGTAGAGACGGAGAGTTCTCTGCCTAATGCCAAGAGCCAACTCCTCAACTCTTCTCCTTAGGTTCAACATGGAGGAATCCACACTGGTGTCTTCGGCTGCAGTTCAACATTGATTGTTATTATTAACAACTAAATCTATATGTATAAAGTGTGATTTTGTGCCTGTGAGTTTGTGAGTTTTTAAAAACAATCAACCACACACAGTTGCTTCCCGCAACCTCTACTCACTACGTTGAACAGCCAGGACACACTGATGCAGTTGGCTCTCATCAAGAGCTAATTCTGCCTGGAGGGAGGTGAGCCTATCCAATTCCTCCTTGTGCTTTTTCTGGGTCTAAAGTGTACAGATGGGTCAGTACAAATGAAACAATTATTAATTATTATTCATTATTTTGTTCAGTTGTGACGTGTCACCTTGACATATCGTGCACACAGGGCATGGGCAAGATTGTCCGTCTTCTGTTTGTTCCAAGCAATGCCTTGAAGGGTAAGGGTGCTGGTTCGACCTAAAAATGACAATGAAGTTGTACATTTTGTTAAGCCATAACAACTTTTATGGAATCAATAATATTACTATGATGCCTATAGTACAGTTTTTGTTCCACTAATTCCGCTAATAAAGAGTCCTATGAGATCCTTTCCCACCTGCTTTACACATAAATTTTGTGTTGCAAGCCAGCCTAGAGAGGAAGCTGTTGACCTGCTCCACCTCTTCCCCTAAAGTGGAGCCAGCACCTGGTTGGTTCCTGCCACTATGAAGGATCTGTTTGAATAGTCTTAGTTAATGTAAAACCTCTAGCAAAAGAGAAATAACATTCCATTACACATTGTGAGAAATAATAATACTGACTGTACTGATTATACCTATAGCTTACCTCACACCGCAAAGCATGTGCTTTCGCATGAAGGACCGAGAGAAATGGCTTCATTGTAAGCAGATGCCTGTACTGGGGGCAGGCATTGCAGACCTTTTTTAAATACGGGATGTATTTGCACGTCACATCCATACAGAAAAAAGTGGGTCTGTGACAGGATGCCAGATCCACCTGGAGTTTCAGAGGGTATGCCATAATTTCTCCACTGTTTGAAGATATGAGAATATAGGGAAGATTGACATTGTGATTACATTACATTTGGCTGACGCTTTTTAACCAAAGCGACTTACAACATTTAAAGTTTTTAAGAGCAATTCTAACAACAATTAAAAACCACAATAAGTGTATCAATGAGTGTAATAAGTGCATCAATGAGTGCAATTGTCTGTAGTAGTGCTATGAGAGGAGATGTTCTCTGAAAAGCTGGGTTTTCAGACATTTTTTGAAGTGTTTATTTGTCACATTTCTGTCAAGAACATTGTCATTCAGTCCTCTGACTTGTTCTGGTAATTACCGAAACATATTTAAAGCCCTAAGTAGCACTCTATGGCGACAGACTGCAACTTCCAAGCCCTCCTCATCCAGGGTTTCACAGCTCTTCCTTGCCGTCTCCTTAGCTGCTTGGAAGCCTGCCTGTCCACAGGACCCCCTGTCAGCCATCTTTTTAAATAGAATATGTAAACATATGTAGAGTTTAAAAAACTTTCAATGGTCAACAATAAATTGATTAGTTACAGTAAGGGAAGTACATAAGTTTTGCTTACATGATGACTTTTGGATTGTATTTCATCCACAAAGGATGCCACATCCTCATCCTTGCAGATGAACACCCCACTGAAAAATCCGCTGTCCTCAGAACTAGACAAAGAGAATATGTCAAGCAGACTATTGTTATTGTTATACAAACATTGGACAACACCATCTACCATCAGGGAACATGTTCCGAATATCTTTTTAAAGCATAGGATACAGCATGTCATGGTCCACCATATTGTGATCAAACAAATCATAGTTACATACATAGATACATGTATGAAATTATACCACAACAGCTCTGATACGATTACGTGAATGTTACATAACAACACAATAACCCAGCATTAACTGTTCGGGATCCATTCTTACTTTCCAGCTTTTTTGAAGCGATATAGCTTCCGGTTGCCATCCACCGCCACAGCAAGCATCTCGGGGTGGCAAGCTGGGCAGGTGAATGGTTCTTCACCACATAGCTCACCGATCCTAAAATTGCGGATTGCCCACTCGTTATAGGACCGTTGAAATGTGTCACTGCACACAGTACCAGTCTGAAAAAGAAGCAGCCACGGCTAAAAATCTCAAACAACTCACACTAGTGGTGGACAAAGTACACAAATCCTGTACATGACAAAGATACATGTTAGAAATCTTCCTTTTACATTCCTAATTGAGTTTAAGTACTTGCCCTCAAAATTACCTAAGTATCAAAAGTACAGTAAAAGTCCATTAATTTATTATGACTAATACAGTTGCATTCACTATTAGACTACAGTAATGTCCTGTGTATTAGTACTTTTTTTTTTTGCTTTAAATGCTTGTACTGGATATAAAAGTGAGAAGTCTAACAAAATGTAAATACTCAAGTAAAGTACAAAATGGGGAAAAGGTTACATAAAAACAAATGTAAATGTAAATTAAGTAATTAAGTGATGTCCACCCCTGAAGATGATGCATAAAGGCCAATTTCTTGTGAAGGTGACAGACACAAAAGCTACAGTTACATATGCCCCACTCTACATCACAAGCTCTATAATCAACAAAGTTAAAAAAATAAATATTCAAGTGCCTCTCGCCCGTCCATAAGCTACTGTCTTCATATTCAGCAGTCTTATCAATGCCAGCCTAGAGCTGCCCGGAGCTACAAGCTTCAAGGTGTCAAACGTGTGGAAAACATCTTCATCGTAGATGAGAGAGAGGTGTGTGTTGGCTGGCCAATAACCACTTTGTTGGATGTCATATACATCTGGTGTCCAGGTCTTGGCACAGCCTCCACAATAGAGACCTGGCATAACCAGATCATAGCGTCCTATTATGCGAAAATAAAAAAATAAAAATAAAAAAAAATAATTTAGATGAATTGTGACATGTAATTTTTCGGCAATGAGCTAGGCTTTAGTACTGCAATATACAGAATGAAAAAGTATATTTTAATAAACCACATACTTACCATTCATAGTGATGAGGACTACCGATTTCAAGGAAACCACTGAAGGGACAAGTGGACACCCACAAATATTGGGTGGCAGCTCCAATGGCAGGAACTTAACTGAAGAATGTTAAAAGCTTTAGAAATTATAGTAATTTAATAAAAAAAACATTTACATGACATAAGATGCATTGCTTACTATGATGCTGGTGGGTGAGCGCTTTCCCAACTTGTTGAACCACAGTGGTTGGTGGTATGGGGTTGTAAAATCCATTAATTGAGCACCTATTGTGCAGAACATATTTCTGGTGGCATTCGAGGTCGCAGGAGTCACAGAAGTAAGGATGCGGGAGGCAATCCCTACACCTAATGACTGCCTCACTGTTGTGGCACTGCTGGCAAAGGCGAGAGGTGCATCTCTGAGATTTTAAATAATTGCCTAAAAGCTGTGGCCTTGCCCCCTCCCACTTCTGGCTACATATATTCTGCCGGGTTGCCCAGTCTTGCTGTGCAACATTAGGCTCTCCTTGTTCAGAGGTTGGCTCCTCCAGTAGCCGTCTCAATTGGTCCAACTCTGTCTCTATTTATAGGTGAAGAAATAGTTCCGTTCCGTTAATTTCTTTATAGAATCTCACATGGTAAAAGGTGATACGGTGCAGTTTAGAGTAATACATGACAACAGTCATCTGTGTTGGGAATCACTACACCTTACAATCGACATATACACACACACACTCACCAGTGTCAATCTATGGGATACTAACACTAATGCTTGGTATTCTAACACTAATGCTTCAAGTGGGATTTGAACTCTCAACCTAAGGATCACCAGTACAAGGCATTATCCCACTGAGCCACTGTCAATCCTACATGTTGGCCAGTCACATTCACATGGTGAAAATGTGTATTGGTAAACACACAATAAGAAAAACTCTAAGCATACATTTGACAATAAAATGAAGGGCTTTCCTAAAAGAGTACACCTGAAATCTTTTTGAAATTTTGGGGCAATTAGACATTTGTAGAGAAGAACACTAATGGATGAAATATAAATATGATAGACTTAATGATGAAGGAAAAATAATGAACAAAGAAGTTCCCCTAAATGTCAGAGTGTCTCGGCATTCTGATTCTTGGCAACTAATGACTGTGTATGTTGATTGCCTGATATCATTCAGGTGCTCTTCAATGGTGTGAATCTTCAATAACCAATAGCATGTGCAGCTTGATCCTGAAGTTCTAATGGGGATTTGAACACTCAACCTAAGAAACACCAGTACAAGGCATTATCCCACTGAGCCACTAACAATCATACACATTGGGCAGTCACATTCACATGGTGAAAATGTGTGTTGGCAAACACACAACATCAAGAAAATTCCTAGCATACATTTGACAATAGAATTAAGGGCTTTATAAAAAAGAGTACAGATCTGAAAATGTGCACTGTTAATGGTATCCACATAATGATGGTTGTATGGTTGTTCTCCAAGGAAAAAAAATTACTCATATAGGAATATAGGTGATCTAGGAAAAATGGCCTAAGTGGTCTAACTTTATTGGCCTATATCTCTGAAATGGAACAAAATATCAAAATTCTGACCGATAACTTTTGTGAGGCTTGGTCTAAACATTGTCTGTGAGAATTTTGGTGAAGATTTGATTATTTTTGAAGAGTGTGAAACTTTTTATAATGTTTGGCTTTTCCATGAAATTGTGTCAAAAGTAAACATTTTTAGACCATAAGACCAGGGCCAAAAAGATGCATCTGAGTTTAGAGATTAATATTATGAAAGAATTTTGAGTCTAGGTCAATCTGGTAAGGAGAAATTAGCATAATTAACTTTTTTTTCCAACAGCGCCACCTTTGGGTGCAGTACCCCAAATTTTGGGTTATGGGCAGAGGGGGGTACTGGTAACCATACCTGAAAATTTGAAGAGTTTTGGAGTTACGGTTTAGGCTGCAGTATGACTTTTACAGAATTTTGGCAAAAAATGAACGGTACAGAAACAATAGGGGTCCTGCAGCTACGCTGCTCGGACCCCTAATAATAATAACAAATAGAAAAACAATGGGTGCCTTCGCAGCTTCGCTGCTTGGCCCCCAAATATAGCTGCAAGCAGCAATGAGGGGGCCAAGCAGAATAGGTTGGAGTAGCCACGGCGACAAGATAGAACTCAGCAGACACTCGCGATCAACACTTTCAACAAGTGTAACATCAAACATAACTGATTTTGTAGGGCTGAAACAGAGCTGAGTATTGCCACCGCCTCCGCCAGCCAGCCCCCCCACCTAATCACCCCAGCCCGTCCCACCCCGTCCTGCCCTGCCCTGCCCACGCATTAGAATTAACTGGATGGAACATGTTGTCATCAGTTTCACATCAAAAAATAAAAGATTGATAAAACACATCAGCAACTACAGATCAAAATGCAATATTGCTAATTGCAGCACCCCCTACAGGTCAAAGGTCAACACATTTTTTGAGCGTCCTCCTAATGGGGTCATGAATTCATGTAGTAAGGTTGGTTATGATACATGCCAGGGTTGCTGAGATATGAGCTCACTTCCTGTTTGGCAGCTTCGCCGCAAATTTCGATTGACTGTTACAGCCGAATGCTTCTGTCAATTGTTCCAGAAAGCAATGCACTGATAAGGCATGGGCTGAAGATGGTCTCTGTCAATTTTGGTGAGGATCCGCTGAAATTTGTGACTTGCGAAAACTTGTATGTGTTTTTGATTCAATCCAATATGGCGGCCGAATCAATTACGATGACATCACAAGTTGGCTTGGGTCGGCCTAAGGACCTCCAACTGTATTACCAAACACCACTAGTGTGTTTTAATTCTAAGCACAACAGCAGCTACAGGCCAAAAGGCATGTTTCTAAATTACAGCGCCCCCTAGAGGTCAAAGGTCACCAGATTTATTGAGCGTCCCCCTGATTGGGTCCTGAGTCCAGGCACCAAGTTCGGCTTTGATACATACAAGGGTCGCTGAGATATGAGCTCACTTCCTGTTTGGTGGCTTTGCCGCAAGTTTCGATTGGCTGTTACAGCCGAATGCTACTTTCAATTGTTCCAGAAAGCAATGCACTGATAAGGCATGGTCTGAAGATGGTCTCTGCCAATTTTGGTGAGGATCGGCGGCGAGCATTTCCGGTTGGGATGAGTTGTTCATCTGGTCGCGATTGTCTGATCAACTCCGGAGGTAGTTGGTCGAAGTTGAATGGGTGATCCAAAACAAAGTTCTTGCAGCTTTGATGAATATCCAATAGTGTATATCTGTTGTAGGTACGGTTCGCTCGAGTGTTTTGAAACCAAGTTTGAAAACAAGTAGAATAGCCAGGTAGATAAACACTAAATTGCAAAAAATGGAGAGACGTCAAGCCTCGCATTGTGCACGTGCCGCCATCTTGGAAAAACGGTGCCTAAACAGTGCACAGCCACTGAATGACTTCTGTCCGGTTGCACTGACACCCATTATTGCAAAATGTTTGCCTTGGTCTGCCTGCTACACTGGACCCGTATCAATTTGCCTACTGATGCAACAGATCAACAGAGGACGCCATCTCTGACCTCCGCCCTCCAGGACAACTAGGTGACTTTATGGACGAACTTGACACTCTGCTGTCCTCCATCCCTGAGCATGAATGTCCGCTTCTTGTTCTCGGTGATATGAACATCCACTTAGATGCTCCAGGCTCAGCGGACTTTTTGGCCCTGATCCACTCCTTTGACCTCAAACTGGTTCAAAGCCCACCGACTCACAAAGCTGGCAAAGAGCTTGACTTGATCTTCACTCGGAACTGCAGCACAGACACCCTCATGGTGACGCCTCTCCATCTTTCTGACCACTTCTTCATCCAGTTCAACGTCAGCCTGACAGAACAGCCTCCGGCTCCTCAGCCGATGGTCACGTTCCGCCGCAACATCCGGAACCTGTCTCCAACGCACTTCTCCTCTGTGGTTGCCTCCGGTCTACCTCCACTCAACACCTTCTCCTCTCTGGAGGTTAATGAGGCCACAGACTCGCTCTGCTCCACACTGACCTCGTGTCTAGACGAGCTGTGCCCTCTTACCACAAGGCCAGCTCGATCCAAACACTCTCATCCATGGCTAAATGATACCCTCCGATCGCAGCGCACCAAACTCAGAGCCGCGGAGAGGAAATGGCACAAATCCAAACTAACTGATGACCTCAAAAGCTACCAGACACTCCTGACCTCCTTCTCAGCCAGCATCACTGCTGCTTAGACGGCTTTCTACAATGACAAAATCAACAGCGCTACAGACACTCGAAAACTTTTCTCAACCTTCAAATCGCTACTCAACCCTCAGCTGCCTCCTCCTCCATCCAGCCTTACTGCAGATACCCTCGCCTCATTTTTTACAAACAAAGTGGCGGCAATCAGCAGTCAATTCTCTACATGCCCACTCAACGCATCTGACTCAGATACCGCACTCCTACAACCTCTAGGGACTGCTGAAACATCTTTTTCAGCATTCACGCCTCTCTCCGAGAGTGAAGTATCTAGACTCCTGACATGCAGCCGTCCTACCACATGCTCACTGGACCCTATACCTACGAGCCTACTTCAGTCCATCAGCCCGACCATCACTCCAGCTATCACACATGTGATCAATGCCTCGCTAAACTCCGGCACATTTCCAACAGCGTTCAAAATGGCCCGGGTAACACCGTTACTTAAGAAAGCTTCTCTCAACCCTGCTCAAGTCGAGAACTACCGCCCTGTCTCACTCCTGCCTTTCCTATCCAAAGGCATTGAACGAGCAGTCTCCAAACAGGTCTCTGACTTCCTTTCACAAAACAACCTTCTGGATCCAAATCAGTCTGGGTTCAAAAGCGGCCACTCTACCGAAACGGCTCTATTGTCTGTAACAGAAGCCTTAAAAGAAGCCAGGGCGACCGCTCGGTCATCAGTACTCATTCTGCTTGACTTATCGGCTGCCTTTGACACGGTTAATCACCGCATCCTTCTCTCTATACTCGCTAACATGGGAATCTCCGGTTCTGCTCTCTCCTGGTTTGAATCCTACCTCACAGGACGCTCGTTTAACGTATCATGGCTTGGTCAGCTATCTGCACCTCACCATCTCACCACAGGGGTCCCCCAGGGCTCAGTGCTGGGCCCCCTTCTCTTTGCTATCTACACCACCTCCTTGGGACAGATTATCCGTTCGCATGGCTTCTCATACCACTGCTATGCAGACGACACACAGCTCTATCTGTCCTTTCCACCTGATGACCCCTTGGTTTCAGCACGGATCTCGGATTGCCTCTCAGACATAGCTACATGGATGAAGGCACACCACCTCCAGCTGAACCTCTCAAAGACTGAACTGCTGGTCCTCCCAGCTAAACCTACCATACATCACGACATCAACATCAAATTTGACTCCCTGTCTGTTTCACCTACCAGGACTGCAAAAAATCTAGGAGTTGTCCTCAACAACCAACTAAACTTCTCAGATCATGTTGCCTCAGTCACCCGGTCATGCCGTTTCGCACTATACAACATACGGAAAATCAGGACTTACTTGACTCAAGATGCTACCCAACTTCTGGTTCAGGCAATAGTCATCTCACGATTCGACTACTGCAATGCCCTCCTGACAGTGAAACCACTTCAGATGATCCAGAACGCAGCGGCGCGCCTGGTCTACAACCAACCCAAAAGGGCACATGTTACCCCGCTGCTCATCCAGCTACACTGGCTACCTATGGCGGCCCGCATCAAATTCAAGGCTCTAACGCTTGCCTACAAAGTAGTCTCCGGTTCTGCTCCCACCTACTTGAATGCCCTCATACAGACATACGCTACCTCCAGACCGCTGCGCTCAGACGAACGACGTCTAGCTCTACCACCGGTACGCTCAAGCCAATCCAAACTTTTCTCATCTGTTGTTCCTCGTTGGTGGAACACACTGCCAGCTCCTACAAGGGCAGAGACATCCTTCTCCATTTTCAGAAAACTCCTGAAGACCCAGCTCTTTAGAGAACATCTCCTCTCATAGCAACACTTACAACAAGTCTTACTGATCCTAGCACTCACCAGCCGTCTCAAACTGACAAGTAACTGTTAAAAACAGCACTCACTGATGCACTTATTCTTACTGTACTCTAATGTTTTTAAATTGTCCTAAAATTGTTGAGAACTGCTCTAAAAAACTTACTGTTTACTATGTTGTTAGTCGCTTTGGCTAAAAAGCGTCAGCCAAATGTAATGTAATGTAATCTCCAAAGCGCTCCATCTGGCACCAGTGTTGTGCGTGAACGAGTTCAAAAGAACGCGTTCATTGAACACGCTCATTTTTTTGTGAACGTTGAACTGAACGCAACACATTTTTTAATAAAGAACTTGAACGTGAATTAGTTCACATTATGTGTCATGAACGGCAGACATCACTGTAAATGAACGTTGGAATTTGTTTTCCATTGAAAACTGAGTGACCTCTGTTTTCTCTTTTGAAATGCAACGAGAGAAAGTTCCCTCCTGTATTCTCGCTGGTGCCGCTTAAATCATGTATCACCAGACAGAAATTATTTTGACATTGTGTGCGTAATGCATTGCGGGCAACGTAGTGTCCGGCTGAGAATAGTTGAATAGCTTCCACACAACGTTACCCGTGATGAATTGCAGCAGAGCGGGGTAGGCATAGCAACGCCGCGTAGCAGGCAACGACGAGAGCGCGGAGGGCTGGAGGAGCGAGAGAGAGACAGACCAATGACGAGAGTGAGAGAAAGCGCTGCAATTAAAAAAAAAATGGCTAGTGGAAGTGATGGCACAGAGACTGGTCTACCTTGTCTGTACTGCTGCAAGTTTCATCACCTGGTAAGAAACCCACAATTGCAGTGTCATGAGCAAACCGTTAAAAAGCTTTAACGGTTGAGTGGCGCATGTAGATGCAGCGACTCCTTGCTTCTCCTGAACGTGCAGTGTTTTTTTTGTTGTTAAAATGTGTTTTTCGGAATGTTTATCGCATGAAACTACGTCGGAACGCATGTACAGCCGACAGCAACTGTTGCAGATACGGGAGGAAAACAACAGTATCGATGTTTTGGACATAAAAACAGAGATGCTGGCTGAACTGGGAATACTTCGCCTGCCTACCACAACAACGGACCCGTCTGCTTCACCTGGCCGGCGTCACCGCAAGCGGTGTGCCAGGACAAGGAAGAGAGGCAAGCGAGCTGGCGTCGGAACAAGGCTAGCAGCCAACCCAACTCGCCCAGCAATACCATCCATATTCCTGGCAAACGTAAGATCACTGGACAATAAGATGGACGACATTCGGTTGCTAAGATCAGCAAACAAGACAGTGAGTAACTGCTGCGTGACTGTTATCACTGAATCATGGCTCAACGATAACATCCCCGACTCTGCTATACACCTGGAGCAGCTAACGTGCTATCGAGCAGACCGAGCCCTAGCAGACAAAAGACGTGGTGGAGGAGTTTGTGTTTACACACATGATGCTTGGTGCCGAGACGCTACGGTAGTACACAGACACTGCTCTCCACTGGCGGAGTTTATGATTATTAAGTGCCGACCCTTCTACCTCCCCAGGGAATTCACCGCGATTCTGCTGGTCGCGGTGTACATCCCCCCCAGCAACAAAAACAGTGACAGGAGCATGGCACTGAATGAGCTGTATCGGGCCGTCAGTGAACAACAAAGTGAACACCCGGATGCCTTCACAATCATCGCTGGAGACTTCAATCACGCCAATCTCAAAACTGTACTACCAAAATTTCACCAACATGTAAACTTCCCAACAAGAGGACAAAACACCCTGGACCTTGTTTACACCCCACAGAAAGAAGCCTACAAAGCCAAACCCCTCCCCCATATCGGGCAATCAGACCACATTAGCATCCTACTAATGCCCCGATACAGACAAAGAGCAAAAGTCACCAAACCGGTTCTGAAGGAGGTGAGAATGTGGCCGGAGGGGGCCGTCTCACAACTTCAGGACTGCTTTGAAACAACAGACTGGGATATCTTCAAAACAGCTGCCACCCACAACAACCACATTGACATTGAGGAATACACAGACACTGTGACCTCCTACATCACCAAATGCATCGATGATGTTACAGAAATAAAACACATCACCACTCGGGCCAACCAGAAGCCATGGCTGACAGGAGACGTCCACAGACTGCTGAGGGCCAGAGACAAAGCCTTCAGAGCTGGAGATGTAGCTGGCCTAAGAACAGCGAGGGCTAACCTGTCCCAGGGCATCAGGAAGGCAAAAAAGGATTACACAGACAAAATAACAACACACTTCAAAGACAGCAGAGATGCACAGAGCCTATGGCAGGGCATACAGGCCATCACTGACTACAAGCCTGCGCCACGGAGCTGTGAGAACAACACCTCTCTGCTAAATGACCTGAACAGTTTTTTCGCCCGTTTTGAAGCACAAAATGACACTCACCCACAGAAAACCCCACCTCCCCCCCACGACCAACCCCTGTACCTGTCCTCTGCCAGCGTGAAGAGGACACTAGCCACCATTAACCCACGCAAAGCAGCAGGCCCAGACAACATACCAGGACGAGTGTTGAAGGACTGTGCAGAAGAGCTGAAGGATGTTCTTACAGACATTTTCAACACCTCTCTGGAGCAAGCAATCATCCCATCACTTTTCAAAACTGCCACCATCATACCCGTGCCAAAGAAATCATCACCATCATGCTTCAATGACTACCGTCCTGTAGCACTCACGCCCATAATCATGAAGTGCTTCGAACGGCTAGTCATGTCACACATCAAAGCCACCCTACCCCCCACCCTGGACCCCTTCCAGTTTGCATACCGAGCCAAACGATCCACAGAGGATGCAATCTGCTCTGCCCTCCATCCAGCCCTCACCCACTTAGACAATAAAGACTCATATGTGAGAATGCTGTTCATAGACTTCAGTTCAGCATTCAATACCATAATACCACAACAACTCATCAGCAAACTGGACAAGCTAGGATTCAGTACCTCCCTCTGCAACTGGCTGCTGGATTTCCTGTTGCAGAGACCACAAGCAGTACGTGTCGGGAACAACACCTCAAGCACTCTGACCCTGAGCACGGGGGCCCCTCAAGGGTGTGTGCTCAGCCCCCTGCTCTTCACACTGCTAACACATGACTGTACAACCACTCACAGCTCCAACCATCTGGTGAAGTTTGCGGACGACACAACACTGGTGGGCCTCATCACTAAGGGCGATGAGGCTCACTACAGAGAAGAAGTAGACCTGCTGGCTAAATGGTGCAAAGACAACAACCTCCTGCTAAATGTCAGCAAGACCAAGGAGATTGTTGTCAACTTTCAGAGAGGCCACAAACAACTGCCACCACTGTCCATCGACGGAGATGCTGTGGAGAGAGTGAGCAGCACAACATTTCTGGGGGTGCACATCAGCGACGACCTCTCCTGGACCACCAACACAGCATCACTGGCGAAGAAAGCCCAGCAGCGCCTCTACTTCTTGCGCAAATTGAAGAAGGCAAGTGCCACGCCTCCTGTCATGACTACATTCTACAGAGGGACCATCGAGAGCATCGTCTCCAGCAGCATCACAGTGTGGGGCGGAAGCTGCACAGATCAGAACAGGAAGACCCTCCAGCGCACTGTTAACACAGCTAAGAGGATCATTGGAGCACCACTCCCCTCCCTGCAGGACATTTACACCACCCGCCTCACCCGCAAAGCACTAATGATTGTCAAGGATACAACCCACCCTGCACACGAACTGTTCAGCCTCCTGCCCTCTGGAAAGCGGTACAGGAGCCTCCGCTCCCGCACCACCAGACTGGCAAGTAGCTTCATCCACCAAGCAATCAGGATGCTGAACACTCTACCCACTCTCCCATCACTGACAGCCCCCCCCACCCACCAGCCAACCAGGAACCTAGGAAACTAGGATCCTGTCTACCAAACCCCCCCCCCCCCCCCCCCAGTTACTTCATGTAACTGTTAAGACTATAGAAATATACAACACAACTACCTCTATTTTTTTTTTAATATATGTCCTATATTTCTATTTTGATACATACATGTTCTATATTTCAGTCTTGCACTTTAATTTAATGTTTATTGTCTATGGCTATGTCCATAGTATGTCTATGTCTGTATTTAAAGCATGTCTATGTCTGCATGGGAAAGTAAGAAACGAAATTTCAATTCTTTGTATGACCAGTGCATGTAAAGAAATTGACAATAAAAGCCGACTTGACTTGACTTGACTTGAAATGTCTACAATGAGCAGCTTCAAAGAACGTATAGTGATTTCTAGCTCGTAGTGTGAAAAAAAGTATTTATTTGAATATCTCACGAAAAAAGTAAAATAAACTGAACTTTGAACTAGTTCAGAATTAAAATTGTGAACTTTGAACGTGAACTGTTCACTTTGAGCATGTATGAACTGAACTTGAACTAGTTTAGAAAAGCTGTGAACTGGCACAACACTGTCTGGCACACACCCTCCTGGACAGTCCCAATACATATGTTAGAATGCTGTTTATTGACTTCAGTTCAGCATTCAACACTGATCCCTTCCAAGCTGATCTCCAAGCTCAGCCAGCTTGGCATCAGCAACTCACTCTGCAGCTGGATTATGGACTTCCTTACTAACAGACCCCAGACTGTTTAATCACTCCAACCACTCTCCCCTACAGCAGTGATCCGCTCAAACATCTTTGTTGCTGTCCATTTCAGTGTCAGCCTACAGTTACAGGTTCAATAAGCATTTACACCTTTTTACCTTTTTAAACAAAAATACTTCATTTAATTGTGTCATACTTTGGAATATTATTATTCAGTTACCGTTATTGGCATCATTTTGATAACCACATTGTAAGGGTAAAGTTCCTGGATGATTATGCTTAACCAGAGGTGCGTTCAAATTTGTAAACGTTGACGAACAGTTTTCCATTTTCCGCTTGCCTTGAGTTTTCGTAGAACGCTTGCAAACAGTCGGCGGAGGTAGTTCTCCGCGGACATACAGTGGAATTGGACGTGAGCTTGATGAAGGTAACAATACAGTACCCTTACAATCATTCAATCATCACCGTTACAATCATTCAAATTTAACTGTTCAAAGAAAACCTGTTCACCATGAACGTTCGCCACTCTTTGCCAAATTTGAACGCACCGCAGACATTAGGAGATGCAAAACAGAGTCTCAAGGCAACGGCTTTAGTCTTGTTGTCCAAGCAACATTTATGACACCACAAAATAATTTCTACAACATTTCAGATGTCATGGGACATACAAATTCTCATAAAAATCCATACAAAAAGACACATTAGTATCATGTCATTTACAGAGGAGAAAACACATGAGGTCATATCTGACATTGACAATTTCAGAACAGTTGTGAAGTGCATGGTCTTTTGTCAAAAGTAAACACAAAGAAGAAAAATAAACAGTTTAAAATACAAAATGCAGCCGTTTTGATTCGTCCAGTAGGTTGGTGGCTGCCTTGGAGGCACTGATGTTCTCCCATTCAAACACACATACACACACACACACACACACAGAGAGAGAGACACACACACACACACACACACACACACACATGCACACAGAGACACACAGACACACACACACACGCACGGACACAGAAATGGTCCATTTTAGTATAATGTGCTACTTAGTACCCGTAGAGTTTCCAAACACTTCAGGGGCAGTATGTGGGAGAGCTACAGGGGGGAGAGAGAGAGAGAGAGAGAGAGAGATCATGAGGTCCTCCATATGCAGTGTGTTCTCTGTTCCAATAGGGGGCAGCAAAGTGCTAATTAACCAGCAGCACATCCTCATAGGTGGTGGTCCTGAACAACAGAGAGAGAGAGGGAGGGAAGGAGGGGGAGAGAGAGAGAAAGAGGGGGGGAGTGGGAGAGAAGGAGGGGGTAGAGAGAGGGGGGGTGGAGGTAAAAGAGTAAGGAGAGAGAGAATACGAAAAAAGGGAGAGAGGGAAGATAGAAGCTTTAATTCACTTGAAAATCCACAATCTAACACAAATGTATGTGTGTGAGTGTGTGTGTGTGTGTGTGTGTACATTATATTTTCACATTTGTGTTTGAATATGTATCCCTCTGTGTGAGCACTGTCGAGGGACTTTTATTTTGAATTGCCAAGACACCAAATATTCCAGGAACTTCAGTTTGACGCACAGAGGTGTGGCAGAACCATCAGCTCAACAAACATCAGGATGCAAAGTACTTGTTGTGTTCCATTTACGTGTTATGTGGGATAACAGCCGCCAAGCCGTTACACAGAAATAATGGATGAGACGGAGTGAAAAAGCTCCTCTTCCATTAATTCCATACACCGGGACACCTTGAAGGTCCATCCTGCTTATCTCCCATTTACCACTATGTGTATGTATGTCTTCCTGTGTTTGTGTGTATGTGTGCGTGTGTGTGTGTGTGTGTGTGTGTGTGTACATGTGTGTGCGTGTATGTGTGTGTGTGTACATGTGTGTGTGTGTGTGTGTGTGTGTCTGTGCGTGTGTGCATGTGTGTGTGTGTGTGTCTGTGTGTGTGTGCATGTGCGTGTGTGCGTGTGCATGTGTGTGTGCATGTGTGTGTGTGTGTGTGAGTGCATGTGTGTGTGTGTGTGTATGTGCGCTCACCTGTCACAGCAGCAGAAGAAGGAGCAGGGGGATGTTTCCAGGCCACGGAACTTGCCGGAGCTGGGTGTGTCAGTGCACTCCGCAATGAAGGCGTGCAGGTCCGTGATGTGGAAGGGCTCCTGGGTCTGGTGCTGTGGGCCCAGAAACACACACACACACACACACACACACACACGCACACAGACACACACACACACACACACACACACACACACGCGCACACAGACACACACACACACACACAGACACACACACACACACACACACACACACACACACACACACACACACACACACACACACACACACACACAGACACACACACACACACACACGCACACACACACACACACACACACACGCGCGCACACAGACACACACAGACACACACACACGCACACACAGACACAGGCATAGGCATACGCACACAGACACACACACACACATTTGGAACTTCAAATACAAGAAAATACAACAAAATTTCTCTCTCTCTCTCTCTCCATCCCTCTCTCTCTCTCTCTCCCTCTCTCCCTCTCTCTCTCTCTCTCTCTCTCTCTCTCTCTCTCTCACCTTGATGGTCTCGTAGGCTCCGGTGATGAGGGCGATGAAGAGTGAGAGCACCATGTAGATGAAGAGGGAGATGAAGGTGTACAGGTACACCTGGCTGAACACCCACACCAGCGTGCTGCTCTCCTGCATGCCGGCGAACGTCACAAACATGTCGTCCCCGTTGATCAGCGAGAACAGACACTCTGACACCATGGACAAGGAGCGGAACTATGGAGAGAGAGAGAGAGGGAGGAGAGGGAGAGAGAGGGAAGGAGGAGAGAGAGAGAGAGAGAGAGGGAAGGAGAGAGAGAGAGGGGGGAGGGAGGGAGAGGAAGCGGATGGAAAGGAGGGAGAGATGTCGTTGTTATGTCGTTGTTGCTTTTTTTTTGCTTTGGCAATATTGTAACTTTACAGTCATGCCAATTAAGCTCATTAAATTTGAGAGGGATAGTGTCTTTGTGGAGTTATAAAAGTGTGTTTGTGTGTGTGTGTGTGTGTGTGTGTGTGGACCTACTTTAACGTGGTAGGGTCCCAGTACGATCCAGCCACAGAAACAGTAGCCCAGGTAGATGACGGCCACACAGCAACAGAATCGGATGACATTGGGGAATGCAGCTCGAAGAGTCACTATCAGAATCTGGTTAATGCAAACATATACGAACACGCACACACACACACAGACACAAAATTATATATATATCAGCATTTTTTTTTCACTTCAACTCATGTTCTTTCTGGTTATGTGTGTGTGTGTGTGTATGTGTTACTGTATATTAGTGTGTGTGTGTGTGTTACTGTATGTTTCTTCGTGTGCGTGTGTGTGTGTGTGTGTGTTACTGTATGTTTCTTTGTGTCTGTGTGTGTGTGTGTGTGTGTTACTGTATGTTTCTTCGTGTGCGTGTGTGTGTGTTACTGTATGTTTCTTTGTGTCTGTGTGTGTGTTACTGTACATTTGTGTGTGTGTTATACGGTATATTAGTGTGTGTGTGTTACTGTATGTTTCTTTGTGTGTGTGTGTGTGTGTTACTGTACATTTGTGTGTGTGTGTGAGTTACTGTATATTAGTGTGTGTGTGTGTGTGTGTGTGTGTGTGTTACTGTATGTTTCTTTGTGTGTGTGTGGGTTACTGTACATTAGTGTGTGTGTGTGTTACTGTATGTTTCTTTGTGTGTGTGTATGTGTTACTGTACATTTGTGTGTGTGTGTGTGTGTGTGTGACCTACGTTGTACTTCTGGAAGAAGCTGAGGTAGCGGATGACTCCCACCCACACCAGCAGAGTGGACGTGCCCAGCAGGATCCCACACACGTCATAGGACGACAGGTTCTAGGGGCGGGACCAGAACACCACACATCAGTGCAGCCATTGGCTGGTCAGGTGTAATTGACACATGATATTGTATGTGCTCTAAAATGAAGCTTACTTGCACTACAATGATGTATATAATAATTTGCACTGAATAAGACTTTTTCCTGTAAGGTTTTATTATTGTGTGTGTACGTGTATTCATTCAATATCATTATTATGCGTGTGCATCTATTATTTTATTATTATGTGTAAGTGTGTTATTTTATTATTATGTGTGTACGACGTGTGTTATTTTATTATGTGTGTGTACATATGTTATTTTATTATTATGTGCATGCATTTTATTATTATTTTATTGTTAAGCATATGCATATTATTTTATTATTATGTGTGTGTGTATGTGAATTATTTTATTATTGTGTGTGCGTGTATTATTTTATTATTGTGTGTGCGTGTATTATTTTATTATTGTAAGACCTTGGATTCAATGCCGATCTTGATGAAGCTGCCGGTGATGGTCAGCAAGTCGCTGCAGATGAGGAGGAGGTACCAGCCGTTAATAAACTCCAGCCGCTCACTCCAGCTGACCGCACGACCCAGAGACACACGGAAGAACTCCACAAACTCCTACAGGGGGAGGAGAGAGAGATGGAGAGAGAGAGAGGGAGGGAGGGAGAAAGAGATGGAGAGAGAGAGGGATGGAGAAGAGAGAGAGAGAAGAGAGAGAGATGGAGAGGAGTGGAGGAAAGGATGGTAGGGAAAGAGAAGGAGAGAAAGATGGGAGGGAAGGAGAGAGAGATAGAGAAGGGGAGAGATGGAGAGAAAGGGAGGATGTGGGTGTGAGTGTCTATGTAACTCTATTTTCAGGGTATTTAACTGTAAATGCAGGTATTAGTATTTATATATGTGTGTGTGTGTGTGTGTATAGGTGTGTGCATATATGAATGTATGTGCAAGTGAGTGTGAGTGTGTGTGTGTGTGTGTATGAATGTATGTGCAAGTGAATGTAAGTGTGTGTTTGAGAGAGAGAGAGTGTGTGTAGGTGTGTGTATGTATATATGAATGTATGTGCAAGTGAATGTGAGTGTGTGTGTGTTTGTGTGTGTGTGTGTATATATATGAATGTGAATGTGAGTGTGTGTGTATAGGTGTGTGTGTGTGTCTATATATGAATGTATGTGCAAGTGAATGTGAGTGTGTGTGTGTGTGTGTGTGTGTGTGTCTATATGAATGTATGTGCAAGTGAATGTGAGTGTGTGTTTGTGTGTGTGTGTGTGTATAGGAGTGTGTGTGTTACCTGTTGCAGTACGATGCCTCTGATGATTGACCTCCCACAGAGGAGCAGGGACAGCAGACACACTACTGAGACGGCCACGTCAAAGGCCACACGCGCATAGTTCTCCGCTACACACACACACACACACACACACACATATGAACACACACACACACACACGTTTGAGCTTATGTTCTTACATATAGTAACACACACACACACACACATTCACTTGTACATACATTCACATGTACACACACACACGCACACGCATGTTGGAGCTTATATGTCCTTACATATAGTAACATACACACACACATTCACTTGTACATACATTCACATGTACACACACATACACATGCACACACACACACACACACACGTGCACGCAGACACACACACAGCTGTCTTACCGTGGCCAGAGACGCTGGGGTCTCTGCACTCCTTAATGAAGGCGTGGTTATCCAGACTGATCTTCACCTTCCCACTGTGGGCCTTGTTATCCAGCACTATCTACAGAGAGAGAGAGAGAGAGAGAGAGGGTAGAGATAAAGAGAGGAAGAGAGAGGGAGAGAGAGAGGATAGAGGGAGAGATAAAGAGTGGAAGAGAGAGAGAGAGAGGAAGAGAGAGAGAGAGATGAGATGATGCTACATGCACCACATCACTGGTTCCATGTGTTCTCATTGGATGAAACGCTCCCTATTGTTGTTAAGTAAAGTTTGCAAAACATTATATTATGGGAATATACCCAAGCAACAGTGCTCAAGAGCAATGCCTTATGGAAAAATACCCAAGCAACAGTGTTCAAGAGCAGTGCCTTATGGGAATATACCCAAGCAACAGTGTTCAAGAGCAGTGCCTTATGGGAATATACCCAAGCAACAGCAGTGCCTTATGAGAATATACCCAAGCAAGAGCAGAGCCTTATGGGAATATACCCAAGCAACAGTGTTCAAGAGCAGTGCCTTATGGGAATATACCCAAGCAACAGCAGTGCCTTATGGGAATATACCTAAGCAACCGTGTTCAAGAGCAGTGCCTTATGGGAATATACCCACAGTGTTCAAGAGCAGTGCCTTATGGGAATATATCCAAGGAAGAGCAGTGCCTTATTGGAATATACCCAAGCAACAGCAGTGCCTTACAACATTGCTCAAAAAGTAACCTTGAGTATCATCAGCTTTAAACTACATTCAGTTTAGAGCACCAGCACCTTCCATCAATTGTGTGTAACAGTCAGGAATCTCATTCTTCATGGTGGTTTCGTGGTGTGTGTGTGTGTGTGTGTGTGTGTTACCATAACTAAGACTATAATGTCTGCATTATTTTTTTCTCCATAGCATACACAATGTGTTTCATTCAGACTTGAATTTATATACAGGTCTTGCATCCTTTGAGTGTGTGTGTGTGTGTGTGTGTGTGTGTGCTTGAGTGTGTGTCAAGGACTCACTGTGATGAGGAAAGTGTAACAGTCAGGAATCTCATTGTTTATGATGGTCTGTAGGTTAATGGCCTTCAACTGGAACTGAATAGTTACATTAATGAGCCTAAAGGGATAGAGAAAGAGAGAGAAAGAGGGGGAGAGAGAGAGAGAGAGAGAGAGAGAGAGAGAGGGAGAGTGAGAGAGAGGGGGAGAGAGAGAGAGAGGGAGAGCGAGAGGTAGAGGGAAGAAAGACAGAGAGAGAAAGGTAGAGGGAAGAGAAAGAGAGGGAGAGTTTAGAATATCATTTATTTATTCTATTTCTGAATTTATAATTTTTCCACAAAATGTCACTAGTTTCATATTAATATTTACAAAATGTCTAGTAAGTCAAGCTTTTGGTTACAAAGATTTGTATGAACTTAATTTAATTTGTTTTTGTGAGTCTAACCGCGCATGTGTGTGTGTGTGTGTGTGTGTGTCAGGCTTGGAATTTCATAATTTTAGGGGGCCACTTAGCCTTCAGTAGGGCACCAAGGCCAAGGTTAACTATAGAGTAGTAGGCTATAAACATGATCAAAGTTGTATTTAGCCTATTCACAGCAGTGGACCTGCATTACTGTATAAAACATTACAAAAACATGAAACATGACGTATTACATAGAACTATAAATTATCTGATTTTACTATTTACAGATTTCTAGGCTATATTTAACATTTACTTTCTCATGGCCTGGCAATGAAATCATCTATTGAACAATTTGTATTTGATGAGTAGGCTACTTCAACACTACACAAGTAGTTCAACAGAGAAGAATGGGTGAATTTGGACGCTTTCTTGCCGTGCGCTGTCACTTTCTCCACTACGTAAAAGACTAAACTAATTTGCGCTGTGAAAGCTAAGATCATTTTGACAGGCCAAATGAAAGGCTACATTTATTTCGCCTTTAGTCGGGTGAAAAGCAGACTATAGAAAGAAGGGGGCACCAAGGCCATGGTGGCCTGTGAAACTCCAATTTTAAAAGGGGCATCACGGCCAACGCAAAGGGCCGTCGTGGCCACCATGGAATTCCAACCCTGGTGTGTGTGTGTGTGTCTATGTTGCTTACTTTGTGTGTGTGTGTGTGTCTGTGTGTTGCTTACTTGTGGAACTTGAGTGTGAAGTTTCGGTAGCTATTACTCAGAGATGTAGGAGGGACTGAGAGAGGGTTCACTCCTACACAATCTACACACGCACACAGGGAGAGAGAGAGAGAGAGAGAGACACACATCTAAACATTATCAAAATGCTACACAATATTAAAAAAACTTTCTCAGTTACTACAAAGAATCCATATTTATTTCAAAATACATATTTCCAGTTGTGCTAGGGACAACACAAGAGTGGAAATGTGTGTGTGTGTGTACCTATGACCACCTGTGTGTGTGCGTGTGCGTGTGTGTGTGTGTGTGTATGCGTGTGTGTTTCTGTCTGTACCTGTGACCACCTCTGGGTCTATGCTGAAAGTGTCGTTTGCTGGGTCGATGCGACCCTTTTTGTAGTACTGCTGGCAAAGAGAGAGGGCGCTGGAGTTCACACCTACGCCATACACATAGGCATACCTGCCCACTGTGGTCTGGGGTAATGACAGATACTGTGAGAGAGAGAGAGAGAGAGAGAAAGAAAGAAAGAAAGAAAGAGAGAGAGGTTATTGTACATGGGTCATTGTATAAATGCAGGTACATTTCCAGTGTAGAAAAACAACTGTCAACTCTGTTAAATCTGTTATCATCAATCTGTGTAATCTAGTAAAAGAATTGACAATAACAGAGTTGAATGATGTATACAGGTTTTGAGCAACATATACTGCCATCCAGCCAATGTCTTTTCCAGGGACGACCTTGAATATTTCAACAAAAAAACAATGCCAAAATGAATTCTGCACATATTTAAATAGTATTTCTCCATAGAAGAAGAGTCCAGGTGCTAAGATGGCCTGTCTGCATTTAATTCTCAAAACTGTAGCAAATGGTCTCCTCATTTCCTAAACATTTACAGAATTGTGTTAAATGAAGAGGTGAAGCAGCACAGTGGTAAACATGCTCCCGTCTCAACTTTTTTTAAAACATGTTGCTGGCATCAAATTCAAAATTAACATATACTTTCCATGAAACACACTACTGCACGCTAGCCCAGCTCCTTAATCACTACGCTACTGCACGCTAGCCCAGCTCCTTATCAACCACACTACTGCATGCTAGCCCAGCTCCCTAGTCACCACTACACTACTGCATGCTAGCCCAGTTCCACACTACTGCATGCTAGCCCAGCTCCTTACCCACCACGCTACTGCATGCTAGCCCAGCTCCTTACCCACCACACTACTGCACGCTAGCCCAGTTCCACACTACTGCATGCTAGCCCAGCTCCTTACCCACCACACTACTGCACGCTAGCCCAGCTCCCTAGTCACCACACTACTGCATGCTAGCCCAGCTCCTAACCATTACGCTACTGCATGCTAGCTCAGCTCCTTACCCACCACACTACTGCATGCCAGCCCAGTTCCACACTACTGCATGCTAGCCCAGCTCCTTACCCACCACACTACTGCACGCTAGCCCAGTTCCTTACCCACCACACTACTGCACGCTAGCCCAGTTCCACAATACTGCACGCTAGCTCAGCTCCTTACCCACCACACTACTGCATGCCAGCCCAGTTCCACACTACTGCATGCTAGCCCAGCTCCTTACCCACCACACTACTGCACGCTAGCCCAGTTCCTTACCCACCACACTACTGCACGCTAGCCCAGTTCCACAATACTGCACGCTAGCCCAGCTCCTTACCCACCACACTACTGCACGCTAGCCCAGTTCCTTACCCACCACACTACTGCACGCTAGCCCAGTTCCACACTACTGCATGCTAGCCCAGCTCCTTACCCACCACACTACTGCACGCTAGCCCAGTTCCTTACCCACCACACTACTG
Organism: Alosa sapidissima; assembly: GCF_018492685.1. Classification (NCBI taxonomy): domain Eukaryota; kingdom Metazoa; phylum Chordata; class Actinopteri; order Clupeiformes; family Clupeidae; genus Alosa; species Alosa sapidissima. The sequence continues at coordinate 30,177,468 of NC_055965.1, forward strand.
CACGCTAGCCCAGTTCCACAATACTGCACGCTAGCCCAGTTCCTTACCCACCACGCTACTGCATGCTAGCCCAGCTCCTTACCCACCACACTACTGCACGCTAGCCCAGTTCTCTTGTCACCACACTACTGCATGCTAGGCCAGTTCCACACTACTGCATGCTAGCCCAGCTCCCTAGTCACCACACTACTGCATGCTAGCCCAGCTCCTTAACCACTACACTACTGCATGCTAGCCCAGCTCCTAACCATTACGCTACTACATGCTAGCTCAGTTTCTTAACCACCACGCTACTGCATGCTAGCCCAGCTCCTTACCCACCACACTACTGCACGCTAGCCCAGTTCCACACTACTGCATGCTAGCCCAGCTCCTTACCCACCACACTACTAAATGCTAGCCCAGTTCCACACTATTGCACGCTAGCCCAGCTCCTTACCCACCACACTACTAAATGCTAGCCCAGTTCCACACTATTGCACGCTAGCCCAGCTCCTTACCCACCACATTACTACATGCTAGCCCAGTTCCACACTACTGCATGCTAGCCCAGCTCCTTACCAACCACACTACTGCATGCAAACCCAGCTCCTTAGTCATCACTACAATACTGCATGCTAGCCCCGCTCCCTAGTCACCACACTACTGCATGCTAGCCCAGTTCTCTTGTCACCACACTACTGCATGCTAGCCCAGTTCCACACTACTGCATGCTAGCCCAGCTCCTTACCCACCACACTACTTCATGCTAGCCCAGCTCCTAACCATTACGCTACTACATGCTAGCCCAGTTCCACACTACTGCATGCTACCCACCACACTACTGCACGCTAGCCCAGCTCCTTACCCACCACACTACTGCACGCTAGCCCAGTTCCACACTACTGCATGCTAGCCCAGCTCCTTACCCACCACACTACTACATGCTAGCCCAGCTCCTTACCCACCACACTACTGCACGCTAGCCCAGTTCCACACTACTGCACGTTAGCCCAGTTCCTTACCCACCACACTACTGCACGCTAGCCCAGTTCCACACTACTGCATGCTAGCCCAGCTCCTTACCCACCACACTACTACATGCTAGCCCAGCTCCTTACCCACCACACTACTGCACGCTAGCCCAGTTCCTTTCCCACCACACTACTACATGCTAGCCCAGTTCCTTACCCACCACACTACTGCACACTAGCCCAGTTCCACACTACTGCACGCTAGCCCAGTTCCTTACCCACCACACTACTGCACGCTAGCCCAGTTCCACACTACTGCATGCTAGCCCAGCTCCTTACCCACCACACTACTACATGCTAGCCCAGCTCCTTACCCACCACACTACTGCACGCTAGCCCAGTTCCACACTACTGCATGCTAGCCCAGCTCATTACCCACCACACTACTGCATGCTAGCCCAGCTCCTAACCATTACGCTACTACATGCTAGCCCAGTTCCACACTACTGCATGCTAGCCCAGCTCCTTACCCACCACACTACTTCATGCTAGCCCAGCTCCTAACCATTACGCTACTACATGCTAGCCCAGTTCCACACTACTGCATGCTAGCTCAGCTCCTTAATCACTACACTACTGCATGCTAGCCCAGCTCCTTAACCACTACACTACTGCATGCTAGCCCAGCTCCTAACCATTACGCTACTACATGCTAGCTTAGTTTCTTAACCACCACGCTACTGCATGCTAGCCCAGCTCCTTACCCACCACACTACTGCACGCTAGCCCAGTTCCACACTACTGCATGCTAGCCCAGCTCCTTACCCACCACACTACTAAATGCTAGCCCAGTTCCACACTATTGCACGCTAGCCCAGCTCCTTACCCACCACACTACTACATGTCTAGCCCAGTTCCACACTACTGCATGCTAGCCCAGCTCCTTACCCACCACATTACTACATGCTAGCCCAGTTCCACACTACTGCATGCTAGTCCAGCTCCTTACCAACCACACTACTGCATGCTAACCCAGCTCCTTAGTCACCACTACAATACTGCACGCTAGCCCCGCTCCCTAGTCACCACACTACTGCATGCTAGCCCAGTTCTCTTGTCACCACACTACTGCATGCTAGCCCAGTTCCACACTACTGCATGCTAGCCCAGCTCCTTACCCACCACACTACTTCATGCTAGCCCAGCTCCTAACCATTACGCTACTACATGCTAGCCCAGTTCCACACTACTGCATGCTAGCTCAGCTCCTTACCCACCACACTACTGCACGCTAGCCCAGTTCCACACTACTGCATGCTAGCCCAGCTCCTTACCCACCACACTACTAAATGCTAGCCCAGTTCCACACTACTGCATGCTAGCCCAGCTCCTTACCCATCACACTACTGCATGCTAGCCCAGCTCCTTACCCACCACACTACTGCACGCTAGCCCAGCTCCTAACCATTACGCTACTACATGCTAGGCCAGTTCCACACTACTGCATGCTAGCTCAGCTCCTTAACCACTACACTACTGCATGCTAGCCCAGCTCCTTAACCACTACACTACTGCATGCTAGCCCAGCTCCTAACCATTACGCTACTACATGCTAGCTCAGCTTCTTAACCACTACACTACTGCATGCTAGCCCAGCTCCCTAGTCACCACACTACTGCATGCTAGCCCAGTTCCTTAGTCACCACTACACTACTGCACGCTAGCCCAGTTCCTTACCCACCACACTACTGCACGCTAGCCCAGCTCCTTAAAATCACTACACTACTGCATGTTAGCCCAGTTCCACATTACTGCATGCTAGCCCAGTTCCACAATACTGCATGCTAGCCCAGCTCCTTACCCACCACACTACTGCATGCTAGCCCAGCTCCTAACCATTACGGTAATACATGCTAGCCCAGCTCCTTAATCACTACGCTACTGCATGCTAGCCCAGCTCCTTAATCACTACTCTACTGCATGCTAGCCCAGCTCCTTAATCACTACGCTACTGCATGCTAGCCCAGTTCCTTATGAGCCCAAACGTAAGCACATGCCGATACACAGCCATCTATTACCAGTGCTGAGTCCGATTAGAACTGCATCAGCATACAGAACCAGCTCAGTCACGGATCAGATCAGAACCACCCCAGATAGCAAAATCAGACTGGCAGATAGCGGACCGTTGGTGGTATGCCACCGGTGGCATGCCACTTGTGGTCCGCTGTTGGACCACCATCTCTTTAAATTGAACTTGTCATGAATATTAAGAAAAGTTCATAAAATTATATATGGAGTATAACTAAACAAATGAAAACGATTTTAGACCAATAGTGGCAAAATATTGGGCAATTTGTCTGCAACCCGGCAAAGAACCGATGAGCAAAATGCCAGCGGACCGCCAGCTATGCCCCCAATGGACCGATAGTGGTCCGCCAGCCTCTTGCTATCCCACACATTATAGCAGTTACATAAGACTTGTGGCCATATGGCAGGTATAGTTTACCTCAGGTAAATATTCCCCTTTGTGCTCACAAGTACTATGTGACAACTTTATTGTCCGTTTTCACACAAAACAAAATTTCGGTGAAAAATGCAATTAAGTTGTTCTGTGTCGTACTGTCGCTGATAGAGAGAAATAGAGAGAGAGAGGGGGGGGGGGGGGGGGGCTTAACACTCCTTTATTGAAACATTAAAACAATATCAGGTGTTTAACCACTATACAATAAAGACATTGACATTGTTAAAAACACCTACATAGAAGCAGTCAGCATATTGATAACAGAGCAAGAGACAGAGAGAGAGAGAGTGTACAGAAGTAAATATATAGGGTACCTATAAACTATACCGAGTACAGTCACAAGAGCACCGTTACATAACAGAGCTGAGAGAGAGAGAGGGAGGGAGAGAGAGAGGGAGGGATGGAGGGAGAGAGAGAGAGAACGGGGTGGCCTAGCATGATTTTTATATGGGAGGCCGCTTAGGACATAATTATTGGAACACGTACGCACAGAGAACCTAAATCTGTAGTAGTCATCGTCAATGAAACACGCACGCACACACACACACAGGTGTCACTGTCCACTTCATCCCCATTACATCTGTCCACTACATCTCTGAAACTCAAATGAACAAAAACACAATGATTGGTTGCCTTTCAGTGAAAGATGACTGAGTCTGTACCTGATGTACCTGAATGTTTACATTATGACGTTTTGCCGTAATCATCTATGTTTACATTATGGTGTTTTGCCGTAATCATTTTTGTTTACACTATGATGTTTTCCCTCTATGATGTTTTGCTGCACTAGTTGTAGTTCTCATGAGCTAGCGACCATAGTTAATTAAGAATTGCAGTATTCTAACAATTGAGATATGCCAACCACTGTAGTTAAGAGTGCGTTCAGGGATTAAAGTGAAAAAAAATCGTTTGACTGAACTTTTTTCAGGCCATAAGTCATACGTTGTTCTTATCTACCTATAGAGATAGCACCCCTTTTGCGATCGCGACCTATTGGTTTTTAATGTACAAAAAGATGCAAACAGCAAAGTAAAGGGAGTATTCGCCTTATTCACACGGCGGCCATTGTTTAAACCAAAACGAGGCTACAGGATACACTTACTATATAATTAATGCCACCTACAGGTGAATGCATAGAACATAACAATCCTATGGTTTGTGTACCCTGTAGCCTCGTTTTAGCCGCCAATGGCCGCCATGTGAATAAGGCAAATTGAGAGTGTTCTTGATTGAGATAGAGTTTTCCTGATGAACAAAAATATATTTTAGTACCATCCCTGACCATTGCTGATTAGCCATTGCTGTTTTTTTCTACTGCAGCAATATTGTAGAAAGGCTTTAACGCACTCTTATTTACTTACTTCAGGCCAAAAGTGTTTAAAGGGGAGATTTTTTTCTTGTTAATATGCAATTCAACACCAAGTAAAATCTATAAAATCAAGTTTGCAAGACTTCCCATTTCCTCATCAAAGTAACGAACCAGAACATTCTAGATATTGTTCATATTTCCATTTGTTGCCTCATCCGCATTTAATGAAAACATGGTAATTTTGACAACTCAGTTTTTGACAACTCAGTTTTTGACAACTCAGTTTTCCAAGATAACGACAATCTGGAGACGGTGCTTTTGTCTTCAGCAACAGATTGTGTAAGGTTGACAAGAGGTTGCGATATGGTGAGGGACAGGTTGTGTTGCGCTATGAAAGAACATGCGTAGCCTACTTTCTAAACGTAAAAACGGTCAGCCATAGATAAACGTAGCCTACCTCTGTCGTGGTGGCTAGTTGCACCAGGTAGGTAAGATGTCCTGAAGTGCACAAACGTTAACCTTATGGCGGTCTTCTGATTGGTGGCGTGCTAAAACGTTTTCCTATTGCATCCATAAACAATTTTCTTGCAGCGAACCGCGCAAAAGCAAACCCCTGGCACTTTAATTTCTTTACACCATGGCTTGTTAGTTCTCCCCCGTTTCCAACAGCTGCCCATCTCCATTTATTTTTTAACTTTTGACACCTGCCTTCCTTTAGCAACAACGCATCCATGACAGCTAGTGGCCTTGCCAAATAGACGCACACAAATCATGACGTTAATATGCGAGGTTCTGGTAGGCCTATTGGTTATGGTTTTGTGCTATAAATTAATAATATTTTATAGCAAAGTTTTAAGTTGACTATTTTAATTGTATGGTTATTTTTTGTCAACATACACTCACAACCTACTGTCGTTAAAAGTGAGGCCTAAGCAAAATAGCCTAAAAGGCTGTCTGCGCGTCACAAACAACCCCTAAACTAACCCCTAACAGTTCGCAATGATGACAGTGATATTATTATTTTTTTTTATGCCAATACGCTCAGTCAAAACCTTCCGTCGCAAATTGTGAAAAACATTGTTGTACATGTCATAACAGACGGGATAATAAATTGCATAGGCTACGGTTTATATTGCGTCGCTTTACACATAATGTTAGTTGCATTGATTAAAAACTGTAACAATAATAGTAGCCTACATCGGGTGGCATGAAGGCTATCTGTTTAAGTCATAGGTGACACCCAAAATGAATGACCTCCCCTGACAAGAGTTCGCGATAGTAAGAAATTGTCTACATTGATGCACGGAAAGAACACAGCCTCCTCAGGAGCGTGCGGTCCATATGGGCAGGTGGGGCAGCGAACTACCTGAAGCATCCTCCACAAAAAATAGTTCTTCAGTAAATCATTGCTCCAAGTCTACTTTTAATAATGTGATTGTCACATTAATTATCTATAGTTTCTGTAGGCTTTCCAACTATTTTTGGTCTATTGACATCAACTTTTGGATGATGATGGCGATTCTCGTTGAGTGTAATGTGTCATGCAATGTTGGGGCAGGGCACCTCGACGATCGATTCGCAATAATTTATCGCATAACCCTGGCGGCTTTAAAGAGGTTTGCAATCCGCGCTAAAAGACGCCTGTATGGTCGTAAAGTAGTCTGCCCCATGGTCATATTCTAGAACTACTCAAATTATTAAGCCAGTTATAAATTAGGCCTATCGTTTCATTTCAAGATGCAGAAATGGCGAGTAGTGTTGCACCTGTTAACCGTGTTGAGTTTCTGTTAAATTAGGTTGAAATTAGAAGATACGTTAGCTAACCCTGGTGTCTTCCTTGGTTTAGCTTCTAGTGGATTTAATAGCATCTTTTGACAGCGCAAAAATGAGAAAGCAACGGTGTTCAAAGGTATGGCATGGTTGCTGCAGAGAATGAGGTATATCCTATAATATAGCCTAGTTTCTACAGCGAGTGGTCAGACAATTATCCATAACACCCAACTGTCTTGAGTTGCAGTTATAAAACCCAACTACTTAAAAATATTAGATAGTTAGCAGCAGGCCAGACAGAACAAAACAAAAAAAGTTTTGTTATGCTTCGCTGTTTAACGTGATGAGAACGGTGCAAACTTAACTGATGTGTTACTGATCTACAATTCTGACTGTGACATGATTTAAGCATACAGCAAAGTCCTGTAAAATATGTCATTTTAATGTAGCTCAAAATGATAGGCTATTAAAAAAAGTCAGACTTTCTGCCCTACCAAAATGTATGGTCACCGCACGCTTCTCCGAATTCGCACATAGAGCTCACAATATCATATCCAAAAAAGTTAAACGGATTGGCCAACCTCATCAGCTGTATCTAATGTGTCACTATAATCCAACTTTTAGACCGTTATAGTCCTGAATTTCCCCTCGGGGATCAATAAAGTATCTATCTATCTATCTAGTCCTCCATACGTGTTCTTTGGAAAAGCAAAGGTGATAACCCCCCCCCCCCCTCCTATTTTTTTCTTATCTGATCTGCATCGATCTCATATATGACATTTCTAAAATCAAATTGACGGAAATCCGTCCTATGACGGAGAACTTTAATCCTTGCGCTGCGTTATGCCTGACTGTAATGGTGCCGTTTTCGTCAGGAAAGGTTCCTGAACATTAAAAGGCGCTCTAAGCAATGTTGCCGTTCAAACAAAACAGAGAGCTAGCTTGTTACTCCCACCTTCTCCCTCCCGTGCAATTGAAACACTCCTAAATGTGCATCTCATCGGTGATTGGCTGGAACAGTTTGTTATGTTTTTATGGTCCAGGCTGGACCAAGATGTTTTTGTTGCTGTTTTTGGGCTGTATGTGATAAAAAATGTTTGGCTGTATGTGATAAAACATGTTTTAGCTGTTTTTAGAAGCTGTGTAGCATCGCTTAGAGCACTTTTAAGCCTGGTGTCGTCCCTGTCGTCCCAAACTGTCTCTGTTTACGTTCTGGTGTTTTACCATAATCGTTACATTTACATTATGACATTTTGCCATAATCGTCACGTTTACATTATGACGTTTTGCCGTAACGGTCTACACTTGAGCTTTCTTGACTCACATCAGGCAGTGACACACACCAGTGAGCCTCTGAAGGGCACAAGGTCAAGGGTCAGAGGTCGGCGAAGCTTAGGTGACCTGAGGTCAGAGGTCGGGCGGAGGTGAGGTTACCTGCTCGATGGCATAAAAGATGCGGTCGTAGACGTCGGCCTGCGTGTAGACGGCTAGGGTGTCTCCGGAGCCTTCCGCGTAGCCCCTGAGGAAGAGGTGCTTAAAGGATGCCGTGTTCTCCTCCTTAAAGGTCACCACCATCTGGTTACTCAGACCAAACAACACCAGCTGAGAGAGAGAGAGGGGGGGGGGTTAAAGGTCACCACCATCTGGTTACTCAGACCAAACAAGACTCGCTGAGACAGAGAGAGAGGGGGGGGGGGGGGGGGAGAAGGAGGAAGAGGTGCTTAAAGGACGCCGTGTTCTCCTCCTTAAAGGAACACGCCACCCAATGTCAGTAGTTATATATGTTCTTACCTTAACTTTCACGAGTTAAGTAGGGCCTAAGACCTCTCCTGTGTCGGTAAGTGCACTCAAACGCTCTAGTGCGCGGCGTGAATGTGTTAGCATGTTGCTCTGCTAGCGGGCTCAGACGTAGCCAGACGTAGAAGTAATCAAAAATATCCACGTTTTCCCGACTTAAATACAGTTACACGAGTAGTTGATTAAAATGTCTACGGTCAAACAACAGGAAACGTGGCGATTTTCCAAGTGAATAAACAGGAGAACTACAATGTGTAGTGCAATAGCACTTAGGAGTACTTCGACCTAGCGTAGTAATATTAATTAACACCTAATTGTAGATCCTATCCACCACACAGTTTAGAATCCATGCTTGATCGACCCCTCAGCCTCCCCCTCCCCTCTGAGCGAGAGAGAGGAACACACACTAGAGATGCGCTGATGGGCTATTATTTCAACCATAACTGCATAGCAAAACTTATCATCCATCCGCACCAAAGTTTTTTGACCAATTTTCAAAACCGCACCCGCCCACCATCCGCTGGTTGTTTTAATGAATGGGTGATGGAGCGCTGCTGACGTGAGGCTAGAAAACTCTTGCCTGTTCTAGAAAGACTGATCCAATGCAGCAAATATATTAAAAGCCTGAAGTCCTACATTGGCTATGTTGTAGCCTATCCCCAGAATATCAGCAGCAAACTCAGTCTCTGCAAAACAGTCTCCAAATAAAACGCACATCGGCATGTTGCCTATTCTGCCAGCTTGTGCAAATATATCGTCCAAAATGCTTGATTGCATTCTAAACATTTTTAGCTAAATTGTCACCACATCAGCATTTTTGTTCAGTGAATTTTTTGTAAATTGCTTTACAATAGCGTCGGGCCCTTGTCAGCAGGCTTGCCTCTTGCCACTATTCACTCCTTGTCTTTCGATGTCATTTCTGAGTCATCTACAGATGTTTACACACATTCACCTCCCTATACCAACTTCACGTTGGTTCAACCTGTGTTATATCCTAGATGGCTGGGTTATTTTGTTTCGATATTAGCCTATATATAAAACACTAGTAATTGTAGCCTACCATTCAGGGAATAGGCATTTAAAAGAGAGACAGAGAGTGACTCAGAAATGACATCGGGCGATGGCAGTGCGAGATGTTCAGAACGTAAGAGCTAAAACTTCTACAAACTCAATAACATCCACAGCGGAAAAAGAAAGAAAAGTAGTCGGAAAACTTAGGCTAGATGTGTAAGGCAAGCAAGCAAGTTTGGCGGTTGTTACTAAAAATGTGAACATGCACGTTGCACTGTTGTGCGGTGGACTTTCAGAATGAATGGATTTCATTTCTTTAATATCGAGGTGTTTGTCCGATCGGCCTGCTGGTATAAAATGAATTGCGCTGTCTGTCTGAAAAATACGCACTCTCTTCCCATGCAGTCAAAATAAATGGGAGTCTTCAGAACAGGCTTGTCATATGTGTCACCCTGACATGACGGTGCGTAAAGTAGCCTATGATATGAATGGATAAAGGATTTCTTTCTTTTTGCAAAAAATAAAGTACAATAGGCATTTATTAGTAGGCCAGCAGCATGTTGAAATTATGTGGTAAATTGCGTTTTGTATTACAATGATAAAATTGTAAAAGGACGTGATCGAAGCTGAGGCAAGCCAGGCAATAGGCCTATAGGCCCGACGGTATTTGTAAAGCAATTTACAAAAGATTCACTGAACAAAAATGCTGATGTGGTAGGCTACATGAACATTTAGCTAAAAATGTGGAGAATGCAATGCAATCAAGCATTTTGAGATATATTTGCACAAGCTGGCAGAATAGGCAACATGCCGATGTGCGTTTTATTTGGAGACTGTTTTGCGAGACTGAGACTGAGTTTGCTGCTGATATTCTGGGGATAGGCTACAACATTACTTTAGCCTTTTAATATATTTGCTGCATTGGATCAGTCTTTCTAGAACAAGCAAGAGCTTTCTAGCCTCACGTCAGGAGCGCTGCATCACCCATACATATACATTAAAACAACCAGAAGATGGTGGGCGGGTGCGGTTTTGAAAATTGGTCAAAAAACTTTAGTGCTGATGGGTGGCGGATGGATGATAAGTTTTGCTATGCAGTTATGGTTGAAATAATAGCCCATCAGCGCATCTCTAGTGTGTGTGCCTCTCTCTCGCTCAGAGGGGAGGGGGAGGCTGAGGGGTCGATCAAGCATGGATTCTAAACTCTGTGGTGGATAGGATCTACAATTAGGTGTTAATTAATATTACTATGCTAGGTCGAAGTACTCCCAACTGCTATTGCGCCAAACATTGTAGTTCTCCTCTTTATTCGCTTGGAAAATCGCCACGTTTCATGTTGTTTGACCGTAGACATTTTAATCAACTACTCGTGTAACTGTATTTAAGTCGGGAAAACGTGGATGTTTTTGATTACTTCTACGTCTGGCTACGTCTGAGCCCGCTAGCATAGCAACATGCTAACACATTCGCGCCGCGCACCAGAGCGTTTGAGTGCACACGTACCGACATGGGAGAGGTATGACTCAACCAGGGCTTTGAACCAGATTTTTTGTCAATTGGTTTGTTCTGAACAGAAACAGTATTTTAACGTTTCTGGTTTTGGTTCCCACCCTAAAATTGACATTCCCGAACCGGTTAGAACAAAAAAATATTGTTCCAAAACCGGTTAATAACGTTCCATGTCAGCTGTCGGAAAAAAATATACGTATGCTTTCAAAACGGCTATTAATAGTCACAATATTGTCTTTTAGACTCTATCCTACAGCAAACAAACACTAGGCCTCTGCTTCATACAAGCTGCACCAGTGTCTTCATATAGCCTTTAGCCTAAATAGTTTCCTGGTCAAACAAAAAAAGTATATTTTTGGTGGGTACTGTAGTAATATTGGATTCTTGGATGCCTTCCCATTGTCTAAATGCCAAAATGAGGACTATTATGTTTATCCAAATAAATTAAAGCTGTAACCTTAATGTTAATGCTAGGTTTTTCCAACAATGTTCGTCACGGCCTAGTAAAAAGAGAAAACAGGTGAAATGAAATCATTGAGATTTGGAGACTTAATAGGCCTTTTGATTGCCTGCTAGTGGCAAGCTCTGTCTGTCTGCACTCTCCATGCATTCATTGAATGACAGGTGGTGACCCTCACCATTTCACTGAAGACTCAAAACTTTCCCAGGAACAAAAAAAGAACCGGTATTAACCGGTTACCACTATTTTTAAAAATCGTTTCTGTTCCGGAACATAAAATAATCATAAAGTTTCTGGTTTCGTTTCTGTTCCTAGCAAAATGGCAAAAGTTTCTGGTTTTCGTTTTCGTTCCATGAATCGGTTCAAAGCCTTGGACTCAACTTGTGAAAGTTAAGGTAAGAACATATATTACTACTGACATTGGGTGGCGTGTTCCTTTCAAGGTCACCACCATTTGGTTACTCAGACCAAACAAAACCAGCTGAGACAGAGAGAGGGGGGGGGGGGGGCATAATCATAAGGTTGCTGTGTATGTGTGTGTGTGGTACTTGAGCCATGACTATGATCATCTTGAGAATCTGTAAGCCCAGTTAGAAGGGCTTGCATCCTTTGAGTGTGTGTGTGTGTGTGTGTGTGTGTGATGATCTATGACGATCTGTAGGCCCAATTAGAAGGGCTTGCATCCTTTGAGTGAGTGAGTGAGTGAGTGAGTGAGTGTGTGAGTGTGTGTGTGTGTGTGTGTGTGTGTGTGTGTGTGTGTGATGATCTATGACGATCTGTAGGCCCAGTTAGAAGTGCTTGCATCCTGTGTGTGTGTCTGTGTCTGTATGTGTAGTACCTGAACCGTGACTATGATGATCTTGAGGATCTGTAGGCCCAGTTTGAAGGGCTTGCGTCCCTTGGCGTGGAACTTGTCGCAGGGACTCATGAAGAAATACTTCAACTTCCTGCGAAGTGCTTCCTCTTCCTGTTCTGCACCCACCCAGCCCCCCGACGGTGACAACAGTCTGTCGTCATGGTTACAGTCGACATGGCTGCCCACATTGTTGGAGCCATGGTGAGAGGTAGGAGATGACAGCTTATCCCTCTCTACAGAGAAAGAGAGAGAAAGGGGGGGTAAGGTGTAAGTCAGCATGTTCTGCGGAAATCAAGCAGAAGGGCCGTATATCTGAACAACATATCAATAGATAGATAGATACTTTATTGATCCCCAAGGGGAAATTCAAGGTCTCAGTAGCATGCAGACATCACACACAACATGCACTTACATCAGAAAAAGTAATATACATAAAAAAATGGATGATCAAGCATGACAGGGCATGATCCCGACATTTGGAACTCTGAACCTGGGCGGCTCTCACACTCCCCTCCTACAATTACAATTATGTAAGTGAGCTCGTGCCTGAACGAAGTAGAGAACATGTTGAGATTCTGTTCATGTGCATGTTCAACCACACAAAGATTATGTTCAAGAAAGACGGTGTCGTTCACACATAATGTCCTGCATGTAAGCATCATATCTGAATCACCTGAAGGGTCGGACATCTGTTTGACAAAGACCCGCATTATATAATGTGGAGGACATGTCTGAAAACAGTTAAGGAGAGAGAGGTACAAAATAGTGCTGAATTCAACAATAGGATGTCAAGCTCCCATATAAAAATCAGTCACTCTCACACACACACACACACACAAACAGCACTTTCCACCGAGTGCTTGAGGGAGTGTTCATGGGACATATAATATGAGAGATATCATTGGCTTCCACAGGCTCAGATGTCAACCTGTCAATCAGAGATGACAGACCAATATAGAGTGAATGCCTGAAAGACCGCTGCAGAAGTTCAACATGTCACTCAGTCTTAGACACACACACACACAGCAATACCTGTCATCCCAAACCATTTACACCTTTTCATATCACTGTTGTCACACAGATACCTAGAATCTCACTGTATTGTCAATCACATTCTATGTGACAATCTAGTCACACTCACACACACACACAGACACACACACACAAGGAAACAAATCACAGGCGCATGCACACACACAGGTTTTATCAATGATCGGAGACATTCATTCTTTACATATACCAACAATTATTCCTTTGTGTGGGTTCAAGCTTTATCAGCGATCAACAAGGCCTTTCACACACATACCTGTGCTGCATAAGTGACAGGTGGTGTGTGTGTGTGTTCATTTCTGTTTATTTGAAGAATAGCATATTCCTTTCCTGTTGTTGAACTTCCTGTTTCATGTCCCCAGGGTGACACACGGAACCCCTGACTGTGAGTCAGAGGTCGGGCCAAGACCCTATTGGCTAATATCTGGTGTTCCGCCATGATATCACAAAGGGAATCTTTATGCCAGAGGTCGTCAGACACTAAACGTTACTGTATTTACTGTGATTTAATGCAATATTTTACATAGATCTCTCTAATCTAAATTACTATTTTTTTTTTTTTAAATCAAGTGTTTGTTATTTCGTTGTGTCCATTTTATTTTTAACTCTACTGAAGGGCCAAAACATAAAATATACATCAGCCTACGTTTGTTAGAAGCTCATTAAGTAAATTGTTCAAAAACATTATGTATTAACAGCATATTTGCATTTCCATTATATATATATATCACTGATTCTTGAGATAAGGGACAAAACATGTCCTTCATCAAAATGTTGCAATTTTCCTTTTGGCTATATTTATATTATTTCATAGTAATTTCATAAAATACCGGCACTGTACTATGAAAGCCCATGCAAATGAACGCAGAGGTTACAGTATCAAACTGCAAAAATAAAGTGTTTTAAAATGCCCAAAATGCACAAATATGATTATGAGGTTAATTGGATGGCTTAATAAAATATCACAAAATACTTAAAGTGAACATTGCATTATTTTATACATTAACAACAGCCTTTCAAAATCTGTCCTCAATTAATGTCAACTCCGTCAGATATTTTTCAAATTCTAAATAAATCAGGCATATTTTGGTCAGCTTTAACCCTGAGGACCCCCTTTGACTTCTTTCTGTTGATAGATGCAGCAGTCCAACACATGGTCTCGTAAGTGTTTTTAAAAAAAATAAATATTCAGCAAACACGTTGAAATCCCTGTGGTCACAGCTTTTATGTGTCAACACTGTCTTCAAATTAGATCTGAATTCAATCAAGAAGTTTGAAATAAAAGTTGGTATTTTGGTTTAGTTTAGTGGCAGTTGGCAACTGAGGAAAATCAAAATGGCTACCATCTACTACACATGATTAAGTTAAAAAAAACATGTGGTTTTGTCAACTCCGTCAGACGTCAACTCTGTCAGATATTCTGTCTGACGGTGTTGACATGTAAGCTGACGGAGTGGAAAAGTGCTCCCAAATACTCATTAAGTAACAACTACATAACATGATAATATGATCTAAGTATGCATGTTGATTGACTTAAAACATCTTAATATACCCAAATGCCAACTTATAATAATAACTCATAAAAAGTATTGTTTTTATCTGTACTCTAGGCAGACATGGCTAGACAAAAATTGTCAGTGTAGGAGCAAAAACAAAGAAACAGTACCAGAGAAAAGGGAGAGAAAGAATTAACAGTGACCCAGAAAGCAGAAGGGACAGTTAGACAGTAAACAGCAGTTAGAAAAGGAGAGACAGAAATGGAAGGACAGGGTCCAAAACAAAAAAGTAAAACAAGTAGGAGAATTAGGACCCAGAGCAAAAAGGCACCGCAGAAAGTATTGGAGGAAAGCAAAGAAAAGGTCCAGAGCTATGCAGAATAGATGGCTAAATGAAATAGACACCCCACCAGAATGTGTTCTGGACCAGGCTGTTGAGGAGCCTAGAAAGGAGAAAAGACACGCAAGGGAGGTAAAAGCACTGAAAGAAAAGGTTAAGAAATTAACAAAAGAGCAACACAAACTAAGAAAGCAGGGATGGCGGAAAAAGAAGGCTCAAATAGAAAAGTAAAATGTCAAACTAAAAAATAAAATGATTGTAGATTCTCCATGAACAGAAACAGAGAGGATGATAACGGGAAGCCAACATCGGAACTCCAACATTAGGAGATATCTTCTTTTCCACAAGAGCTGAGAAGGAATTATACAACTCATGTGCCACAGAAACGAGCCGATCAGGTCACAGACAACTGGCATTACACTGCAAAAACTGTGTATGTAATGACATCTAACTAAGATTATTAATCTTATATCAAGATACAAAACTAGTTTGTATTGTTTTCAGTATAAAGAGACTTACCTAGCACTCTCATGAAATCATTTGACTTAATTTAAGAAATGTTTGACTTATGATCTCATCCTGAAAATAAGCAAATTTATCTTCCAGTGCGTTAAGCAAATTTGTCCTACAGTGGGCAGTGCTTCGACTTGGCCAGCTTTCCTCGCGGTCCGCGCACGGGATCACGCGGCATCACGCGACTTTAATTTGTATTTTTCCAGTGACGCTGCAACGACGCTGCAATAACCGGCAGAG